>NW_015386443.1:60949-113616 GCF_001527695.2 Protobothrops mucrosquamatus | reverse complement strand
CTAATAATAATAAAGTTGGAAGGTACCTTGGAGGTCATCTAGTCCAACCCCCTGCTCAGGCAGGAAACCCTATACCATTTCAGACAATGTATATGTGTATATGTGTATATATATGTGTGTGTGTATGTGTGTATATATATATATGTGTGTGTGTATTTACATTTCCATCAAAACAGGAGATGAGATTTTTCCCCCCCATAAACTCCTGATTGGATAGCATTGGGTTCGGCTCTTAGTTGCTTCATTAATTTTGGACTGAAACTAACAACTGTGCTGTCTCCTGAGTATTTTAAAAGAGAGACTTGATTGAAAATTACATATTTACAAATTGTTTCTTTTTGTTAAGTGTTCTAGAGAGTGGGGAAGGATTTCAATTTCTTTTTTAACAGTTTGGAAATATATGGTTCCTTTGTCTGCTATAACATTTATCTGGCCTCCCATGGAATTTATCAATTAGAGGTACAAGATAGATTGACCTAATGTCTCTGTAAAATTTACAACCTACTAATGGGTATGAGATGATTCCAACTTTCTTGTCCCTGCATGGACAAATACACTGAGTGATATGTGCCTTGAAGAAGTGCAGATGGAAGAATATTAAATCTAGCTTTAAAGAATGTGATTCTCAGCTTAGGGAAAATTAGATTTAACAAATAAGTTGCTGGTTGCCATGTACCCTTGTTAATTCAAATTCTGAAATGTTGTGGAAGCCTGTTAACTTCAATCTGGAGCCCCACATCTGTTATTTTTTGAATAATTAATTGTAAGAAGGGGACGACAGAGAATGAGCTGGCTGGATGAAGTCACTGAAGCAGTAGGAGTGAGCTTAAATGGACTCCAGAAGATGGTAGAGGACAGGAAGACCTAAGGAACATTGTCCATGGGGTCGCGATGGGTCGGACCAGACTTTGCAACTAATAACAACAACAATAAATTATTTTTAAAATAATGGAAATGAAGCCACCTTATGTTCTACTGCCTGTTTCCAGGACATTGTCCTATTATATTGCTGGCTTTAGTTTTTTTTTTTTATATTCTTCAGAAAAAATGCAGATAGTTTCAAGCGGTCATTTCTAGCATATTGCATTTAGACTTGGTAAATTCACTGTATGACTGTCTTTTATTTCAGCTAGAAGATGCTGGTTCCAGTAACTTAGATAATTTACTAAGTAGATATATCGCAGGGAGCCATCTACCCCCTCAACCCATAAGCAGTATGAATCCCTCTCCTGGACCCTCAGCACTATCTCCAGGCTCATCAGGTAAGCTGAGAAAGAAAGATATGAAAGACATTTTAATTTCTGTATTTAAAACAACCAATACTTATTTTGAAATTTTGCACAGTAAAGTCACTGAATGTTTCTTGCTTCAATGTATGGACTTTTTATATTATAACTGTTTAGTTAAATTTAAAGTAGTTTTTTCCATGAGTAGTCAGATTTTTTTCCTTATATAATAGCATATGTATGAAAAGACTAAAATAATTTTATAACTTCATTCTCAATAGAAGAAAAGGTTTAGCTAGTGCAGTCGATAAGAGCTAAAAATGGAAAGCCATAAGAAATAAAATGTCATAACTTTTAAATTTATACCAGGATCTTTTATCTCCGAGCTGTTGTCTTCAATGAATGTCCAAAAAACATTTTCAAAATAAATGTCATTAATGTAACACCATTGTTTTCCTTTTAAATGGGAATACTTTATATGGTGAATGGTAAAGTATAATACTTTATACTTGTATGGTAAATTATAATACTTTATATGTTGTTATTATAATACTTTATATGGTAAATGATAAATCTCTGGTTTTGCAAAATAATGAATATAGATTCCATTTGTTAAATGAGCGTGACAGCTGAATTAGATTGAGAAGGCTGTAAGGTTTGAATGCTGGTAAGCTTCATAATAGCTGGGATAAAAAAATATAACACTGATTTTTAAAGTATGACCTGCTGAAACTGCGCACTGCTAGAAATGTTCTCTGTGATATGCTGTTATTATAAACTCATCCTCCCTTCCTTAGGTTTATCCAATTCTCATACTCCTGTGAGGCCACCCAGTACATCTAGCACAGGCAGTAGAGGCAGGTGAGTTAACTGGCTTCAAAAACAGGGTCTCAGTTCTAAATGCATGTTGAAGTTTCCAGAGAATTTGAGTACATAGCTAGGAACATAAATTCTAATTTAAGACAAAGGTTGGGGCTGTACAATTTATTTATGCATTAAAAGTCGTGGAAGACATAATTATACATTATTTTTAATTCCTGCATCATATAAGAAGTAACATAATTCTCTAATGTTTTTATTGTGCTCATTTTCAAATTAAATATATACTCATAAGGGAAGAGAGAACCCTAAAAATAGGGTTGTTGCATTTGCTTCAATAGACAGAGCTAAAATAAAAAGGATTGCCACAGTTCTCTGACTGAGAAGAGGTCTCTTCCCTTCCATTTATGTTTCCACTTAACTTCATGTGCCCGCTATTTCTCTTCCCCTTGTACACACATGTTCGTATAAATTCCTCCCTCTCCCAGCAGAAAGTAATCAGGTAAAGAGATGGAGATGAGTTAAAGGGAATGGACAATTTTATAGGAAAAGAAACAAGAAATGGAAGAAGGGAAAAAATTGGATGGAGATAAGGTGAAGGGAACAGGTAACTGAATGGAGAGAAAATATATTCTCTATTTAGATGTTACAAAAAGAATTAAATAGGATCTCTTTACTTAGATTAAATAGGTGAGGTAGAAATGTGATGAATAAAATAAATAGATAAATCTAAGCAATAGTTATCTAGAAAGGCATCCATATTTTGCAGCAGTCTGGTCTGCAGCCTTTTTTAAACCTTGTACATATCTTTATTTTCAACAGCTTCTATTCTTAACATGGAATGTATAATTGCTTTTCTCCAATTTAATTCACTAGTAATTATTTGGGGAAAAACCATTAGATTTTCCTAAGTAAATATAATAGTAAAAATACAAAAAATGATATTTGTAGCCTCATTCTGCAGTACATGTTCAAGACAAAGACATTTAAGGTCCTTCTCAGACTAAATTTTCTCTCTGTATTTTTTCTTTTTCAATGCAACATTCACATTAATACTAGATTTCTTCTAAAAAAAACCCCCACTCCATTAATAGACCTATAGAAAAGAAACTATAATGTATATTTTGACCCATAGGGGCAAGGGCCTGTAAAAGGGTAAAACAGTCTGGTGTATTTCATGAGATCCATACAATAATGGTTGTACGGTAAATTCTTTCAGGTTTTTCTCTTGCTTTGGAAAGTGGGAGCATACTTGCCAACTGGATTGTTATCATTTTTTATTTCCTATAGTAAGAAACATAATGGCTTATTACACTGAGTACCTCAGCATAATGGACAGGGAAAGAAGGTTTTTTTTTTCAGGATCCAGTCAACATCCAGTTGTATTGGCATGTCTTTTAGGCTTTAGACTCAGAGATTGGCAATGTGTGTACACACACACACACACGACTTAAATCATAAGAGGATTACAGTTGTGATAAATCTTTGGATATTATCGTTTCTGTAATAATTTATGTAACTTGAAAGATTCCTAAAATAAGGTCTTGTGTTGCAGACCTGTGTCTTCTTGTCCTTCTGCTTTATGCTATCAACCTATAACCCACTGCTGGAATTCCTTCAGTGTACTATATTTGCATTTTAACATACTGGTTTTATGCTTAATTATCACTGTTAATATGTGTCAGTCTTTTCATGTAGTGACTATTGCTTCTGTGGCGATTGTTTCTTCATTTTTGCCTCTGATTTACAGAAAACTAAAAGATCAAGATAAAATACAGATAGATGGTATCTAAACTGGAAACTAGCAGAGTATTGTATGTGAAACTGTATTGTATTTTTACTGTGGAAAAATTTGCCACGATTTTTTGCTGCTTGTATAATTTTGAGAGAATTTTAATTAATTATATAGACGAATGCCTTCATAAAGAAGATCTAAAACAACTTTTTAAAATAAACCTGACATTAAAACACAAAACAAACTAATGAAAAGAATGATTCAGTGATATAATTTACTTTTGAAAATTTCTATTGCTAAAACAAACATTTGAAGCTATTTGCAGAAAAAAATAGTTGAAAATAAACTTTACTATTCCAGGCAGAATGTTTAAAGTGCAAGGTTTTTTTCTCGATAGTTGTTTTAGATGTGATTTTTAGGATTCTACAGCCCTGATTTCATATTAAGTAGAAATCACACTTTCATAAATTAATGTATACATTTGTATATTAAAAATAAAGAATTTTTACAAATTTAATGAATAAAAATATTAATTGCAGAGTTACTTCTGTTGATTTTATTATTGCATAATTATGTTTCTTACACACTTTTTGGAGGAAGGATTTTATTAGATTAGGGAATGTTTATTTCTCAGAATTTTAGCAGAGGGATGTTTAATTTGTATAATTTATATACTTTTCAGTTGTGGTTCATCAGGCAGAACTGTGGAGAAGAACAATATTAGCTTTAAATCTGACCATGTAAAAGTTAAACAAGAGCCTGGCACAGAAGAAGAGGTGTGTGGTTTTTCAGGACCTGTGAAGCAAGAAAAAACAGAAGATGGCAGGAGAAGTGCCTGCATGGTAAAATTCTATTTCTGTGTTATACCATTTTAACACAGGATTTCTAAGCAGTGGGGGGAATTGAAGATATTTGTTACTTTCTTCAGAGTAGCTGCTCTTTCCACAGAGGTTACTATAGTGCTAGAAATATTTAACATTTCTGTTTTAATACCATGTTTTGTTTTCCTTGATTTCCTGTCCTTGATTTCCTGTCCTTGATTAGATAATTAGATAGCCAAGTTGCTTTGGTTCATAAATCAAACTAAGACAAAGGGCAAACTAGGGTGCTTGGCTCAATATGAGCAAAATATTGTTAGTTTAATAAACAATGGTTAAACCTTGATATGTCTTAGAACGTGGAACTGAATCCATATTTATTCATGTATTCAACCAAGCTCTTAGAGCACTAAAGAATCCCCCATTACAACACTGAGCTACGAATATTCTCCTTTATTGGTATTCATGTTTAGAATAGCTTACTAAAATAAACGGGAGAAAAAGGGACACCTAATGGAAACTTTCTTAGTCTTTTAACTTGTGCCTTAATTTTAGCTTAGCAGTCCTGAGAGCAGTTTGACGCCACCACTTTCTACAAACTTACATCTGGAAAGTGAATTAGAAGCACTGGGAAGTATAGACAACCATGTAAAAACTGAACCAACAGAATTGAATGAAAGCTGTAAACAGTCTGGACATGGTCTTGTAAATGGCAAATCTCCAGTACGTAGCCTCATGCACCGGTCTGCCAGGGCTGGAGGAGAAGGCAACAATAAAGAGGATGACCCAAATGAAGACTGGTGTGCTGTTTGCCAAAATGGGGGAGATCTATTATGTTGTGAAAAGTGTCCTAAGGTTTTCCATCTGACATGTCATGTACCTACTCTTCTCAGCTTTCCAAGGTATGAAAATACTATTACGTTACATCCTGCAAGAGCTTAGTGTGATTATTTGTAGTAAGGTATAATATTGAATATTAAAAGTATAATATTGAGGTGGAGATGGTCCCTCTACAGGTTGTTACTATATTGGAATGATGTATTCTTGGAGTGTTGGTAGTTTTAAATATTGTTTTAAAGTGACCTAAAATGTGTAATAAATACTAAGTACAGCATCACCACCAGATGGATCCGTAGCTGGCTGACCGGCCGTGCTCAGCATGTGGTCCTCAATGGAACCACATCTACATGGAGGGAAGTGTGTAGTGGGGTGCCCCAGGGCTCTGTTCTGGGCCCAGTGCTCTTCAACATCTTCATCAACGATCTGGATGAGGGGATAGATGGGGAACTCATCAAATTTGCAGACGACACCAAGCTGGCAGGAATAGCCAACACTCCAGAAGACAGGCTTAGGATTCAGGAGGATCTGGACAGACTTGAACACTGGGTGCTATCTAACAAAATGAAATTCAATGGTGAAAAAAGTAAGGTTCTACATTTAGGCAAGAAAAACCAAATGTACAGGTATATTATAGGGGGTACCTTGCTCAATAGTAGTAACTGTGAGAGGGATCTCGGAGTCCTAGTGGACAATCATTTAAATATGAGCCAGCAGTGTGCTGCAGCTGCCAAAAAAGCCAACACAGTGCTAGGCTGCATTAACAGAGGGATAGAATCAAGATCACGTGAAGTATTAATACCACTTTACAATGCCTTGGTAAGGCCAACTTGGAATACTGCATCCAGTTTTGGTCACCACGATGTAAAAATGTTGAGACTCTAGAAAGAGTACAGAGAAGAGCAACAAAGATGATTAGGGGACTGCAGGCCAAAGCATATAAGGAACGGTTGCTGGAATTGTGTATGTCTAGTTTAATGAAAAGAAGGACGAGGGGGGACATGATAGCAGTGTTCCAATATCTCAGGGGCTGCCACAAAGAAGAGGGAATCAAGCTATTTTCCAAAGCGCCTGAAGGCAGGACAAGAAGCAAAGGGTTGAAACTAACCAAAGAGAGAAGCAACCTAGAACTAAGGAGAAACTTCCTGACAGTTAGAACAATTAACCAGTGGAACAACCTGCCTCCAGAAGCGGTGAATGCTCCAACACTGGAAGTTTTAAAGAAGAAACTGGACAGCCATTTGTCCGAAATAGTATAGGGTTACCTGCCTGAGCAGGGGGTTGGACTTGTTGCTGCTGCTGCTGCTGCTGCTGTTGTTGTTGTTGTTGTTGTTATTGTTATTATTATTATTATTATTATTATTATTATTATTATTATTATTATTATTATTATTATTATATACAGTCACACTATAGCAGTTACATATTTAAAATGAGATTTTGCTATTAGCCAACAGCCATGATCTGTGTGAAACAATTATGCTTTGTTTCATATTAAACAGTGCCCAGGAAAAAGTATTCCATTACCTCTTATATGCTTTGAGGAGAATTAGTCCTCATAATCATACATATACAAGGCACTTGGTTTAAAAAAATGTAGGCAAACTTTTATGTCATTACAGTAACTAACTGTGACAGGTAAATTTCTGTTTGTTATTCTAGTGAAAAATATTAGATATAATTTGCATTTTATTTCTATATTTTTTCTACAAAATCCTCAATTTATTTGTGAGGCCGTTACTGATTATAATATAGATAGCTCTTCCTTAGCAAACACAACTGGGACCAATAATTCCATAGCTAAGCAAAACATCATGTGACTCTGAGGGACTCACGACATCACTTTCCACAGTGAGCCATTGTGGGTCACAAGTGAGGCATTACAAGACATCAACTTGCAACTGTACTGTCAGCTTTGTTTGTTAAAAAGCCAGTTATGAAATGCTTAAATGACAATCCTGACTATCGGATGTTGTGACAGCTGTAAACACACACCCATTGTGAAGTGCCTGAATGTTGATCATGTGATTGCTGTGATGGTTGTAAGGCCTAGTTGTAAAGTTATTTTTCCAGCTATTCGAACAGCACTTTTTCTGCAGGTGCAGGGTCCACTATTTTCAAATCAACCAAATGTTGATCTGTTGGTTGTGACAGGAATTGACTGACTAGCATGCGCACACACGCATACACACACACACACACACACACACACACATACACATGCATGATTTGATTAATTGGAGATTTGTATTTATGTATTTAGAAGATTTATAATATGTTATCTAAATTTCTGGATGTATTTTTTCTTTTCTAGTGGAGAATGGATATGTACATTTTGTCGAGATCTTCTCAAACCTGAGGTAGAATATGATTGCGATAATTTGCAGCACACCAAGAAGGGGAAAACTGCACAAGGATTGAGTCCTATGGACCAAAGGGTAGGTGTCTCATAATTTAGGTATCTTGTTCTCAAATCAATTTAACCCAATTATCTTGAGTATTATATGTTCCTTTATTTAAATTATATTTTATTTTATATAGTCAGCAACTGCCATTGCATTATGTAAATCAAGAAACCAACTCTGTATGAAGATTAAAATTACCTTTATTAATATTGACTATAGTGACATAATCTTGCAAGTTTTTCTGTGCTTGCTTCTCTCTCTCTCTCTCTCTCTCTCTCCCTCTCTCTCTCTCCTTCTCCCTCTCCCTCTCCCCCTCCCTCCCTCCCTCCCTCCCTCCCTCTCTCCCTCTCCCTCTCCCTCTCCCTCTCCCTCCCTCCCTCTCCCTCTCCCTCTCCCTCCCCCCTTCCCCTCCCCTCCCCTCAAATATTCATGGAAATTAGGGAGGTTTCTGCCTGTCTTTCTTCTTGTTTTAGATGGATATAGATATAGAAAGTCTACACACCTCCTGTTAAAATGCCAAGTTTTTGAATGTAAAAAAACCCAGATCATAAATAGATTTTGAAATACCTTACAATCCTGAAAGTTACTTCCTTATGACTTTGTTTAGATTCAAACCTGTGAAGGCAAAAGGAATTAGTTGCATGGATATTAAAATATGTATAAGTTATCTCTGTTTATTCCAGATAGTTTAGATACTGGTAGGTTTTTTGCAGACTGAATTAGGCTTTGAGAATCTTATTCTTCTGAAAACTGTAGGATAAACATAACCACTGGTGGTGCAGTGGTTAGAATGCAGCACTGCAGTCTACTTCTGCTGACTCCCAACTGCAAGCAGTTTGGCAGTTTGAGTCTCACCAGCTCAAGGTTGACTCAGCCTTCCATCTTTCCGAGGTCGGTAAAATGAGGACCCAGATTGTGGGGGCAATATGCTGACTCTGTAAATCGCTTAGAGAGAGCTGTAAAGCACTGAGAAGCGGTATATAAGTCTAAGTGCTTATTGCTATTGCTATAACTAGTTAACAAAAATTCAGTCTTTTAAGAATGAAGCAATTTTAATTGAATTTGTTTTTCCTCTACAAGAAATGTGAGCGCCTCCTACTTTATCTATATTGCCATGAGCTGAGTATTGAATTCCAAGAGCCAGTTCCAGCCTCGGTGAGTGCCTTCATACACATTATCTCGAGATGATAAAATGCAGATTTTTACTTTTAGGAGTCTGAAATTGATGATCAACATTTGACAGTCATAGTTGCTGTTATGTTATGAATGGTATTTTGCAGTATGTACTTTTTTAAAAAAAGTATCTGTTTACAAAATCCTTGGATTAGCAATGTTGAAAAGCTATGAAGCAGAATTTCCACATTTGAAAATAATATCAAAATATCAAAATAATATCACATTTATAGTATGTTTTCTAAATGTTTGAGTCTGGTTTTAAAAATGAGAATGCTTCACATAGAAAAATATTCTACAGTAAAAGTATGTTTCTTAAATTTTCTCTCTTCTAATGTGGGTGCATTTTTTTCTGAACAGATACCAAATTACTATAAAATAATAAAGAAACCCATGGATCTATCTACGGTAAAGAAAAAACTCCAGAAGAAACATTCACAACATTATCAGACACCTGAAGATTTTGTGGCAGATGTTCGGCTGATCTTCAAGAACTGTGAAAGGTTTAATGAAGTATGTTAACTTCCAACCTGTAGAATTGTTTTGACTGATGAAAAAAATCTCTTCTGTGTCTTCACATCGATGTTAATTACAAGTGTTTCCAAATTCTGAATGTTGGATGGAAATAGATTAGTGTTCCACATGTAAGCTGTACAAAGATATGACTGGGCACAGATTGAGCCTCTTATGCAGTCTCTTATTATATACAGAAATAATAATGTAAATTGAATACTGAGGTACATGATCTTCTAGTTTCTTTACTGATTTTAATAGTGAACCAATTAAATGGTCGGTTGCATTCATGTATGTGCACAAGCTTTTTAATGCCTCCATTTTGTGGAGACATTTTCTTTTTAATAGCACATTGTTACCTAGTCCAAGTAGCAAAAAAGCAGAAATCTTCTGTGTGAATGATTTAGTTGATATGTAAAAGGCATTGAAAGCAATAGAAAACAAGATAGGTCATTAATAAATAATTTTTACAATTAAATACATGGTGTATTCATAGATTATCTTTAAATCTAGAGCATTTTGTGAACAATAAATAGTTTTGAAAAGTTGTAATCTTAAATCCAAGATTACATGAAGATTTTGATGTAAATAAATAATAAAGCAAGATTTAAACAAATGCAAGGAGACATGGTTATCAGTTGCTAAATGACGTATAAAAAGACAGAATTTGTGATGGAAATAGCTGTAGAATACCTGGCCTTCTAATGATAACCAAATAGCTGTTGTTTAAAAATAGACACTGTGATGCTTAAATAGCATTTTTTAAAAGTTTGGAAACCATTCTGCAAGGCAGTCAGTTAGTTAGATTCCTTATTAATTGAAAGTTATCTTGCTAGTTTGTGCAATTCAGATAACGAAGTCTTCTTAAAATAAAAGCAATCATTATTGATAATTTCAGATATGTAGAAAAAATACTTAGAAGGCCATGTGGGTATAAAAAGGAATGCTGACATAATATGGGGTTTTTGAAACATCAAAAATATGGCATGTGAACCTCAATTAATACACTATATTTGTGGGAAAAGAAATAATAGGCACCTAAGATATTTTTTGACTCCAGGAAAATTGGCCACATTTAATCATACTAAAATTAGAGTTGCTATCATCTATAGAAAAGACTTGGACCCAGTCTTTATTATCTATATTATCTAAAATCATTATTCTGTCTCCCATTGATTAGAAGTTTTTATTTAAATATGTTCAGAGACTCTTGAAAAAGAACCTTGAATTTTCTATAGGACAATTTGAAAACCTCAGTTTCATTTAAAGTGGGTTATAATCTTTGTACTGGTTTGATATTAATACTTGCTTATAAAATTGTAATACTAAAATCTCATAATGTAAAAAGTCTTAAAGTGTTGATATTAATACCTGCATATACAATTCTAATAGTAAAATCTCAAAATGTAAAAGTTTTTAAAGTATTGAGTTGCCTTAAGCAGTTGGAACTTTAATTTAAACTTGGATTGTAATAGGTGAGGCCAAATAATTGTATTTTTCAAAATAAATTAATTTTAAGAAAAATGAACATACGATGAAAAGAAATTTTCATGGGCAGATAAATGCAGTTAGTACAGACTAAAAAAGAAACTTGCCCTTTTTTCTTACTGCAGTTGTCATATTTATATCATGACAAGACGAACTGAACTGGAAGATAATGGGTTAGCACTTTCTTTAGAAGAAATGACAAAGGAATTCTAATGGAAGAAATTACTGCTAACCATTTATAACACAATTATCCTATTTACTGTACAGCTCAATTTTGGATTTCTGTGCTTGGTATCAGTTTTACAAAACTGATCATTTGTTAATGGATCATATACCCAAAATTTAGCAATGGGGCCTTATGAAGTGTCACCTCTGTGTCACCGTTTTTAGAAATAAATTGCCATCATGGCTGAGTTTCATCATCCATTCCTGTACAGTATCATAACTTTAGAAGGGATTATAATTTCCTTTGTTTTGACTCTGGTATCCTTTTTAGATGATGAAAGTTGTTCAAGTTTATGCAGAAACACAAGAGATTAATTTGAAGGTAAGCTTTTCAGACCATGCACACTTGCTGAAGAGATGTGCATTACCAATTGGTGAATGTTACTATCTTTTTTACTTTGCAGGTTGATTCAGAAGTAGCACAGGCAGGGAAAGCAGTTGCATTATACTTTGAAGATAAACTTACAGAGATATACCCAGGCAGGATCTTCCAGCCTTTACCTGAATTCGAGCAAGAAGAAGATGATGCTGAAATAACTGATGATTCAGATGAAGATTTTATACAGCCACGTAGAAAACGTCTAAAATCAGATGAAAGGCCGGTGCATATAAAGTAAACTGATTAAATGGACCCATACTATTGTAAAGAAAAACATATTTAAATGTTCCTGGGATATTATCATGGCTTTAGTGGCCATTTTATTGATAGTGTTCAGACAGTATTAGATTACAAAAAGCATTTGTACAGAAACATGCTTGTCTAAGGGGAAAAGCTTTCAACTTCTGTTGTTGCTCTTTTGTGTGTGTGTGTGTGTGTGTGTGTGTGTGTTTAGTGCTGGATTTTTATTTCACCTTTTCACTCCTTCATTTACAGAAGTTTGAGATTATTAACATTCATATAAGAAACAAGTTTTTATATGGTGACATTTGTATGAACAAACTATTTCTGAAGGTTTGGACCAAGACAAACCATATTTCACTTTCATACCGGGTTGCGGTTTAAATTCGAAGCATCCTTTCTCTTCACGCAACCAGAACTGGTTGTGGGATTTTCTTTTTTTTTATTTTTGAAATTCAACATCTCATCCAAATGACAATGCAAGTATCATACATTGTTGGATCAAATAGCCAGGCTCTGCAGTCTTTTATTATGTATAGAAGTATCATAATAACATCATTAAATCATCTTGAATTTGAGAATGCAGGAGTGCGAGTTCTTCATATGTGCTTTATTGAACTTAAGTTGCAATTCATGTTTTTAAGTAGGATTCATCATATTAAATGGAAGTCCCACGCACAGTACACCTCAGCACCATTTTGTTGTATTTTGTCTATTTCTTTCCCCCTTTAAGGCAGGATGTTGGCTGCAAAACCAACTAAAATATAGATTTTAGTACTTTCAGAACTAGCCTATGATGTTAATAACTGGTGACTGTCCAGTCTTCCCTATTAACAGTTCCTGATAGACTGCTATCAGCAAACTATAACTTTGTCAACTACCAAATGTGTAAAATTTCCTGTATTCACTCTGTCTTATTTGTAAATAATGGTACTGTAAATTCTTTCAGGCAGCAACATTTGCTGGACTGTTTTTAAGCTAATATGTATTCTTACTAATGTTCCTAATCAAGAACAGATTTGTAATATGCTCTTTATTTCTTAAGCAGTTCATAATTTGACGTTCTGTATTATTTTGTTAGATCTATTCAGTTTTCTTCAGAAGCAGCTTAAACAAAATATTGAAGAGAATAATGTGCCCTTTCAGGCTACGTTACTTGTCTATTCTTAAATCTAGAAAATGGACCAGCATATCAGACAAGTAACTAGATGAATAATAATAAGCAGTTGTCTGTGCATAACAAAGCTCTTCAATTCGCCTTGATAGCAACTTTGAGACAAAAAACCCCCCTGCATTATTGTAATTCAGTGTTGAACAGGTAAAAATCCTTATATGCTTGGCGTAGGTTTGTATTGAACTATAAAACTATTTCAAACCCTTATATAGAATATTTTTATGTCTGTTTCAAAAAAGCAAACTATACTGAGGTAACCAAAATATAGGCTTTACTGTGACATTGAGTGTAATTCATTATGGCCAATAGTTCACAGTATATGAAGAATTGATCTATACAGTAGAGTTGAATAATTTCTATTGTACAATGTATTCCCAGTGATTCCCTAAAGCAGACATGTCAAACTCGCGATGTCATGTGAGGTCGCACAACGTATCGGGAGAGTTTTGCCATTGCCGGCAATGGGGTGGGCGCGGCTTGACACCCCTGTCCTAAAGAGTTTTGATTCAAATGCCTGAGTTCATTTTCCCTGTACAGACAAAGAGGCAGACAGGATGGTTCTCTAACATGAAAGTAATTAAAGATACTTATGACTTTAATTCACTTTCTTAGGTAAACAATATATTCAAAATGAAAGGAGTCCAGGATTTATTTTCACAAAAGGTTTTATTTAACAAATCAATTCTAAATTGTCTGTTTTATGAATATATATTAGTCTATATTATGACCAAATTAAATTTAGAGAAGTCAGTTCAGAGAGATTGGAAGAAAGTTTCATAATCGTAGCTGTCATTTCCACATATAAAAGGCAACATTCTAACTGGACTGTGTGATGTTTTCTATATATATAGTGTCACTGATTATCCTTTTCTCCAAATGTAGTGGTGAGATTATTCAACTTGAGAGTTCTAACATGTAGGCAATCAGCATAGCCTAGTTTGAATGTCACTTTTAATTTGCAGATAAAAATATGAGGGTGAATGGGAGGGTGTTCCCTCTCAATGTGTTCACTCTCTGACAAGTTCCCACAAAATATCAATCTATGCGCTTATTGCAAGCATCAGATGCAAGAACAAAATGCTAAATAACCATTGGATGAAATATTTCTTATGTATACTACAGTTCTTCGTATCTCAATTTATAAATAATCTATTTCTTATTTTAATTAAATATATGCAGATTCCTTTCTGCAAAAGATAACTTTTATTGAGCTAATTTAGATTTTTTCCCATCCTTGAAATGGCAATGGAAAAGTAATATATTCAGATTTTAGTGTATTAAAATTGTATGAATATCTTTTACTTTTTTGCAATAACATAATCTGAGACATTAAATTGATTATCTGCTACCTGAAACATAGTGGATAATAACATTCTGCATAGACTCTATATAAGAGTCATTTCTTGAAGAATATATTCATAAATGGAAATGCTTTGCAGTTTTGATGAGCTTTTCCCAGTGAAGTAAGAAGTATATCGCAAAAGGACTTCTGCCACCTGTACAGCTGAAAAGAAGCCTGTGTTTGGCATATCACAGGCACCTGTGCAATTATTGAGTTATACTGGGTTTGAAAACATAGGTTTTTGGGGAGTATGTTCTTCATATATCTGCTTTCTAGTGGATAATGGGACTTTCCTTGCATGTGAAATGGATTTACCTGGACTTCATAAATTACAATGTAACTTGTATCTGATATGGTCCCCAAATATTTTGTCATATAATTTGACTTCAAATACTCTTGCTAAAAACAAAACAAAAAACTCTTTCCCTCGTTGTATAGGTTCCAAACATTTAAGTTAATCCAAAGAAAAAAAAAGGCAGCTTGCTTTGAAACAAGAAGGCTAACAAGTGTACAGCGTGCTGATTGTGGACTTCTCAATTACCTCAGCAGGTCCCCTGCCTTGTAAATTACTAGTGATTAGTGTAAGTTTAACCAGCTAAGTATGTTCAGGTTTTACTTAACTGTGCCCTGCAATTAAGTGTCCTATCATATACTATTAAGGCTGATTTACTATCCAAAAAGGGTGGCTTTGCCCCTAGCTTTTAAAGTAGATACTGTATGCTGTATAAAGTAGATAGCCTTTTTCATGAGAAAAATTCCCATTAATAATATTTGAGGTGGCATTGAGTGTCGGCATACTCAACACTGGATAAAAGAGCAGAATGTTTTATAAACATTTCTGTGAGCCACTGCATCAAAGTAGTATTTTTTAACAAATCACCCCAATTTGCCATTCTGTTGTATAATGTAGTTTTATTAGCCAGTCCCATTTACGTGAAAGTTATGGCAACACTACCTTGAAGTTGAAAATGTTACGTGTTGGATGTAGGCTTTCTCTCTTTCTTTTTTCACCTCTCCTTAGCAAAAAAGCAATAAAACTGCTTTGTCTGTTGCCTGTTTAGCATGGCAGGATCCATTTCCTTTGGGTAGTGGTTTTATAGGAAAGTTTTTGTATGTGTATCACCCAAGTCTAGCTTTTAACAAATAAAGTGTGCAGTTATAGTGTGGCATTTTATTTTAAAAATTGGGGAAAGTTAACATATTTTTTTAAGAAGTAGGTGTTTCAGTAAATAATGGAGGTACTTTTTTAAAACTTTATATGCCACAATTTACATAGACCTATTTCAAAGTAATTCATAAGATTGTGATTTTTGGATATGGCCACCACTTCTTTGCTTCAATGATGCATGTGCAGTAATTCCACTCATAGTAGGTTTTTGTGACCACCTATTTGCTAGTCTACTTTTAAAATGCATCCTAATCAAAATTGTTTCAAAAATTGAAGTTTTGATTTCTTAATTCAGTAGCTGATCGACAATGATAACACACAACTTTCTCTTTTCTATTCAATTCTTTTTCAAGTAGGGAGCTCCTCTTTTCTTTTAAAATGATCTGTGACTTTGTATAAATAAATTCAAAGAATTTTATAGATCTCTCACCCATTTCAGCATTCCCTTTGTGTGAACATAAATTTTGAAATGGAAAATGATGCATGTTAAAGGCCTGCCAATGTAGGCGTTTATTAATTCAAAATGCCATTAAACATGTATATATGAGGTCGATAAAGATTTGTGCAATTGAAAGCCTGTTTTAATTTTATATGTAAACATACAAATCAAAGGGTTCAATTCCCATATTCTTTCTTTCTGGTAATTAAAACTGGTACTTTTTGCACATAGGTAACTTTACTGATTCTTTTAAAAAAAGTGCTGTTTCTGTGGTATTGTATTCTCTGAATAATATTTAATTTTTTTTAACAAGTTAACGTTTCTAATTGTTCAGTTCCTGTGTTTTTTGGCTGGTGTGTAATAAAAGCATTTTTCTTTATATGATTATTTAATACATTTAGCAACCTGTAAATATTTCTTGTTAAGTGCTCTGGAATGTGGTGTAGCAATTGTATTAGAACAGTTTTAAAAAGCATTGTTTTGAAACCACTTTGTTTTGGTTATTTCTATTAAATTAGAAAAGGAAGAACTTTTCAAATGAGTATTGTTTTGTAAATTAAAGGCCTCCCTAGACCTATTTGATAAATTATTAGCATGGGAAAATTATGAAAATTTGGCTAGCATCTATACAGTGACTTAAGAATAAGGGTTATGATTTAACATTATTAAATACATACGCAAGCCTTTTACAACAGGGGTCCCCAACCCCCGGTCCATGGACTGGTACCGGGCCGCGGCATGCCAGCAGCCAGTCCGTATAAACAAGCAAAGCCCCATTCGCTGGATGCAGGCAGCACATGAAACCACACCCCCTCTGGTCCGTGGAAAAACCTTTCTCCACGGAACCGGTCCCTGGTGCCTAAAAGGTTGGGACCTCTGTTTTACAAGATCTCTATATGATGGATATAACTCATCTAAACAACAATTTAAACACACATACAGAAATAAATCCTCAATGTACACACTATGGTGTTTTACTTTGCAAAGTAATGAGACTGAAGAGATAACATTGTCTCAGTTATTAAGAAAAAAACATATTTTCCATCTTTCTATTCAGGGTTCCCTTTCATTTTGAATACAATGTATTCTATAATATTAACTGTCCTGTGTTTTATTCACCAGTTTTGTACCTGAATGTAAATAGATGAACTGATGTGAAAGGGTATTTGTGGATTTCATTTAATTATGATTACTACAGAGGCTATAGATGATAAGAATGGAACCTTTATAGAAACTAAGCAATATTGTAGCACTGCTTAATGAAATGTGAAGAGCTTGTTACCTCATGACATATAGATTTTTGCTTGTTTGTGTTGGGAAGGTCTGTTCTCACAAATGAATATGCGCTTAGTCACTGTGAAGTGTGAACAATATTGGTTTTGTATAGTTAGCTCCTATCTGGAATCCATAAATCCAAGATCCAGACTTCACTATCAAATTAACTACCATGCTGTTATCCTTGAAGAAGTTTCTGGGACAAATACATAGTGCTATGAGTGGCTCAGATGGGAAGTGCAATCCATTCTTCCCTTTGAGAAGCAAGGACAGGGTTTATTTCTTGCCAGCCCATCTGCTCTCTGCCCTGCCCTGGTATTCAGCTTAGCTATCTTGGTGTGTTGGATTTAGTGCTTTCATCCTCTTGCATTGTCTCAGTTTAACCTCTTGAAAAGTCATGCACCTTTTGTAATTTTGTATGGAGAAGTTTGAATGTTCATCTTTGGAATTTATAATCTTTTTTTCCTTTGGATACTCTTCACCTAGTCTCTTTTTACTGCTAGTGAGTTGTATATGTTCATATTCCACAAATGGTACATATCAGCAAACAATACACCTTGTTGGTTGTTGACTTAACATATTGAGAGCCCTGCAAGTGGAAACATAGGATAGAAATAATATAACATTATTTATTAGGATGATACTTCAGTTTTGGCATCTGTTGTGGTGGAAGAAGATAATTATATTCATGGAAAGGCAACTTTCTGAGAAAAGGTATTTACATTTAAACTATGAATTGGGAAATAAGGTTTGAATTACTGGCATATATTAAAAGCAAAGAAGATTGCTGGAGGCCATTCTCCCCATCATATTTGTTAAAACATCAATAATTGCATATCTGAAGAAACTATAAGCGTCTACTGAAGTGTAGGAATATCTTTATAATATTTTGTAGCTGCATTTAAAGCCTGTAACTAACAAACATATAATACAATTAACACATTGCCAAACATTAGAGAGGAGGTAAGAGTGGTAGCTGGTGAGATTAAAAAACTATTAGTATTAGCCACATCTCTAAATATTCTGCCAACAGTAAGTATGCTATAACATAATGGGTCCTTTCCCCAGATTTCTTTGACTAATGTCAAAAGATAGAAGAGCATCAGATATGATATATATGATAAAAAGTGTAACACATTTAGTAATGCTTTAAGGCACACTGAAAAAACTTTCTGAAATGAATCTACAGTAGTTTAAACATTAGAAGGGAGGTGGAAAATTACATTGCATGATCAGTTCCATAAATACTCTGCACTGAAGACCACGGAAAGGGTCTTTGGACAATATTGGCTCCCTTGGCTAAGTAATGGAGATGAGCACCATCCCTATAATCAGAAACGACTGGATAGGGAAAACCTTTACTTTTATAAATGTTATATTAGATTACAACATGGTACTATGATAGCTCAGCAGTTAAGATACTGGACTTATTAGCTGGAAAGCCAATAGCTTGGGTTCGAAACTTGAGCATTGTATGATTAGGTCCTTGCCCTAACTCCTGAAAACCTAGCAGTTTGAAAGTAGATAAATAGGTACCACTTCACTTGGAAGATAACAGTGCTTTGTGACATCAGGTTGACCACATGACCATGGAAATGTCTTCAAACAAGGCTGGTTCAATGGGCCTTGAAACAGATGAGCACTCCCCCTATAATCAGCAACTACTAATGGAGTAAAATCCACAGGGATTCCTTTAGTTTGCAACAATAGTACTACTATTTGGATCACTTAGGAAGAGTGGTATGTAAGAATGCTTTATAGTTTGTCAGAGCTTTCAAAACACAAGATAATTCTGAAAATGAGCAATAGTTTGCTATTATGAATACTATAGTATTTAAGCTTTGGCTGTATGCAGGATTCCCTTTTGGGTGGTTCCTAATAAGATGAATATCAATAATGTGCAATAAAGTTGTATGATGATATGTTCTGTTGTTCTAAAGCAAAGTGAATGAGAGAAATATGAAGCAATTATAAACTCCCCTAAATAACAATTTTAAAATATGAAAACGAATGTGGGGTGAGTAATCTTTTACTATTTGTCTTCTTCCAACAGTTTTTTTCTGAACAATTCATAATTACTAAGTTTTTTTATAGCAATAATTTTTTTAAGAAAATGAGGTTGAAGAATAAATACCATAAATGTTATTACTTTTCTTCAACAACTATTACTTTCCTTCAACTACAGAGCAACACCTCAGTTGTTCTTGAACTTTAAAATATTAAAAAGGTACAGTAATGTACAATGAAATCCAAACTGATTATATGGTATCTATTGTGAGAAATTATAGTAAGTGAGAACACACTGAATATTAATATCATTCAACTGTTAATATGTGTACTTCACAACTGTTAATATGTGATAAACTATACGCTGGTGAATGTAAGCAGACTACAGACATGAATAAGAGAGACAAGTATGTATTATTAATGTATATGATGCATGCATTGTATCATCTAATATGAGTGAGGGATTTGTAGTCTTTACTGAGTTGCATCTCGAAGGAGCCCCAACAAGAAGTATGGCCAATGGTGAGGGATCATGGAACTATACTTCCACAAGATATGGAGAACACAGGTTTCAACCAGATCCAGGAAAGCAAATAGCTTTGAAGAGGTTAAATAAGTACAATATTTTCAGTGAGTAAAGATAAATAGGGTTGAGGAGTGGGATCTCTCTCTTTTGTAACCCTCTAGAAAAAATATCTAGTGCAACTGTCTCATCTTCAGTAAGCTAACACAGGAACATAAATTTATCTACTCTACATATGTAAGGCATATATATGCCTCTTATAATATAGCATGTAACAGAAATATACCTGGCAAAAATACTTAGGCCCATTATATCTTGTAGACTGAAATCAAGAATATACACAGAGGGCAAAAATAATATAAAAACCAAATTCCGCACTAACCAATCAAAAGCATGGGGGGTATTTTTAAAATACAAACAGAGTAATCTAATACATAGCATACAATAAAAGCACAAGAACACCAAGCTTACCAACCAAATCAAGAAGTTGTTTATAAATGGTGACAGACCAAGAACATGCATAAGAAAAAAACAACCCCAATGTTTTATAAATTTTTGGCTTTATTCTGATCTGTCTTAATATTTTGATTGTTCCTCCCTTTTTTCGCAACAAATAAGATTTCCTCTTCAACCTATAACAAACCATGTAAGTTATCAAATCACTTGAAATTTTGAATCTCTTTTCGAAGTTTGCAATTGTGGCTGTCTCAGATCAAAATTTTGCTTTTGTATCTTTATTTCGTGTATTTGAAGTATGTGATACAAATTCAAGAAATTGATGTGACATGTCAGGTTCTTTTGGATCTGAAGTCAGATGCTGACCTTTTCTTCTCCTTTCTCTCTTTTTTTAAAGCAGGTCTGAAGATAAAGAAATTGAACTGTTTTCTGAGAAACAGTTTCTTGTTTTTAGTGTTCTTATTTTACTGTTTTATTCTGTAGTAAATCATATAGCTTATCCTAGTGTTAGTCTGGTTTAAAACACATTTGACATAGATGCTGAACACTGTTTTTTTAAACAAAGGATCGTTCCTTGCAGCCACATTTTATTTATTAGAGAATCAGCCAAAGTCTTTATGAGAGGGGAAGAATGAAGATACTTCTTCATTGTAGCAAGATTGAGAAATGGAAATGTTTACTTTTTGGAAGTCGTTAAAAAGATAAATTCAAGAAAGAGACAATGAAAATAACTACTTTATAGGAATTCACTATTATGCGAATTTGCTATTATGAAAGGATTGCTTTTTGTCCAGGAATTCACTTTATTATGAAAAAAAAATTCTCATTTGGAATTTTTTGCCAGTATAGCTACTTTGCACCAAAGGTCTAGAAACATGCCTAGACTTCCCATCAAAATTATTTGAATATTTCCCCACAAAAGCCCTCACTCATGCATTTACCATCATGTTGTACAGTTGTTCTGGCTGTGTTATTTCTCAGATACTTCTACATGTGGAATACTTACTACATTTACTATGGAATCAAAATGGCCATCGACATCTTTTACAACCCCTTTACCCAAAATTAATAGGAAAAAAACCTTGCTAAAAGTAGAATCAAAGTTGGATATAATAATAATAATAATAATAATAAGCCTAATAATAATAAGCCTAATAATAATAATAATAATAATAATAATAATAATAATAAATAATAATAAATAATAATAAATAAATAAATAAATAAATAAAGTTGGAAGGGACCTTGGAGGTCATCGAGTCCAACCCCCTGCTCAGGCAGGAACCCTACACCATTTCAGACAAATGGCTGTTCAGTCTCTTCTTAAAAACTTCCAGTGTTGGAGCATTCACCGCTTCTGGAGGCAGGTTGTTCCATTGGTTAATTGTTCTAACTGTTAGGAAGTTTCTCCTTAGTTCTAAGTTGCTTCTCTCCTTGATCAGTTTCCACCCGTTGCTTCTCGTCCTGCCTTCAGGCGCCTTGGAGAATAGCTTGACTCCCTTCTTCTTTGTGGCAGCCCCTGAGATATTGGAACACTGCTATCATGTCCCCCCTCGTCCTTCTCTTCGTTAAACTAGACATACCCAATTCCAGCAACCGTTCTTTATATGTTTTAGCCTCCAGTCCCCTAATCATCTTTGTTGCTCTTCTCTGTACTCTTTCTAGAGTCTCAGCATCTTTTTTACATCGTGGTGACCAAAACTGGATGCAGTATTCCAAGTGTGGCCTTACTAAGGCTTTGTAAAGTGGTATTAACACTTCACGTGATCTTGATTCTATCCCTCTGTTAATGCAGCCCAGCACTGTGTTGGCTTTTTTGGCAGCTGCAGCACACTGCTGGCTCATATTTAAGTGATTGTCCACTAGGACTCCGAGATCCCTCTCACAGTTACTACTATGTTACGTTGCATCAAAGTTGGTAAAGGAGCCTCAATCCTGGGGTATGTTTTTAACCTGGGTGAATTTACTGTTTACAACATAACAAATAGTGCCAATATATTTTGTAGTGCTGTGATGCATTGTGCCTCTTTATTTTCCATTAGATATGAGAAATCAATCTATAGAAAAAAATGGAGAAAATGCTTTCACTGTACACAGAATATGAGGCAAGGACGAAAATACATTTGAGCAATGTAGTGCTTAAGACTATTTTTAAAAAAAATTAGTACATTTGTCAATTCATTAAGGTTACAAAATTTGATTCCAAATGCCTGCAAGTCCTTTTTTCCCACTGGTTCAGTGCATCACTTTATGCATTTCTTTTAATGTAAGGCCTTGGGGAGAAGGTAAATCTAGCATGAAGTGTGGGAAACTTGTAGGGATATGAGATGTTACATGATTGTTCTTGAAGTTCATTAATTAAAAGGGGAAGTCCCAAAGGGGCATTTTCCAAAATGCAACCAGACTTCCTTGGTTTTTTCTTTGAAAACATTTCATTTCTCATCCAAGAAGCTTCTTTATCTCTAACTGAAAACAGAAGGATTCACTTGGAAACATAGGAAAGGTGAACTTAAAACTTAACAAGTATTCAAGATCTACAAACATAGGCAGATAAATTTCTGCACATAGGGTTGCTAGAACAGGAAGATGTTACTCTGATGTATGGAAATTCCCTATCTAATAATAGAAGAATGCTGGTCAAGCAAAGACATATGGCTTTTTTTGTGAGTGAGAAAAAAATACTGAACTATCGCCCATGCTGGCTGGGAGTTCAAGACTACATCTTAAAGTCTTCAAGATTGAGAAACACTGGCTTGGTGACTTCAAAGCTACAAAGATTAAGTATAATCTACAAGAACAAGTGAAACCCTATCCGCTGGATGCAGGTAGCACATGAAACCACACCCCCTCTGGTCCGCGGAAAAAATCTTTCTCCACAGAACCGGTCCCTGGTGCTCAAAAGGTTGGGGACCTCTGGATTAGAATATAAATCTACTTATATACCAATGAAAAGGTCTTCAATCAGGAATGACCTATATACATTGTGTCCCTTTTAACCTTAGTGTTTATTGACATGCTAGAAAATGCCAGACTTCAATAAATCTCTGTTCTGTTTTATGGGAAGAATCAATTGTCCTTTGTATTCATTTGAATTTTCTCCAGGTCCATCTTTATAAAAGAAAAAAAAATCAGATTCTTAGCCACAGAGACTTTGTGCATCTTTGTGTGTACAGTATGTGTGCGCTTACATTCTAAATGTAGCATTAGCATAACATTTGTTTCTACCTAAATAATAGTTGAAAAATATTGTTTCCTGTCTTTTTTGGAGGTTTAAAGATCCTGTGCAACTTTTCTATCTTATCAATTTAGTGATGCCAATAATAGCTGAAAGTAATCCTGAAAATTGCACTCCGAGATAAATATGTGCACATGACATGTTTGTTCATATGTGCATACACATACTTGCTTGTCCATCCTGAAAGGATCAGGAAACAAATACCACAAGAAACACTGGAACTTTATTGTTATAAGATATAATCAGTGCTTTTTTTCTAAAAAAAAAAAAAAAAAAGGTGCCGCAACTCACGTCATACAACCCGCCTTGCCTACCCTATGAGGTTCCCATCCAAAAAAGGTGCCGGAACTCCGTTCTGGGCATTCTATGAGAAAAAACGCCCTGGATATAATAATAGAATCTTGAAAGCCTGGTAGAGTTTCTCTCTTCCCCTCTTATACTAAAGATAATCAAGATGGGGCAGCTCTGAATTTCTCTCTTACCCTTGCCTCTCTTTCAGATTTAATGCTTTATGTAAGTGCTTTGTATTCTTTCTTTAAGATTATTTCTATATTCATCGACATTATCAAAAGCTACATGCTACACTTCCCCTCCACTACCCACACACAAATTGAGTGGGCAAGGCCATGGAGTTAGCTATATCTAACTATAGTTAATAACTACAAATTTAATTAACTGTAAGAACATCAGAACCTGATTCTGAAGGAAGTAAGCCAGGGTCAAAAGCATTGACATGCCCTATAATAGTATATAATAGCAGGAGAAAGGATGGTTTCCACTATTTATTTCTAAATAAAGAAAGTGACTCAGAAAGATATTGACCCCTGGAGAGTAGGAAACAAATGGGCATTCTCCAGGGGCATCCAACAGAAATATTGATTTAGCAGTTGGGAGTTTTGAAGATTTGTTTGATTATATTTGTATAAATTCAATTTAAAAAAGATTAGAGCTATCTAATAATCACCAATTAGTAGTTAGGGGTTTAAATAGTTCTGATTTTATTTAGAGATCATTGGATTTTTGCATATCAAGTTAATAGCTCTAAGAAAACAGGTATTCAGCACCAAGTTAATAATGGGAGTTTAATAACATTGACGTAGAAAATATCACATCTGGACTGCAAAAATACTGATGACCAATGCACGGCAGCAAAGTGAGTTTTCCAAGTCTTTTTGCTGCAAAGATATATTCATGTGCCAGTTAGAAGTTTAGTGGCTGCATGTAAGCCTTGCCTTAATTACTAAGCTCCAGGAACAATGAATGCTGACTTCATCTCCTGTATTTTGTTTCTCTTTCTCTTTTCCATACCAACAATTCACATGCATAATCAGGGATGTAGGTCTACACATTTTTCAACACTTTTAAGCCATTGATAAGTAACTATCTTTTTGGCAAGATTTCTTGGATTTTTGTCCTTCCCTCCAATTATAATAAAAAAAAACTGTGAACATTAAATTTTGTGGAGCTTAAAGCTTAGTCTCTATATTTTATTTATTTAAAAATATACTGCTCACAAAAATAAAGGGAACATTTTACCATGGAACGGAAGGGGTTTGCGTTCCCTTTATTTTTTTGAGCAGTATACATGCTATTAATTTTTGCAGTTGTTTACACCTGTATTTTGGTGAAAGATTGTTTATAAAACTAGTTTGAAGTTGCAAATATCGTGAACACTGATCAGAAAATGCTGTTTGCAATCAAGCTGCATTTTGGATACACCTCATATTAAATTCACTGTCTTGGGGTTTAAAACAATGCTTTGTCTGTGAACTAATAGTTCCCATGTGAAACTATCATACAAATAATCTGAATCACATATCTGATGAAAATAATGGAGCTCAGAATTGTGCTTATGTCTGCTATAATGAGGATGGAAATTTCCAGACTCTGGAACCTGAGAATTAAAGCTTATTCTACTATGCTATTTCTTCCTGTTGGACTCTTAATGAAAATTATTTGGTTTTTACCCCTTCTGTTTTATTGGGATTTCTCTAATTTGTGCACCACAAAGCTACAATGTGCCAAATGCTTATCTGCACATATTTTATGTCCCTAAGACCTGAGCTACTGATTTATTGGATATTATAGCTAGAAGTTCCATTTCTGTTGATCATTGAAGCATCTGCTTGTTGCAAATACTAATTGTACAAGCAATTATTTCAAGCATATCTGTAATTCTTTCTGACTAGTAGATGCCAGTAAGATATAAGTGTATATATAGATATAAGGGATTTAAGTTTAACAGCCTGATTATGCTGAGTATTTCAGAAAAAGTGAAAACTGGCAACTGCCTTTAGTTTTCTTTAGATATATGGTGGACCCAAGAGGCATCTCTTGGTATGGTGTGAATGGAATTGTGTGGTAAGTCAATCACTCCCTTTGTCCTCAGCAGTTGACAAACATTTGTTTGCCAACTGCTGAGGACAATGGGAGTGATTGACTTACCACACAATTCCATGCTGATTCAGAGTGTGAATAATCTTAGAAGTGATGCTATTATCCTAATCACCCTGGACAATAAAACAGATCCCAATCAGTCAATTAAATTACTTCTGGAAGTTCATAGGCTTCTCATAGTTGACTATTGGGCATTATGAGAACAAAATCTTAGAGAAGGCAGGTCCTTGATATGATTAGGTAGCATTTATCTGAGTTGCTAAGAGTTATCCATAGTAGTTGTAAAGATTTCTTTTCTCAATGCAAGAATCCACTCATATTTTTCTTTGTACTGCATTTCTATTTCATATTCTAGCCCCAGAATGCTCCTGAGACCAGAAAAAAAATTCACAAAGAGAAATTAGGACAGTCATTGTCAGCCAGCCATATTTGCTTGTAATGCCTGAATTAAGAGAAGCAAAAGACAGCCTAAATTGGTGCTTGAATGAATCCAAGGAAGTTTCTGACTTGGAAATGTCATAGACTTTTGCCACTTCCAGATTCCTTTTTAGTTAGAAAAATCCTTAATGAATCATTAAGGACTGGCAGAGCCAGAGCCAGGGGTAAAAAAGAGATCAGTTTAGAGTTGTTACATAGCCACAAACAAAGTCCAGCCTTCCCTTGATTGCTGTTAAACCTTATTTAACTCTAACCAGGTGTTGCCCATTAGATCAGAAGATTCTTGTGCATAGACCATGCAGCAAATGAATCAGTTAAACTGGACTTTCAGGTGTGGATCTGGTCTTTTGTACCTGGCACATTAGGTAGAAAGTATTTTTCTCTAAAAATATTTTGTTCTAATAAATATTTTGAATAAGTTTTCCATTAACTTTATTTAACAGACAAACATTTTAGCAAACCTTACTCTTTGTTTACAGCAATATTTCCAATCCTTCAACTTCAAGTTGAGTCAGCTTCATTCCTATAGTTCTCAGCAATAGTCATGCTGACTTAGGAATTCTGGGAGCCAAAATCTACATATCTAGAAGCTGGCAAGGTTAAAAAAACATTGGTTTAGAATTCAGGGGTAGTCAACCTTGGCTCTTTTATGACTCGTGGACTTCAACTTCCAGAATTCCTGACCCAGCTAAGCTGGCTCAGGAATTCTGGGAATTGAAGTCCACGAGTCATAAAAGAGCCAAGGTTGACTACCCCTGGTTTAGATCATGAAGCGTAAGGCCTCTGGTTATTTAAAGGTTAAGGATGAGAACTTTTTTTTTTTTAAGCATGTGTTCTAAGCACATTTATCTACAATATCGAAAGCTGAGCTCAGTGACCGTTATTTCTAAGTACCTATAGATTGCTTCAACTTTCTTACAATACAATTTTTTTTTTTTTGCGTTTTTACTTAATTAGGAAAAACAGTTTGGTATCAATGTATGTGTTCCTTATTCAAATATTAAAATAGTTTTAAAAAGTTTGTAAAGTTACCATCAGGAAGAAAAAGATTCTGTAGAATTAGCTTGTAGTGCCTACTGTGACCTCCTTTTTTTATGCTTTAACTATTTATTAGACATTATTACGCCAACACAAAGGTTATAAAATAATTTGTAATTCTTTGTGTTCACTAATATACTTTATCAGCAAAACATTTCATTTCATTTTACTTGGAACACAATTCAGTCACTGTCATTTTGTCTCTGTTAACCTAACTTGATACACAAAGAAACATTTAAATAATATATAAAGACGGGAAAACTATTTAGCAATTTAGGTTGTAATATATCTATGTATATCATATACACTATGTGACTACTACTGGAAAATAGCATTGAGATAGTTTTCTGCTTTTGTAAGCTGTTGAACCTTAAATGCCAATAAATGTAATTCTGTTTCTTCAGAAGTCTTATCTCCTACTGATCAGAATGCAGACTGTATTGGTGATAGTACACACCAGATGGTGCTATATGCTATAGTTTACTCTGAATGGAGGCTATTTGTGAATTTATGTATGTATCATGTGGGGGACAATTGATAGAATTTCTACATAATAATTTTTTATCTTTCGGCATCATCTGTGAACAGGGTCTAACACATTTAGCCATTTAGCCTTGTTCATTTTATGTAAAAAAGGAGGAAAAAGAAAGGAAGCCCACAAACATATCTGATATATTAAATCAAAGCAGATTTACTTAAATCAACTTGTTATCTGTGTTAATAATTTAAATCAGATTATTTATTAAAAAGGGGCTTCATTACATAAACTAATAGATGCAGTCCAAATTTACAAATAGTTCTTCAAATTGAGATTCTCAATGCTTGTTCACATAAAGGAACAAAAATGAATTCTTTAGATCATTGTGTAACTGACTGGGAATGGGTTGCAGTTTTATTCTGTTTTATTTTGCATTCTCTTATGCAATATCTGATTTAGCACATTCCAATAATTATTTCTAAATAACTTTTATGAGCTTATTTATTTTAAAAATAAATTTGAGGATATTAAAATATCAAACTGTACCAACAGTTAATGGATAAAGATTTATTAAAATCATCATTAAAATTGCCCCCATTAAGTGCAGCAGAAGTTAAAAGAATAATTTCACAAAAGACAACTGGCAAAGCCCCCAGGACAGGATATGTTACCACCAGAAATTTTTAAGGCATCGCCTGTCAGCTATACTAACCTCCTTGTTTATTTATATCAATGCCACTGGGCAAAATCCTCTGGGTTAGAAAAACAGTGTGGTAATCCCAATATTTAAAAAGGGAGATTTGACAAACCTGCTAACTTTTGCCCTATAATTGACATAGGGTGTAAGCTATATACAAGGTAACTTTTAAACAGGCTGATTCATTGAAAGGATACTAGGCAGATTAACAGAAGAACAAACAGGCCTCAGAAAGAACATGGAACTGTAGATCAACGTTCCACTTTACAATATCTGATTCACAAATCAATAAATGGACTCCCAAAATAACCTCAAATGGATCTTCAAAATCAATGCACAATGTATTACTTTAATATATAGATTATATGAAGACACCTACATGCAAGTACAGATAAAACAAAGCAGCTCCCTAACAAAGCAGTAAAAATTACAAAAAGTGCCTGCCAAGGCTGTATAATGGCCCCTTTTGTGTTTAATTTTTTATATAAGCAATGTTGTAGAAGAGCTTAATAATCCTTCCATTTATATCCAATCAATTGGAAGAAGAAAAATTCCTATATTATTGTATGTAGATGATATGGTATACATGTTGACAATATTAATTGAAATGGAAATAATCTATTCAAATGTCAGAATTTGGCATTTATTCTAGGAAAGAATGCTTATAGATAAATTGTTCCAAAACTATGATAGTAGTATTTGCTAAAAGACCAATTTGTGTCTAAAATTACTCTCACAATTCTCCTTAGATCTGCTGAATGACATAAATTATCATACACTAGTGAGGGACTACTTATGTTTTTAAAGATTTTGAACAAGATACAGAGCAACTTAATCTTAAATTGGCTAAGGGGTATCAATATTTTAAAGAAGGACAAGGAATGTCATATTTTATACAATGTCTTACATCCCATTCCCTGAGACAAGCTTTTATAGAACTTTGCTTTCAAACAATGCCAAACACCCTATTTGGTGGGAAGATATAAAGGATTATTAACTATAACACCATTTATGCATTTGTGATTTACAGGTGAAAGATTTAACCCATTACTTATTACATTGCAAATTTTGTCAAGAAGCTATTCATTATGCCCTTGTTAAACCAACTGGAGGAGTCTAGCTTAGAAGGAAAAAATAGTTTCTGCTGTCTGATGAAGATGAACATCTAATGAAACAAGTTGCACTATTTGCAATGGGTTCAAGGAAGATACTAAAGCACTTGCTGACAAATAGTATGAAAATATTAGAAGGAATGTATGGAACTAATTATTGTTATTTTATATGAATTTAGCTAAAACCTCTGGTTGCAAGTAAATGTTTAATGTCAATGTCAATTACCTCATTCTAGGTTCCTACCTAGTCAAAGCACAGCCCAAGTATACCAAAAGGATAAAATTGAAACAATGTCCCTTCCTAAAATCCAGTGATGAGATCAGCAGATAAAAACAGGAAAGATTTCATTTTAAAAATTAATCATGATTTGGAATGAGTTCTCTTGGTTCTTGTAATGACTCTGACCCACCAGCCTCCAATATATTCAAGGTGCTTGAACTTTTGCTTCAGCAGTGTTCAACATCTGACTCAAGAGCTGAAAGCTGTCTTGTGGAAATCTAATATATCAGTATGCTGCTATTAACCCAGTGCTGTGATTATTGAACAAAATAGTGTCCCTGATCTGATTCTAAAGTTCCTGAATGAAATTGAAACCAATTCCCAGAAATAATATTAAGCTTGGTACTCCAAACTATCATTTATACATTTCTCAGTTTTCAGTTTTACATTCTTAATAGGCAAAAGATGGAAGCAATATGCGGAACTTAGAGCCTGGTGTGAATCTTCTTCTGCAAATAATTCCTTTGCATTATACAAATACATTGTTGAAATTCTAAAGGATGATACATGAATGATAGATTGGAAAGTTATATGCTTTACTCATTGCTAGAACTTCAGCAGTCTGCCTGGCATTTACCGTACTTCTGTTTCACTGCTCCCTTAGCTGCTTAAATTAAAATTTAATAGCAATATTTTGATAATTTCTTATACAGCTTCATTCATTAAAAAAAGATGGATTCCACCAGGGAAACAAGTTATTCATAGTGGATCCTTCTTTTCAGCAAATACCCAGCTATAGTTCAGCACATCTTCTGTTCCCTGTGGGCCATTTAGTACACATGTTGCTTGTTCCAGAGTCACTGTGGACACATCATTGGTGGGAAAAATCAGCAACATTTTTCTGGCAGAGCCTCTTTCTATTTAATAGGTATATAAAAAGCAGAAATTCAATAGGTACAGATTCTTTTTAGGTGAGAGCCCAGAGTCATTTTACAATTGCTTATATGGAATTCTGTTTGCCATTTTAATGCCCATTCTTCCAGTTTGGAAAGATCTTTTTGGATTCCTTCGGATTTACTCTTTGCTAACCATTAGGCTAATTTAATCATTTTACTGGTCATCCCTAATTCCAGATTTTCAGGCTTTCTGGCAGAGGAAGGAGAGAAACCTGCTTCCTTTTTATGAAATTGTTCAGGGTTGGAATTGGAACATTTTTATGACTGGGATTGTGCAGATCAGTATTATTCTGTGATATTTAATCATTTTTCTCCCCAGGGCAGATATTTGAACTGGAAAATATTTGAAAGGTTTTTAAAATTAAACATTTTTTAAAAAATGGATTTAATTATAGTATCCTTATTGTCAGGTTCTTTTGTCTTCATTTTTTAATTTTTAGTTACCATAGTTGGGACTGGGACTGATTGTTTAATCTTTAATTTTATACATTCCCAACAAACCTGATGTTCCAGTGGAGCGTTTCTAGGAATATCATGCAATCATACAAAGTTGGTTATCTCATTCATTTTAACGTAGTATCTCCTTGGATTTTTAAAAGAAAAAGATTAATGTTTTAGACTTCATCCTTGCTGCATTAATTTTGCCATAGATGTTATCTGAGAAGAATGTTGAATGGATGGAACCGTGGAAGACCATGAAATTTTCATAAACTGAATATATATAATTCTTCCTAGAGAAGCTGCAGAGCTCCAGAAATTTGTGGTCAGTTCTTATTTTTTTTCACAGCAAAGAAAAAAATGATTAGAATTTAGATAGATTTTGTTCATATTTATAGTGTGCATCACGCAGTAGCAGAGCTAAGTATAATCTTGAGATTATTTATTTGTTATATGCTTATGGTGCCACAGAGAGTCAATTTGGTGTAGTGGTTACTTTGGGCTAGTCCCTCTTTCTCAGCTCTAAATAAGAGGCAATAGCAAACCACTTTTGAAATCTTGCCAAGAAAACTGCAGGGACTAGTCCAAGGCAGACTACCTCCCCTTCCCCAAGTGCCACGAACAAAAGACTCTTGGTGGTATACAACAAAAAAATATCCATGGCACAAAAATAACAACAAAAACTCAATCAAATTCAAGCACCGTACAGTGTAAAAATAGATCTACACAAGAAATGATTCAAGATGCCCTCATCTAAATGAAAAGAAGCCCTCAGAAAGAATTTTATCTTCACTTGCTTCTGAAGGTTTTCAGCATTTGGGGTAAATTGACTTTGTAAGGGAATTTTTTTCCATATCTTGAGACCATGGCTTGGTCCCTGCTAATCTGCTAATCTGTGAAAGATTGCTACTAAAAGAAGGGATGGAAAACATGTGTGCATGGGTATAAATTCAGGGAGGCAGGGAAGGAAAGCAATCATGGATGTGAGTGAATGAAGGGGGAAGGAGGGTGCGGTGTTATGTGAGTGAAGAAAGTGAGGACCTTAATAATAATAATAATAATAAAGTTGGAAGGGACCTTGGAGGTCATCGAGTCCAACCCCCTGCTCAGGCAGGAACCCTACACCATTTCAGACAAATGGCTGTCCAGTCTTTTCTTAAAAACTTCCAGTGTTGGAGCATTCACTGTTTCTGGAGGCAGGTTGTTCCGTTGGTTAATTGTTCTAACTGTCAGGAAGTTTCTCCTTAGTTCTAAGTTGCTTCTCTCCTTGATCAGTTTCCACCCGTTGCTTCTCGTCCTGCCTTCAGGCGCCTTGGAGAATAGCTTGACTCCCTCTTCTTTGTGGCAGCCCCTGAGATATTGGAACATTGCTATCATGTCCCCCCTCATCCTTCTGTTCGTTAAACTAGACATACCCAATTCCAGCAACCGTTCCTTATATGTTTTAGCCTCCAGTCCCCTAATCATCTTTGTTGCTCTTCTCTGTACTCTTTCTAGAGTCTCAGCATCTTTTTTACATCGTGGTGACCAAAACTGGATGCAGTATTCCAAGAGGAGACTTACTTGAGTGATTTGTCTCAATTAGCACTTATTGCAATTAGCACTGCTTATGTAAGATGCTTTATCATTACCATTGATTCTTCTTTTTACAAAGCATACCTGTATGTTTTGGGCTTTGCTGATAGAAATTCTATGATTGTGATATTTGGCAGGATCCCATTTGTTGTGGGGGTGAACAGGTTAGATGCAGATTGGCTACAGAAATAGCTTTTATTTCTCTCCCCCCACCCCAAAGCATGGAGAGTTTTGAGAGGAAGGGATTACAAGAGAATAAGCAATGGGGAATGTACCAGTTTGATTGTGTAGCATACTCTCTTCATAGTTTTATAATCCTTTCTTCTCCAATTAATGTAATTATAAACATAAATTTCCTTCTTGCTAATTATTCCAGCACTGGGATGAGCATTTCAAAGGTCAGGGAAGTGGGAAAAAGAAAAGCACAGTCATGGTCATGAAACATCCCACTTAATGATTGCTTTGCTTAATGACAGTCCTAGTTGAGATCACTAAACAAGGACTATTTGTAATACTGTATAATGGACCTATAAATGACCATTCCACCCCCAGCAAAACATTTTAGCAAGTGCTTTAAAGTGATTGGTTGGTTCTGTTTTGCAGATTTGAAATGTAGTGGACATTTTTCTCAGTCTTCCAGATCTTGCCTTGACTTTAACAGTTCCACAAACCTTCTATTTCTTATTTTTTTCATATTTGAAATTTCTAGCTGAAAGGATTAAGATACTTTTTAATAGCCTGTTTTTTATGAGAGTGAATTATCTTCTTTTTTAAATCCTTAGGCAGCTGATTAAAGATCCCCTGATTGTTAAAAGTAGACAAAGGAACAATCAGAACCTGAGTCACAGTACTTCTTCACTGGTAGAATTGTCTTTACTTTTGTTTTGACCCTATTTCCTTTTTTTTCACCCCTCCTTTAATTCCCTGCAAGCATGTGCTCCCTGGCATGTCAACCAACACTCTGGAGTAATTCATGGAGATGTACCTTTCATGTGAGATTAGTCCAAGATATCTGTTCTAAATGACTAGATATCTAGATGACTACAGATAGTCCACAGGCAGAGTTTGGAGGGAATATCATCTATCTCAGAGAGAGATACCATAAAGTTTTCCTCAAGAATTTGGAATAGTGCTGCAGAGAGCAGTTACACACATATCATAGTTACATTTTGTGCTTATACTATTATAGTTTTGTATTTGAACATTAGTGATTATGTATCACATAATCCATTCACAATGCCTCAAGCATTTCTCTTTTTCTTTCCCTCTGTTTTAAAGTTGGTTTAATATAAAAAAAACATGTTACAGGTAATCCTTAATTTACTTCCATTTGTTTAATGGTTCAAAATTACAATGGCCTTAGAAAAAGTGACTAATGACCTGTACTTGCACTTATGGTGTCACACCATCCCTGTGATCACTTGATTGCAAATGGAGAGCTTGATAATCATAACTAGTTGTAGCATCCTGAAGTCACATGATCATGAGATTTGAAATTTTTCGCCAATTTCTGGCAAAAACCACACTGGAGAAGCTGGATTTCCTTAATGATTTTGTGGTTCACTTAACAATTGCATGAATGACTTAACAACCACCCTGAAATATTTGTAAAATTGGGTCTGACTTGACTGAAGACTCCAATGACTTATGACATAAATTCTGATCTCAGTGTGGTCATAAGTCAAGGACTACCTGATATTCCTTTCAGGATGACAGCGACCCAGCTGTGTAACTCAAGCACAAGTATAGTTATGGAACCCCCTAAAAAAATAAAATTAAATAAAAAATAGAGGGGGAAAAGAAACGTTAGAGAAGCATAATAGATGCATTGATCTGTGTGGCAATGACATTATATTAATCTTTAATTTATTACATTTCCTCACTTGAAAATACGTCTTCCCCTTTCTCCAGATTCTGTTTTCCACTCCCACATATTTTTTTTTTGGGGGGGGAGTGAACAAGCAGTGAAATGGGTATTCACATAGCTACAGCTGTAAACCACCCAGAGTCACTTAGTGAGATGGGTGGTGTATAAATTTGATAATTAAATAAGTACAATAAAATAAAAAAATTGGATGCATATATGTAAATGTATATATTTACATGTATAGGAGATTTCAGAAAATTCTCTTAGCTAAAAATGTGCTTATCATTTATTATGTATATAATTTTATTTATATTATTTGGGAACATTTTTTTCAACCCTTCCAATTATGAACGCCATCTATATTTTTTAGCTTTGATAACATAGTTTAATGTTGAATTTGGCTCTAGTTATTTAAACCCAACAGATACATTTTCATCCAACTGATACATTCTATATCCTCTTCTTATATGTGAAGTTGTTACTTAGTTGTGCTAGAACAAAGATAGCCTGCCATTTAAAAAGCAATGGCGTAAACAATTAGAATCTGCATGCTATTTTAGACAGAGTGTCACAGATACGATGTTATCAAATCTACTTGTCTAGCCCAAGCTATACTATCTCAGTTCCTCAGTTTCATAATACCTCCATTCCCTTAATATATCTATGATGAAAATGAAACTATTAGCAGTAAACGTCCAGACCATACCTGGAATTATCACTAAACTCAGAAAGGTTAAGTATCTATAATTTATAAGACACCCTCCAGATAATCCCATAAAATGAACTGCTGAAGCTTTGATGTTGAAAAATACACGTGGTAGCCAGGTGATTTCTTTTCAATAGACCCAAATATCAGTAGGGTTAACACTAAATGTCACTTAATACTCTCTATTTGCATCCATTAAGCAAGTAGGTGGAAAGGAAATAAGGTAAATAAACAGCTATCTCATGTGAACCTGAATAGCAATTGGATTTAAAAATCTAAATAGATGTACCTGATGTTACAGAATGAGACACATAGCTATATAATTTCCTTGGCATAATTTCAGTAATTGTATCTGAGAAGGAAATGTGAATACATGAGACAATGGAAGAAATAATAGCTTGTAGCATTGAAATGTACTTTTCACTTATGTTTTATTTCTTCAATTCCAGACAGCAGTCAAGAGCTGCTAGTTTTGTAGATGAACCAAGAGAAAAGAGAAATATAGCTCAAATGCATTTGTCATCACTTATATTCTACATTTGCCCCTGGTCAGTCCACCAGTATGTACAGAACATCATCCACATCTTATACTGTTGGATAACTTAATATGTGAGTCTTGAGAATATAGATAAGGTCTTAATACTGTTTATGCTATCAAGCACTTACTTGATCCCTGTTCCTCATGCCTTGCTATCTCTAGCAGGGAAGGTGATCTCTAGCAGATTGTGGGAGTAAATTAATTCCAGAAATTAAGAAGGCAATGATTTTAAGCTTTTAAGAAGGATAGAAAGTGCTATTATTTCTGAAGAAAGCTATTTTGTTTTCAGACTTTGCCATCTGTAATTGGATACCAGCGATGGTTTTGCTACCAAGGTTATTCTAAATGCTCTGTGGGATGATCTCAGTTGGAACTGATATAAGCGAAGTTGATTTTCTTTACAATGTCAGGAATTGTACCATGAAAGCCAGTCTGAATTTCATTTAGACGGTATTGTGTTGTGGTGATTCGGTTTAATAATGGATGGGCATATTTAGTTTGTGTGGTTTTTCAATTCAATCTCTCATATTTCCAACTAGAGATCTGAAGAAATGTGTGAAAGAGAGGAAGACATGTGAGAAATCAAAGCTGTCTCATTTTCTGGCATCTGGAAAATACAATTCATATAGAACTAGCTGAAATAAATGCTTCAACGCTGAAAGATAGGACTATGATGAGATCCTTGTATGGATTCACCCTTTGACACTGGAACCAAAGGTGGCTTATAAATTTCTGAAGTTTGGTAAATGTTCAAATATTATTCTTCAATATTTTCAAGGCATTTTAATTTGCATTTTAAATTGAAAATTTTAATTCAACGTTCAAACAATTCAAAATTTCTTATTGTCTTATTTTTAACTTTAAAATAAAAAGCAATGGTTGAAAAAAAAAATACCTGCACAAAGTATAGGAACCTAAAGCTTACTTAAGAGCTAATTGAAAAGAAAAAAATAAACCCTTAATTTGGAGTATATAGCTATTGATGTTTTCCTAAGGAGAGCTGCAAACATTTAAGCATCCAGTTATGTCTAAAACATAATTTGTGCAGACAAAGGTAACCTATTAAATATTATAGTTATTCAATAGTAAATAAATGGCTTGAATGTATCTAGCATGATAAAATTTTCCAGTGCTGTTTGTATTAATGTTTGAACCAAAGCATTTTCTCACAGTTTTGTTTCCAGTGTTTTCCAGTAATAAACCTAGCTGCTGATAATAAAATAGAATAATACCTTAAGCTGCATTAAGAAATGTGTTAAGAAATACAGTAGGCAAATAACTCTATGATTCATTTGGAGATTACGTTATGATTTCTCCAGTTTCTTTAAAAAATATTTGACTTATTGGGCTTTATCACTACAGATTTTCTGTACACATCTGTTTGCATATCCACACATTCTAGAAGAGTTATATCTGTTAACAGTATAATTTCAGCAGAAATTTTTGACAACATTCTGAATTCTCTCTGTGTCAGGAAAAAACCCAATGAGATTTATCAAGCTTACTGTTCGAAGTATATTGAGAGTATCAGGGGAAACTGCTGTGTTTAATATAACACATTTATATGATATTGATGTCTTACTAGTAAATAGAAGAGACACTCTTCTTCAGTGAGTCCTTCTCATTAGGTGGCCAAAGTACTTGAGTTTCAACTTCAGGATCTGGCCTTCTAAAGAGCAATCAGGGTTGATCTCCTCTAGGACTGACCAGTTTGATCGCCTTGCAGTCCAGGGGACTCACAGGACTCTTCTCCAGCACCATAGTTCAAAGGCCTCAATTCTTTGGCGCTCAGCCTTTCTTATGGTCCAACTTTCACAGCCATACATTGCAACTGGGAAAACCATGGCCTTGACTATACGTACTTTTGTTGGCAGGATGATGTCTCTGCTTTTAAGTATGCTGTCTAGATTTGCCATAGCTTTCCTCCCCAGGAACAAGCGTCTTTTAATTTCTTGGCTGCAGTCCCCATCTGTGGTGATCTTGGAGCCCAGGAAGATAAAATCTGTCACTCCCTCCATTTCTTCCCCATCTATTTGCCAGGAATTGAGAGGGCTGGATGCCATGATCTTGGTTTCCTTAATGTTGAGTTTCAAGCCAACTTTTGCACTTTCTTTCTTCACCCGCATCAAGAGGCTCTTTAGTTCCTCTTCACTTTCTGCCATTAGAGTGGTATCATCTGCATATTTTAGGTGTTGATATTTCTCCTGGCAATCTTAATTCCAACTTTTGATTCAGAATACAGTCTTGCCGGACTCCTTTCCCAATTTTGAACCAATCAGTGGTTCCGTGTCCAATTCTCACTGTTGCTTCTTGACCCGCATATAGGTTTCTCAAGAGACAAATAAGATGGTCTGGTACTCCCATTTCTTTAAGAACTTGCCACAATTTGTTGTGATCCACACAATCAAAGGCTTTAGCATAGTCAATGAAGCAGAAGTAAATGTTTTTCTGGAACTCCCTAGCTTTCTCCATGATCCAGTGTATGTTGGCAATTTGATCTCTAGTTCCTCTGTCTCTTCAAAATCCTGCCTATACTTCTGGAAGTTCTCAATACACATACTGCTGAAGTCTAGCTTGTAGGATTTTAAGCATAACTTTACTTGCATGTGAAATGAATGCAATGGTGCGATAGTTTGAACATTCTTTGGCATTGCCTTTCTTTGGAATTGGAATGTAAACGACCTTTTCCAATCCTGTGGCCACTGTTGAGTTTTCCAAATTTGCTGGCAAATTGAGTGTAGCACTTTTACTGCATTGTAGAAAACCCTAACATTATCCTGAATGGAATCTTTCAGGAATAGAAGAAAGGGTATCCCATGTATTGAGGATGATTCCTAATTCATTGCAGGGAGATTCCTCTGGTATAGGCAAGAAGCACATGATTAGGTGATTTTCTATCTTAGATCTCACAAACCTGGTTTGTAAGAGCAAGTATTCAAGAAGTGATGGCTCAGTGTTCTCTCCAGGATGCAGTTAATGTGGCCCCGATTGTGATTTTTTTTTTCAGCTTCCTTTCCCCATCCCCAATTTCTTTCCATTCTGTTGGCATGATTTTTAAGAACATTTGAGGGAAAAATGGACTATATTTTCTCTTTTTCAGTTGGACTATAAAGGAAAAGTTGGGAGAATTCTAACCCAGTTAAAAAACAAGTTGCCATTTCATCTTTCCTTACTGATGAATCTTGTCTACTTCCTTTAATCATCTCTCCCAATTCCACCACCCCTACTTTTTAATTCATTCCCGTTACATTTCCCCCTCCTCCAAATTTCCCAGCACCACTTCCCAGTGATGCCTGTATGCTTATTTGGGGGGAAAAACACTAATAAATTAATACTAAGTTACAGAGGGACATGGAAAGAGCTCTTTTCACTTTAAATCCAAACTGGACTTTACCACTTCCCTGTTCAGGTTACATCCACCTTTTCCACCCTGTAAAAGTCCAGATTCAGACTCCATGATTGGGAAGGGGCCATTGATTTAGTCAGAGAAAGGGCTAGGGCAAGATCTATGGTGCTGGGAGGCTGATATGATGGGGAGACTCAACATTGGTAGTATGTGGACTCCTCGGCTTGTGTCATTGTGGCTAGTGAAGTCGAGGCAGAGCCAATTGCTAGACAAAAGCTGCTTTTCTAACACAAGCAAAGGAGTGAGGGTGCTTTAGAGTTAGCAACACTTTAATGGTTTCTTGTTCTGAATCTGAGTCATCAGCTAATGATGGTGACCCAGGGGCAACAGAAAACAGAATTCCACCAAACCATGTAAGTGCCATTGCTTCCTATGGCCAGAATATAAGAAATGCTTTGATATTTGTTCTATTGCTACACTAATTATTTTGGCAGCCTCCAGTTTTATTCTGCTGGAATGCAACCAGCCTGGAATGTTCTAAATGGAGCTATTTTGTTCTGACCCTGAAACACAGAATGTTCTAGCTTTGTGCCTGCCTCTATTAAATCATTATCAGGAGGGAGGCATTCACATGATAGAAATCCCTTCAGAGCTAATATCTATTTAGGACATAGATAAGGAGTTGGGGGTTTGGAATAACAAGCTGAGAACTGGTTTATCAAATTGCCTTTAAAAACATAAAATGACTGCCGATTTAAGCAACATAGCTTGAGCTAGCTTGAATTTTATCAAGTGAGGAAATGCTCTGCCACCCATTCAACTTTAGTGAGTGTATTGACTTAAATTACAGTGAGTTGTCTTTGTCTGGTAATTACATCCCTTGCTGCAGTTGAGACTTTGAGGCCAACTTAGTTGCATTGTAGGGAGCCTTGGGAGGGAGCGATAAATGTCTTTATGATTAATGAAATGGATTTGTCTTAGAATTTTATGTATTAACTATTGGTAGGAGACTAGATTGGAGAATCCAGTTTCTTTTGCATCTTCCCTGTTTGAACTAACTCTAATTTGTTATGTTTGAATTGGATCAACTTGCCAATGTGCCCACAGTAAAAAATGACAATAAAGGTTATCTATCTATCTATCTATCTATCTATCTATCTATCTATCTATCTATCTATCTATCTATCTATCTATCTATCTATCTATCTATCTATCTATCTATCTATCTATCTATCTATCTATCTATCTATCTAATAATCTCCTTGTGTATGACTATAAATAAGAAACATTACTTAGGGACAATGTTTGAACCCTAGGCCATTATCTTAATAGGGCCATTGTGAAGTATTTTCATTTTTGTTCAGAATTAAAAAGTCACTTTTTTTTTAGTTTGAAGGGCTTCCCTTGTGGAAAAGATGGAAAAGATGGTTATGATGAAATGACCATTTTGGACATATATGCATTTGCGTATGTGTGTGTGTGTATGCAAAACAATTAGGATAAGGATAAGAATAATTTGATAATTCATTGATGAGGCTGATTTGAGAAAATTTTGTTAGCTTCATTTGCTTCTGGTTTTTTTTCTTTTCTTCTCCTGTGCTTCTTTTGATTCCCTAGTCATGCTTAAATTTATAGCTCTTAGGAATACAGTTCCCATATGTTGATATTTGTTTTTCACTTGTACTACTGTCTCATGTTGTAATGCCACATATATCAAAAAAAGGCAAACGCCTCTTGTTATTTATGTTGTCTTTAATTTGCTTTTTTTATCCCATACTTTGACATTATTATGAATCATTTTATGTGGCAGTATAAATTGTATAAGACACTGTTGGCATTTTTATTTTTTCAGGCTTTTAAATTAACCATTTTGGCTTTGAAGTACTGTATTATGGGAAATCTTTAATAAAGAAATTAAACAAACATGACATGCTTGGCATGATAAATTATGGAACTTACCTAAGGCCCTATATATATAAAAGTTATATATATATATATAACTTTTCCTTACTTTTAATTATTTTATTTCAATTCTGTTGAACTCAACATTTCTACTGTCCTTCTGAAATGTTATGATATTTCCTGCTGGATACAATGAAGAAGGAGAAAACTTGCAAATAATATCCCCTCCCTTAATCTACTTAACTTGATTCTTTCTTTGTAAACTCAAAAGTTATGCATAGATAAGTGAGGTCAGTATCAGAGATGGGCTGATACCAGCTCACGGCTGTTCCTCTTCCTGTTCCTCTTGTTTGGTACCATCCCCAGTTACTGCTCCTTCTGGGTTCTCTGCAACTGGGGAATGGGAAAAAAAGTATAAGTTCGTTTCCACTAACGTTGTACCATTTATACTCGAGTAAGTTTGTACTTTCTGAAGTAGGTTTGGTCTTTGGTAGTGAAGTGAAAATTAATATTCAACGGGTTTCGAATGTTCGAAAAGTCTCACTCACCCACTATGTATTTAAATTATTTGATGTTTACATCCTATCCCTCCTGACTTATATAGGCAAAATTACATTATTCTCTCAGTTTTTCATTTTTATTTATATGTCACATTCAAGAATATGAATGTACTAAGGTTCTCTTCCCTATGTTATTTAATAGTTATATGAAACAGAGGCTACTCTTTGGTACAGGGTACATCCCAACTCTGGATAATATTGTGGGCTTCTTGAGGTTGTCAGGTACTCAATAGGGAGAAACAAAACTTTTGTTGTTGTTGTTGTTAGTTGCAAAGTCGTGTCCAACCCACTGCAACCCCATGGACAACGTTCCTCCAGGCCTTCCTGTCCTCTAGCATCTTCTGGAATCCATTTAAGCTCACTCCTACTGCTTCAGTGACTCCATCCAGCCACCTCATTCTCTGTCGTCCCCTTCTTCTATTGCCCTCAATCTTTCCCAGCATTAGGCTCTTCTCCAGTGAGTCCTTCCGAAACAAAACTAAACCTTAGCAAAAGGTGGGTGCTATTAGTTCATAAACATCCCGACCTGTTTAGAAATACCTGTTCTAGTTATGATTCTAGACAGGATCCTACTTCCCCTACTTCATGACTTGGAGATTCTTCTGTATAAGCAGGTGGGACCAGAGATCAGGGTTTGTTTGTTTGTTTGCCAGTTATATCAGTCATTGCCCTGTCTGGATCAGGAGCTTGGTGACAGTGACTCTTGCTTGCAGTTTGATGATTTGGAAGCCACAACTGATCCAGAATGCAATGTCCAGATTGTTGGCAAGGAGACTCTACCATTAAATAGCATTTATAATCACTATGTTCTTCCAGGCCCAATTTAGATTTAAGGTTAGTTATTACTTTTAAAGTCTTACAGTACTCTATCTTGTCCAAAATGATTCTGGAGAAAGTCTAGCTTAATGTCCCAACTGCATGGAAAACGAGAGGTCGGTGGACTAAAAGACACATCTTTTCTATGACAGACCATAAAATATGGTAGCCCTGGATATACATTTGACTCCCTCAATCTTGATATTTAAGAAATTTATAAAGACCTTCCCTTGTAGATAGGTTTATGGATGTTTCTGATGCCTATTCAGGATGAGAGGTGACCATCTGATTTTAGTTATCACTATATTGTATATTTTGAAGATTATTGTTACATGAGAATCTTCCTTACACATGCCAAGAATCATTGGTTTATAAATATTAATACTTTTCTAAAAATCACACAAATATGTCCATTTTAGAGGCAAAAGCTGTACATTTTCATGATCCCTTCAAGGCCTGTTTTATTGGCTTCTTTACTTAATAATCTGATATTAGTAATTCTATTTATCTGAAAAAAGACTATTTCCCCCCAATAACGTAATAATTTGAAATGAGAGGGTGATCTTTATATTTGTTGAGATACTGGAAAACTATATCTGTCCAATCTTATTTGGGAGGCAGAATTCCATGTTATATACCTTTCAGATAAGCATGGTATTTACTGTTTTTAAAAAAGTTTTGAAAATCAAATTGTAAGTCTCATAGAAATGTGATTTTAGAGCAGATTTTCTCAGTCTGGTATCTTCCAGTTGGAAGTAGATGATAGTTTGACATATTCAGGTTTGGAGTTTTAATATATCTTACATGTTGAGAGAAGTTATTATAGAATTTAAAGCATTTTATGCTAGGAAAGATCTGGGCTCTTTTAGTCTTTTAGAGCCAAGTAAGCACATTTAGATACAGTAGAATTTATTCCGAGGAAACTTTCATAAGATATTTTAAATTCATGCAGACATAGTAAATCTTTGAAGTGGACATAAGCCCGAAAGAACAAGTATTAATATATTTTTATGACTGCATTTAAGGAACTGCAGTTAAATCTTTTCCTAGTGAAGAATATTATACATTTTAAAGATATATTTTCAGGACATGGATGATCCCAGGCAAGTATTTTTTCATGGTGAAAATTTCCATTTTTTCTAATATGCCTTTGTGTTCTTTCCTGGATTTTGCCAAGGTCTTACTATTCCCCCATTGACAAGTGGTAGGAAGAGAAAATGGGGTTTTTTGTAACTTACCCAAGAAGAAAAGTATGAATTCTGGCAACCTGCAAATCCTTCAAATGGACCCCTTTGTGTCTCTTCATGTCAAAAGGAATAGAATAAGAAATTCTATATGAAGAAATTATCTCTCAATATAAGGTTTAGTTGGCTTATTGGAATAGGAATGTATGTATATCATTTAATGAACTACAGTCTGATTAACATTGAGCAGTCTGTTTGAATTACATTCTTCCTTATGCTGTTTAGGAGTTCTAGAAGCTATAGTACCAACACATCTAGAGAATTGGGACTATTCAAAAGATCTGCCTCCTTTCTTTTATAGTATGGACCAAATAATGGAAAACAGTATGTAATCTTACTTGATTAATACTAGAGGTCTTTGCTCAACCGTCCAGGGTGTGGTTAGAACCCTGGTGCAGACCCAGTTTTAAATTGTGCTATTATTTTGGCAAACAGATTGAAATGAAAAATCAACTAAATAAAGGTGAAGTCATGGAAACCTGAAGTCATAGAAAAGCAAATTTCACTTATGCTCAAATGGAGAACTGGAAGTAGTTATCTATTAAGTTTTATATTAAATTGTATAACCTATTATTAACCATTTAGATATATATTGCAAATGAGGCAATTGGGGCACAGATGTTAAGCGGTGGTGCTGATTTTTTCTCCTTCTCCCTTTTTTCCTCCTCTGTTTGAAGGTCAGTGCCAAATAATCACTAGCTATGCTAACAATGTGTTACTGGAATTGCAATGCTGAGTTTTGGGTATTACCATGTTGGAAAGTGTGGGCTACCCTAATGAAAATTCTCTGTTCATCTCTGTGAACGAGACATTTGTGCCAAGTCTTGTCCACTAGATGCTGCTTGTGTTCCCTTTATGTTTCTTTCTGTGATTCTTTGAGAAAGATTCCCAATATGCTAATAAAGATGGTTAGAAATTTATGTTAGTTGTTTATTGTGGTTAATTGCTGATACAAGGTATTTATATGGAGTGTCTGCTCAGGACAAAGATTTGGCTTGGCATGTAGAAATTGATGGAAACATGGTGCAATATGTTATCATTACCATTATCATTCTACAATTAGCATTATTAAGATAAAGATAGCCAGTGTCACCATTCAATTTCTTAATCATGCTGCCAAAATTTAGATGGCATATGTGCTATGTGAACTTGTGTTTAAAGATAGTTTAGATAATGTCTTTTTTATTCATTTCTAGTCAACTTTAAGATGCTGATTTTATTATGTTTATTCAATTTGTAAGTCGGCCATCTCAAATACATGAGTCTGAGCAGCTACCAATTATTAAAAACAAAATAAAAACATAAAAAGTAAATAAATTTTTAGTCATGAAAAGTAGAATAATTTGGGACTAGGTTTTCTGGCACATATGTTAATTTATCTCACATTGACTTCCTGTGATGAAAGCATATAGAAATACTATTGACTAATTGGTTTCAAATTACAAAATTACAAGGTCTGTAAGGCAAAGGAAAACTGAAGTAAGATCGTAAGTATGCTTTCTGCTTTGCTTAATGACCTGGTTGCTAGTCCCAGTTGTAGCCACTAAATGAGGAGTAGCTGTATTTGTAATAGGTATTTTAAACTGTGGTTTGAACTAGATAATTAAATTATTCTGGATGTGAAAATTGGGATTATCAACATGTCCCAACTTCAAAAAGTGAAGGGTATTAATTTTGCTGGTTATTTATTTATTTGTTTGTTTGTTTATGATTTGCATTAAGTACAAAAAAAGCAGACTTATTTCTACCAGGTAATATCAGATTCTAGAAAATTAATGAAGCCTGATTCATTAATCATAGTTTTGCCCCGACCTTTGCATGCATCATGCTGTTTTCAGATATTTTATTTCATAAATAACTTCTATGGAAATAAAATATTATATCTGCAGTGGAATGAAAAAGTATGTCCTCATTTTTGCGTAATGCTCCCTGAAGGTCATATGAGGCTAACTAATATAGAATGGAAGTCTGAATGAATAGGTAACGAAGTCTGTTCCTAATATCATTTATTTCATAAACAAAGTCATCTAACATGGGATGTGCCAGTGTGAAAAATAATTGCCTCCTTAGATTCAGTAATTGGTTGTACCACCTTTAACTTCAATGACTGGATCTAAATGTCAGGTTACCTTGGCATGAAGGTGCTTTGTTAACCAAATGCTGAGGCATGCCTTCTCAATGGAACCTCCATCTTGTTCCAGCCCAATCTTTGCTTACATTTTCATCAATGATTTGGATGAGGGGATAGATGGGGAACTCATCAAATTTGCAGATGACACTAAGCTGGCAGGAATAGACAACACTCCAGAAGACAGGCTTAAGATACAGAAGGATCTTGACAGACTTGAACATTGGGCACTATCTAACAAAATGAAATTCAATGGTGAAAAAAGTAAGGTTCTACATTTAGGCAAGAAAAACCAAATGCACAGGTACAGTACCTTGCTCATAGTAGTAACTGTGAGAGGGATCTTGGAGTCCTAGTGGACAATCACTTAAATATGAGCCAGCAATGTGTTGCAGCTGCCAAAATAGCCAACACAGTGCTAGGCTGCATTAACAGAGGGATAGAATCAAGATCATGTGAAGTGTTAATACCATTTTATAATGCCTTGATAAGGCCACACTTGGAATACTGCATCCAGTTTTGGTCACCACGATGTGAAAAAGATGTTGAGAGTTTATAAAGAGTACAGAGAAGAACAACAAAGATGATTAGGGGACTGGGGGCTAAAACATATAAAGAACAGTTGATGGAATTGGGTATGTCTAGTTTAATGAAGAGAAAGGCTAGGGGTGACATGATTGCAGTGTTCCAATATCTCAGAGGTTGCCACAAAGAAGAGGGTGTCAAGCTATTCTCCAAAGCATTTGAAGGCAGGACAAGAAGCAATGGATGGAGACTAATCAAAGAGAGAAGCAATCTAGAACTAAGGAAAAATTTCCTGACAGTTAGAATAATTAATCAGTGGAACAACTTGCCAGTGTTGGAGCTGTGAATGCTCCAACACTGGAAGTTTTAAAGAAGAAACTGGACAACGATTTGTCTGAAGTGGTATAGGGCAGTGATGGCGAACCTTTTAGAGACCGAGTGCCCAAACTGCAACCCAAAACCCATTTATGTATCGTCAGGTGCCGGGTGGGCATGGCCCACTGGGTGGGTGTGGCCAATTGGGTGGGCATGGCTGCAGTGGTAACGGCAGACTGGGTGGGACTAAAAAGTTCAATCAATTCCAACTTTGCAAGATCTTTTTTTTCCCCACGAGAAGTTGAAATTGATTGATTGATTGAACCTTTTTTTTTTGCACATGGCGGTGGAGGCCTAAAGCGAAAAGGTTTTATAAAATGCACCTGAAGGCCTAGGACTGGGGCGATGGCGTGCATGTCCACAGAGAGGGCTCTGGGTGCCACCTGGGGCCCGCGTGCCATAGGTTTGCCACCATGGGTATAGGGTTTCCTGCTTGAGCAGGCGGTTGGACTAGAAGACCTCCAAGGTCCAGTGGTGGGATTCAAATATGTGAACAACTAGTTCTCTGTGTGGATGCCACTTCTGGAAGTCCGTTCTGGGCCTGGGCAACAAAAAATCAGGTACTGGTTCTGCCAAACTGGTGTGAACTGGCTGAATCCCACCACTGCCAAGGTCCCTTCCAACTCTATTGTTATTGTTTTGTTATTGTTATTGTTATGCAAAAATAAACCTAGCTACTGTCTATGATTGTTGATACCAATTAAATTCCTTAGCTAATGAACATGTACGGGAAAGAACTTTATGTACCAGTGATTACTTTCATTGCAACAACACTACTCTTCTTACAGATGCTGGAAATTATGCCAAGGTTAACCACAATGTGATTTCTGGCACTCAGAAGGAATTAAGTGCTTTCCCAGTGAACTCTATTAAACACAGAGCTGCATTTTTTTCCCAACCTTGGAAAAGGAGAAACATTCACTGGCCTGAAGAGAATGTACCGGCTTTGTCGCTGGGTCATGGAAAATTGTAGGCTTGGAGAGTTGAACTTTCCTCTCCAAGATGGGAAGAAAGAACATCACCATTGCTCTGTGAATGAGTCTCACTGTGGATTGAGACAGCCTCAGAGTTTTAGATAAGACTTTGTAACCTTTTTCAGACTGGTAAGCATCAATGATATTTTAACAGAATTTTTGATAATGCATTATGTTCCTCTAGAACCTGAGTACTGATAACTTTGCTATGATGAGGGGATCTTCTGTTTATAAAAATGTATATATGGGCCCAGCTGAACTAAAGCAGCCCTGATGAAATGTCCACACAACTGGCCTTAGTTAAGCCTTTAACTAAACTGATTAAATTTGGGGAATGGCTACTTTTTTACATGAAACAAAGAAATCAAATACCAAACAATAACTTTGTTTATTTGGACTCTTTATATATCACTAGGACCCATGTGAAGCTCTGGTCACATTTCATGGAAAGGTATTCAAAAACCCAGAAAGCTAAATAAGGATTTTTACTAATTGTATAGAAGGATACTTAAAGCTTGTGGGGTCTAGTTGTCTGTTAGTGCAGGAAATCTGCTGTAGCTATCTAACTAGATATAACTCAGTGGTTCTCAACCTTTTTAATGCCGTGACCCCAACCGGTCGTAAGTTGAGGACTAAACTGGTCGTAAGTCGAGGACTAAACCGATCGTAAGTCGAGGACTACCCAACCGGTTGTAAGTCGAGGACTTTCCCTGCCCGGGAGCGCCGGGCATGCGTGGTTCTGCCCCCTGCGCCGGCCGAGGCGTAGCTGGCAAGCGGCAGAGACGGAGCAGGCCGACCACCAGCTGGCCCAGCCCAAGGGAGGTAAGGCACCTGCCGGAAAAGGGGAAAAAAATGGCGGACAAAAAAAATGGCGGACAAAAAAAATGGCGGACAAAAAAAATGGCGGACAGCCTTGCTTGGTGACCCCCGTGAAATGGTCGATCGACCCCAAATGGGGTCCCGACCCACAGGTTGAGAACCACTGTATAACTAGTATGTTGTGTTCCACCCTTTTTGTACCTGTTGCAAGGCTGAAGTATTCAAATGGCGTTGAGTTGTTTTGAATGCCTGTTGGGATATTGTCACTTTATATTTACCCTTATTTGTGCCCCTCAGTTGCCAAGGAAGCAATTGCAAAAGATGGCACTCTGTCAAACTAACCCAAGCTACTGGAGAGAGTATTATGTGTTCAATGGACATCCTTCCTGCCATGCTGGGCAGATGCTTTGCCTTCTTTTATTTGTTGTTCCACTAAAAATAGGAATTAACATTCCAGTTGATGTTGGAAGTTGAGGCCCTTACCTTTTCATTGGCTAGTGGGCATAAAATCTCAACTGCTCATGCATTTCAGGCAGAGAAAGAAACTGATAATCCTGGTTGCACAAAGAGACACTAAATAATAGTGATAAATGTGGTTGCCCTTTGCATTTTTCTAATCATAGGCTCCAACAATCTGTGCTTTTTGCTGAACTTAGTAAAGTAGATGAGAATTTAAGTTGATGAATTTCAAAAGTCAGACATACTGTAGGCAGTATGCTTACTTATTATAGATAAGTCCAGGAAGAGCTTATTATGTATAATTTCTTTATGCAGACTTGATCCACATTTATAATACTTCAAAATGACAGGTTCACTATGATATCATACTCAAATGTTTATGCCTTACTAAGTTTGGTTCAGATCCAAATCATTACTTTAGGGAATATTTAAGAGTTCCCTTATGAACTGGTTTTATAATGAAAACATTAAGAAGAGCAAGATACTTAACAGAAATAATAAATAATATCTTATTTGTATAATTTAGTTAAACCTACAGTACAGTATGGGAAAATTATTTACAATATTAATGCCTTTTATACTCATATACCTTTAATTTTTTACAGTAATATGTCTCTTGTATTATAATTTGTATCCCATTGAAAGTGATTGGGATTATATACATGACATCAAAATAAAGAAAGACTAAAAGAAGAACCATTGTATTGCTTAATACAAGAACTATTGTGGTAATAAACAAGGTTAGGCATTTTTTGAAAAATATGACATCTTGGTCTAATGTCTAAAACTCATTAGACATATACCCACATATTCAATATGTCTGTTTAGAGTGACATTTGTACAGATGAAAGCATTCTAATAAGAAAATTTTTTTGCTCGTAAATGGTGAGATAATATGAGTAAATTTAGCTTTCACTGAAGATTTTTTTAAGGTTCTTTTCTTTGTAATAAATATTTAGTGAAAGCAATTTTTCATATTTTTCAATACATATGATGCAAAAACAATTGTATTTTTAATTTTCAATGTTTTTATGATAACAAACATGGCAACTAACAAGAGAAGCTGAATCAATGTGGCATTGACTTACAAGTCTTAGAAAATAAGGGCAATAAATCAACAGCAAGCTTCATTATAAAATACTGCAGTTAGATGATTCTCTCAAAATTTTCAGTGAAAAGGATTGGTTAATCGGGACCTTCTATCAGAGATTGTAATATATGTCAATTTGTTCATATGCTATCAAAACAATCTAGAAAGATCATAGTTTCTATTTTTAGCAACATGTAATTTCTCTTAGCAATTTTACCAACCTATGACTTAATTTTTTTATCTGAATCCTGACAAGTTACTGAAATTGGTTTAAAAGGAATTCTATGCCATAAAAAGTTCTAATGAGATCCATGAAGTTGAAACCTCAAATCATTTTCTCAGAGTTTTCAAAAATTTTAAAGAGATTCTGTCATGTGTCATATAGTTTAACAACAACAAGATTTCTTTGTCATAAAAATGAGATATATAAACTCCAGTCTCACTGGGAAGAATAACAATACGGATCCACATTACATGTTGCTCCATGAAAATTTAATTAATTAAATGTATTTATTCAGTTTCAAAATAATTGCCAAAGGACAATTCTGACAACATATTAAAATATAGAACATCATCAAGAAGAAAATCCTGTCCACTCTAACCATGGAGTATAGCTAGGTTTTCAAGGAAACTTCCAGAATGCCATGGAAACTGCATGGATCTTTGGGGGTGGGGGAATCTCATTCCAGAGGGCAAGTACTGCTTCAGAAAAAGCATGCTTCCTGGGTCCCAACACTATTTAATCAAGGGGATCTGGAGCACACTCATCCTGCTGGATCATATCACGAAGAAGGCAAAAAGTGTGGAACACTGGTGGTTTATATGTTGGCTTCAACATTAAAATAAATGTTAATAATCTGTAATATTTATTGTTTTACAAGGAAAATATTTATGAAAGAAGTTGATATCTGAATATGCATTCTAGATTACAACGGTAGTTCTTAGGATAAGCTTTAATTTTTTGTCACTGGAAATCAATTCTCTTGCTGTCTTTGTGGGTGCCCTAAATAGTATAATTCTGTTTCTGCTGGGTTTCTTATCATTTCCTTTACCCCCAAATTTAATTATAAGGAGTTAGCATAATAGATTAATCAACTTAATCTGCTGCCTAATAATAATCACCCTATCTGATTTGGCCTCTTTTCAGGTGGAAGCAAATTTTATGATCAGATAAAAGAAGAGAGAGAGAAGGACATCTATGGATGACAACCATGGCCCTTTTAAGTGGCCATAACAATGCTGTTATTGAAGTTCTAATTTAAGGATGAAGTTCCTTTTGATTTTGGGGATGAAGACTTTGTTTTAGTGAGATGAGAAATTTTGGTGTTTCTGAAAAGCAATAGCAATAGAAGGATCCAAAGAAAGATAGGAAGATCTTTCTACAGAGTTTTCTCTCCATTGTCATCTGGATGCCCTTTTTGAACAGTACTCACAGTAGGAGTGTTTTTATACTCAAATACACATGGCCCTGGGAAACCTCAGGTTCATGCCACGGACTCATATAATGTTCACATTGATTGTATATAGGTTTTTTTTTTTAATGGAAGAGAACAGAAAACCCAGTATAATGTCTTTGGTCTTCCCAGAAACTATGTCAATGCCTGTGGTTTAATATAACGGGATTTGGTGAGAGTGTTGTGAGTTTTTTTTCACATGGCACTTAAAAGTAAAATCCTACCAGAGATCTTCAAGATGTTGAAAATGTGGCTGTACTTCCAGTCTTTGGCTGTTGAGCCCTTGGTGGGTTTTCATAATGCAATGTGTGTTTGTTGGAATGTACTTTTCTTTTTTTATTTGTTCCTCCCCTTTAAAAATTTGTAGCGGCCAGGAGCCATTTGAGACATGGTTAGCTTTCTAAATTTGGTCAAATAATAAATAGATGTGATATAGGGATCTGGGATCAGAAACTCCAATTTAAAAAAATCAGCCACGGGGTCATTGTTTGATTTTCTTTAATCCTCAGTGAACTAATGTAGATATGGATTTTCCTAGTTATTGGGTAGTAGACTTTTTTTTTTTAAAGCAAATAACGTTGATATTGTTTTGTTCAACAACTGGTTCATCAGTGGCCTCATCCATATCAAGAGCAGAATGCTGAAAAATTCAACATTCCACAATAAATAGCTTCATATACAGAAAAACTCTATATTACTTTTTATTATTTCTGATGATTTTATTTTATATCTGATTCAGTTTAGTAGTTTTTTTAAAAAAAACTTTGAATCATAGTAATAATAATAATAATAATAATAATAATAATAATAATAATAATAATAATAATAATATAATAATAGGAAGGGACCTTGGAGGTCATCTAGTCCAACCCCCTGCTCAGGCAGGAAACCCTATACCATTTCAGACAAATGGCTGTCCAGTCTCTTCTTAAAAACTTCCAGTGTTGGAGCATTCACCACTTCTGGAGGCAGGTTGTTCCACTGGTTAATTGTTCTAACTGTCAGGAAGTTTCTCCTTAGTTCTAGGTTGCTTCTCTC
>NW_015386443.1:50474-58951 GCF_001527695.2 Protobothrops mucrosquamatus | reverse complement strand
CTCATCCAATTTGTCTAAATCAGTTGGTACATGACAGTCTGAATAAAGCCAGGATAATATTGTGACAAAAGCTAGATATTTCAAGTATCTGCTTTCATTTTGTGAAATACTTTATTACCTAACATTCATTTAATTCTGTTTCTCTCTGTTTGAGGCATACTGTAAGTGAAAGCCATTTCCCCTGATTTTATTTTTCAGGTTTATTTAGTTCCATTTTAGGGTTCCAGACTGATATTGTCCAAATAATATCACAGCTTAAACTGGATCTAGGTCTGCACACCATGGTCTGGATGGTTAATTTATTAATCCTGTAGAATTATATACTATCCTCCCTCATTTAGTCTGTACTATAAAGGAAAGGAGGCAACCATTCGAAGTTTTCAAATTCCCCATTAAGACTTCATAAGTCACAGTTTGTTCCAAAGATTGTTTTAATATACATATAACTTTGAATGTTTGTGAGGGGATGACACACCATATAATATTTACTCAGATACTTAACCATCAGTGAAATATCCATGCTATGGCCATGGATGAACCAACTGTTAGTCCCTGAGAAGTTGGAGCAGGAGTGGTTATGGATGGTGGTGCTAAAATCTGCAAGATCAGAGCTATGGCATGGCAACCAAAGCCTTGCACCTTTGGGATGTGTGTGCAATATTATGGCTGCCCTCTTGCAAACTTTGAGACTTTCCTGCAGATGCTTTTAAGTTGAAAGATGGTACATGATAGTCATGTGAACATAATCGCTAAATGGTATCCATTCCCATCGTAATAAGTTACTGCCACAGAAAACTGGAAGATAGGTGTGAGACTAACTCATTGGCAGAAGGTGTGAGACTAACTCCAGGTAAAGCTGGATAACAATCAGTACTGAATTAACTGTCCAACTTTGTGTAAGGTTGTTGTTGTTGTTAGGTGCGAAGTCATGTCCAACCCATCGCAACCCCATGGACAACGTTCGTCCAGACTTTCCTGTCCTCTACCATCTTCTGGAGTCCATTTAAGCTCACACCTACTGCTTCAGTGACTCCATCCAGCCACCTCATTCTCTGTCATCCCTTTCTTCTATTGCCCTCAATCTTTCCCAGCATTAGGCCCTTCTCCAGCGAGTCCTTCCTTCTCATTAGGTGGCCAAAGTACTTGAGTTTCAACTTCAGGATCTGGCCTTCTAAAGAGCAGTCAGGGTTGATCTCCTCTAGGACTGACCAGTTTGATCGCCCTGCAGTCCAGGGGACTCGCAGGAGTCTTCTCCAGCACCATAGTTGAAAGGCCTCAATTCTTTTGCACCAGCCTTTCTTATGGTCCAACTTTCACATCCATACATTGCAACTGGGAAAACCATGGCCTTGACTATATGTACTTTGCGGTAATCTTAAAACTATTATTTCTAAACAAGTTTATTGTTTGGAACAAAACGAATTGTCTGGAAGAACTGTTTGTGATGATTTGCTGTATGATAACTCCAATAACAGTTTGAAATTTTAATTTATCCTGAGTCTGAATGAGTGGTGGAAGGCACAAAGTGTAGAATTTGCTTATGAAATATGTCATTCCTCTGTGTTACTGAAAAAGAGGTTTGAATTATACTGAAATATGGAAATCTTAGGTGCTATTTTTAAAATGTTCTAAACTTGGTAGGTAATGTTTTAGATTAGAATGTTTATAAGTAAGATCTTGACATTGATGAAGCTCATGATGTATTAACATTTTTTATTGTGTGCTGTGAAATAGTTTTCTCCTATTTTTAGTTAATAAATATTCATTAAAAATATACTCTTGAGTCATTGAGGACATAAACTTTTCTTCTCCCCCCCCCCGAACAATTAATAGCTTAGTGAAGCTAGTGAAGAGAAGACCAATATATGCCTTAATGCAAGAAAGGCAATAAGATAAAATTAAAACCATTTTTAATATTTTTTAAAAATCTTTTTAGTGAAGGGGACAAGATTCTTTCCTCAAAAAGATGACCTTGGAACAAGGTTAAAATGATATTTTATGCATCTTTAAATTATTGGTTCAGCAACCATTGTGAATCCAAAATGAAATTCAATGGTGAAAAAAGCAAGGTTCTACATTTAGGCAAGAAAAACCAAATGCACAAGTACAGCATAGGTGGCACCTTGCTCAATAGTAGTAACTGTGAGAGGGACCTCGGAGTCCTAGTGGACAATCACCTAAATATGAGCCAGCAGTGTGCTGCAGCTGCCAAAAAGGCCAACACAGTNAAAAAAGATGTTGAGACTTTAGAAAGAGTGCAGAGAAGAGCAACAAAGATGATTAGGGGACTGGAGGCTAAAGCATATAAGGAACGGCTGTTGGAATTGGGTATGTCTAGTTTAATGAAGAGAAGGACGAGGGGGGACATGATAGCAGTGTTCCAATATCTCAGGGGTTGCCATAAAGAAGAGGGAGTCAAGCTATTTTTCAAAGCGCCTGGAGGCAGGACAAGAAGCAACGGGTGGAAACTAATCAAGGAGAGAAGCAATCTAGAACTAAGGAGAAACTTCCTGACAGTGAGAACAATTAACCAGTGGAACAACCTTCCTCCAGAAGCGGTGAATGCTCCAGCACTGGAAGTTTTTAAGAAGAGACTGGACAGCCATTTGTCCGAAATGGTATAGGGTTTCCTGCCTGAGCAGGGGGTTGGACTAGATGACCTTCAAGGTCCCTTCCAACTTTACTATTATTATTATTATTATTAATCCTGTCCCATGAAGGGAAGATCAGCAGAGGCAGAATTGTATGCAGGGATGATCCTCTACAAACAGAATACCATTATTTGGATGACAATATTCTCCACACTGTAGTACTGAGTTTCCCCCCCCCCCCATCCACACAAGGAGGTCCTCCAGAGCAGTTGTTTTGGTGAATTAGGGGTCCAAAATATGAAAAAGCAATACCCATTTCAAAAAATAGATGTTTACTTTCATCTCAAACCTTGTTTATTAACTTTTCAAAGTGCAGGGCTGGCTTTAACATTGGAGTTTTGAAAAAAAAAAACATGTCTAACTGCTAATTCTGCAATAAAAATATAAGAAATAATTCTAAACCATGTAAATTACTGCACAAATAAAACCATTCCAATATTGGGTGCCAACTAAAAATGCATGAAGCACTACAAAAAAACTACACCACAAAGCTTTCCTTAACAAGGCTACAAATATTGAGAGAATAAGCCATATCATCTTTGGAAGGAAGATTTAATAATAATAAAAAAGAGGTTTGAGATCATGTGCTAATAAAAGCAATCTAGTATTATTGTTAATATTATTATTGCGTAAAATGTTTACTTTGCCACCTTTGAAAAATTTGTTCTTATTTTCAGCATAAAAGTTTCTTCACCAATTATTTGGATAAATCTAGCCTATACACACTGCTTTATTATTTCTAATTTTACAATTTGAAATGTTGTTTTAATATAGCATTTAACAGGTGGTAAGAGATGAATTGAATATGTTTATGAGAACTAGAGGGTACGATCTGTACTTGAGGGTACTTGTTAATGTAAGTAGTAACTTTGGATTCCAGAAGCTTAGAATCCTCAGATTGATTAATTAATTTTATGTAAGTATTTCCTGTTGTAAAATAATCCCTAGTCTTAAAATTGTATATGTGAATGTTGATAATTCTATACTGTCAACTTTGATCCATTCCATTTTTCTTTTTATAAATAGGAAATTGTCACTACACAACACATTAAAATACTTCAACTAGCTAGCTGCTAAGTCAATGTCAGTTCCTACCTGAAGCCCCAAAAGATGTATTTATTTATTCAGATTTATAGAGCTGCTCATTTCACAAAACAAAACAGTGGATATCTTAAGAGCTTTTGCAAGTACCTTCATAAAAGAATTTCTGAAACCCCCAAGAATACTCCACTGACAAGCTTTGTGATAAACTCATAGTCAGTCAGTTGGTTATGACTACCATGAACATTTTAGTATTTTTAAATGATTACTTATATGGCCACCGATCTACCAAAAAACCTATCTCTTGGCAGCAAATAAAATAAAAATTCAATATAATAAAATAATGCAATAATTTCAAACTATAAACTATGTTGATAAAAAATCACATCTATCCACCAATCACCCCATGCCATCCTTTTTTAAAAATAAATTTTATTGAAATTATAATAGTATAAAGTACAAATGAAAGTTAAGATAATAGGGAAAAGGGAAAGGATAAGAAAGGAAGAGAAGTACAGGATAAAGGGGGAAAGAAAAAAAAGCGTTAACTTCTAACTTTTTTCAGCCCAGTAAGATACAAAATAAAATTACAACCTCAACTTTTTATTTTTAGATAGTTACCAGTCATTTCTCTAGCAACAAACTAGTCTAATCAGCAAAAACGAAAGTCAAGAGTTCATTTTTTTTAGCACAAATTCCAGAAGGGTTTCCAAGTAGAATCAAAGCTGGAAATGTTCTTTTATCTAATTAAAGCAGTCCATCTTGCCATTTCTGCTAGCTCCACCACTTTTTCCATCCACTCTTCTGTTGTTGCAATTGATATATCCCTGTTCTGTCAACATCTTGGTTCTGGAGGAAAACCCAGGTTTTCACCACTTTGCTGAAGATCAAGAGGGTTGGGGAATGCTAAGGCAGGCACCATGACAGAGGAGGCATACTTCTGAGGCCCCAACAGATAGCACTGATTCACCTTGGGGACACCAAGCATGACCAATCTAATAGGGCAGGCAGAAACCCTCAGGGATAGGTAGTTCCACAAGTAACCTGGCTCAATGTCATGTAGAGTTTAAAGATGACAATCAGTACCTTGGATTATACCCCAAAGCCTACTGGAGCCAGTGTAGCTCCAGGATTGTTATATGAACATACTGAGATGCACGCATAGTACTCATGCTGATTTATTCTGGACTAGTTGTAGGTTCCCAATGTTCTTCAAGGGGAACCTCATATAAAGCACATTGCAGTAGTCCAATTGGGAGGTGACTAAGGAATGAATGACCATGAACAGTGTCTCGTCCAACAGGAAAGAGAACAACTGTTGCATATTATGCATTTGCATACAGAACATCCTGATCATTGCTGCTACCTGCTCTTTAAACAGGAGCAAAGAGTTTAGGACAAGTCTCAGATTGTGCACTAGCTCTGATTGGAGGAATGTTACTCCACCCAGAAATAAACAGGTCACAAGGAACCCTAAAATTTACAGTTACTCAGTCTGGTTGAGATTGTGCCAAAGCCAAGTCTTCCCCATTCATACCCTTCCAGCATCCAGACATTGGGAAAGCATCTCTATTATTGTATTTATACTGGTGAATATTTATGTTCTATATCATTAGGCTAACAATATGATTTTCCTCAACCTATTGATGTGTCTCAGGAAGATGGAAAGCAATAACATGAGATCAAAAAAGTTCTTGTTGTAACTATCCTTTAGGGATTGTATATGGCTCTCTCAAAGACAACTGTGAGAAACTCTGATAAGCCAAAATGGTTGAGTTAAAAATTAACCTTGAATTTTGATGAACCACTCTACCACATAGGACACTTCTCTAAAGTGAAAACTGATTTAGCTGCAGTCTGTACCTGTATTCCTCCTACTAGAAGAAGAAGAAGTATAAAGTTCTCTTGCAATAATGAGTTGAATGAATTTATCTTCAGTAGCTATATTTCTTTTGCTTTCTGATTTTTTATTTCTTGCTTTTTATTATTGCATAGGTGTTTTTATTGGGTTAGCCACTCAGAGTTGCTTTATACGAGATAGGTGGCTAAATAAGTAAATATCTTTCTTTGACAATGAGAACATATATATTGGCAGGGGAGATCATCTTCTTATTGATAATAAATTCCCAATATGAAGCTGACAGCTAGAAGAAGAGCTGTCATTCGGGTTTAGCTCTCTTACACACTATAACCCTAGGGAAATAGATGAGAAAATGATTACATTAGATTACAACTAATCATATTATTACAGATTTTTCCTGGAGCTTATGTAAAATATCTTGACAGATAACCTTTCATTCTCAGTGGTAAATGCTTTATTCCCTTTTGATAGAAGAAAGCTATGAATATTCATTTTATTTTTCAGTAATTATAACAGTTATCTCTATCCACTGCATTCACTTGTAACAACAGAACAAAATACCAAAAACGTGAAAGATTTTAAAAAATGGCAAAGAAAATCACTCCTACTTTGCACAGAGCAACTTGACCCTAGCTAATTAAATATATTCCATTTGTGTCTTCTGGTTGACTAAAAAAGATTATGATTCAAAGTCCAAGCTAATCCCAGAGGAATGTAGCATCTTCATCTTCCAATCTTTTCTGGCTGCTACTGTTTCCTGAACAGACATAGAAAGCATGGCATGCACAGATGGCCAAGCTTTGCCTGAGTGTCCCATGTACAAGGGGAGATTTGGCATACTTAAAAGTGACCAGGTTTCTGGCATGACAAGACCCAGGTTGTACAAAATGTTGCTAAGAATGTGCAGAACACACGGCAATTAGAGCTGTGCAAACCTGAGAAAGAGAAGAATTCACTTTGGAATGAGCAGAAGCCCCTCTTTTCAAATTGTTAAAAGCAACCTCTGTTTTTTCCCCCCAATCCCAAATGACATTTTTGAAGATGCTTTTGACTGTTTGCATCTCTTCCTGAGAAAAATAATGACTTGCACGTGTTCCTGTGTGTTCCAAAGCACATTCTTCCAAATCCTTACATAGTTTTAATAGGAAATCCTTGAGGACCCCATCACACTAACCATAAGTGTAACAGAAAAGCATCCAGTCTCTGTATTGTATGTGTTAGTGTTCATGTTTGTGACAAAGCTTGTGTCACAATGTATTTGTTAGTCTTTACAGTGCCACAAACTTAAATCTAGATTCTAATAGACAATGACAGCTGAAAATGCAAAGGTAAGGAATACAATATAAAAGAGGACTAGGATTAAATATAAAGAAAATCTAATTAATGACAATAAGTACAGCAAGTAGTCTTAGAAATCACAGTGAAGATATTGAACGGGCATCTTTTACTATCAACAGTGAAGGAATCAACAATTAAGAAATATGTTGCAACTTTCTAGACTGCTCATGAAGACCTTTCTATTCTCTTTCTATCCTCCTCCTTCCTAGGATTTTCCTAGGAAAAAAATTTCAGATGCTATACACATATCTATATCTAAAAATGTTGAGAGAATAAATGCAGGCAATACTTTTCCTGTGATGCTCTATGGAAGTGAAAATTAGACTTTGAAGGAGGATAGAAAGAGAATTAGTGCTTTTGAACATTTGTGTTGGAGATGACTTCTGAGAATACCATAGACAGCCAACAAAACAAACTAATGAATCATTCAATAAATCAGCCCCAAAGTTGTCATTCCAGACACAAATGACCAGGTGCAAATATCATACTTCAGATACACTATGGAAAGACCTAACTCTATGGAGAAGTCTATAATGCTGCAAAAGATGGAAGGGGGAAAAAAAGAAGAGGAAGATTAGCATCAAGATGGATGGATTCAATTACAGCAACAATGATACACTGTTGGAAGACCTGAAAGACCTGGTAAGAAAGAGATCCTTCTGGAGAAAATCTGTCTATGTAATCACTAAAAATTGATTACTGGCTCAATGGCACATTATAATCAATGAATTAATAATACACAAAGAAATACTCTTCTGAAAAGAAATTTTAATAAACACCCAGGAGATAGTAAGATGAATTAAATCTAAAATTGATAATTATGCTCTTTAATGACACCATACTCCTTTCTGAGAAGATGATGGTAAATTGTAATTAGAAACAGAGCACATCAAAGATCAAATATTGACATTTAAGTTAGGCTTTTATCACTCTGCCCAATGCGAATCGTGTAATGTAAATTCCCAGTGTTTTTAAATAATCAATGAAACAGACCAAACAGAGCTATGGAAAAGTGATATGGCAGATCTTACACTATATTTCAACTTTTGCTGACTTGTATCTATTTCCATTCACGCAGCTGATGGTCCTGTATTGAGGCATAGCAACAGTTTCGGATCTCCATCATCATTTCCCCCAAAAATTCCGTTTTGGGACTTTCCCTTCAGATAAGAAGTGATATAGTAGCTTAATATTGCTCAAATACAGGAGTGGCTTTGTTGTGGAGAAACCTTCATTCTATTAATGATGCTTCTCTTACTAGAAGTAAACGGAGAGATACAAAGCACAAATACACACAATTTAACTAATTGACATAATTAGTTGTTCAAAAGCACTGAAATTTCCCAGATATCCTAGCAGTAATTTTACTAGTTCACATGGGGAACACTATTTATGTAAAGCCGCTGGGGGAGATCATTCGTGGCTTTGGGGTGGATTTCCATCAGTACGCTGATGATACTCAGTTGTACATCTCCACCCCAGGCCACCCCAACGATGCCCTTGACGTGATGGCCCGTTGCCTGGAGGCCGTACGGGTCTGGATGGGGAGGAACAGACTTAGACTCAACCCTTCCAAGACCGAGTGG
>NW_015386443.1:4397-50248 GCF_001527695.2 Protobothrops mucrosquamatus | reverse complement strand
GGCCTAGGGAGGATTTTATATTGGGTTCATTTTAAGGAATTTGTAAACAACACAACTCTAAAATTTGGTTTAATTCGGTTTTATAGGGGGGGATTGTATATACACCTTTGTTTTAAATATATGTTGTGAGCCGCCCTGAGTCCCGTCCGGGAGAAGGGCGGGATATAAATTAAAATAAATAAATAAATAAATAAATAATGCTGGAAAACAAAAATGACGGATGGACTTTTTTAACATTATATTTCTCTGTCTGAAAAATGTAGGGAAATGAACATTTCATAAGCAACACTGAGATACCATTTTTGCCCATTTTTGAACAGGTCAAGGACACGAAGAAATAGTGGATTTAGCAGATTTATATCTTTCTTCCAGTCCAAAGGAATTTTCCCATTTCTTTGCCCTTTTACAGCTGTCTTGGCAAGGTGACATGATAAGGACTATAAAAGTTTTCCTGGGGGGCTGTTAGCATCTGAAGGTGAGGACCTCAGCCTTGATGGAAGTTCAGAAAAATCTGGGATCTTTCACCAAGATCGCAGGACTGCAACCTAAATATACCGTATATGGGCTGTATAACACCTACTCCAAAGAGCTGTTAGTGAATCCTCAGTTTGTTTCCAATTGGTTTCAAAATTGCTGCAATACTTTTTGTGAAAATTAAATATCTGAGATTGTTTGTCTCTGTTGACTATTTCTATGAAGATATCATGCTTTAGATAAGAAACCTATAAAATTTCAGTATGAAAAGTAACACAAGTACAATGAAAAGAAATAATGGATGTAAAGAGTGGTCAAGAGAAAAAGAGAAAAAAAATCTGAAAAGACTCTCAATTTCACCAGTTCTGCCAAAACTCTTTTACTATTACTTCTTATAGGACAATGGTCTAGAATAGAGCACTGAATATTGCATAATCCTGCAATATATGACTTTTTCAACTTCAGATTGGAGAATTCTAGTAAATCTAGTTTCTATTATTATAAATTAGATCTGACAATCATAACATCCTACTTTTCTTCATTCTACACTTTATCCTGGAGTTTTTCTTCTATGGAGATATGAGGCAAATATACAAATGTACCTACTTTTGATATATATATCTATATGTCCTTTTCCCAAATTAGCATTGAGGAGGATCAGATTTAGATCAAGTCTTCTTAAGAATAAAGCATATAGACAGCTCCTAAGTCTAATCAAATTATCTAATATGCACACATGCACTTATTCAAAACACGAATATTTTTTCTGAATTGTAATTGTTGTTTAATACTTGAATCAAGAATCTTCACTTTGATTAGAGACTGAATGGATATTGATTAATTACTAGGCCAAAAGCCTTAGCTACATCTTTGTTCCTTTATTTCAAATTGTGGTCTGTTCTTTTCAAACTTCTTTATCAGAAACCATGTCATAAATATTGCTTCAGGCCAGGATAAGCCATACTAAATAGCATCCTTCATAAATTTCTTCCACTTCATTTTCCTTGCATTACAGCTTAATCAGAAAAATATGATTAAGGAAGAAGTAAAATCTAAATAAAGTTGAACAAGATCTTTTATTATAACAAAAGTAAAATAAGAGAGGTTACCAATACTCAAAAGTAAGATGCAACAGATTTCAATCATAATCAAAATCTTAGATTGTAGGACTTTGGGAGACAAAATAGAAATATCAAATAGGATTTTATATCGCCTGGCTTTCTGGCTATTATCTTGATACCTTAGCTCAAAGTTCTATTTTTTTTCTAGACAAAAGCAATAGATTCAGAAGTTTGGAAGGTCCCAAGAAAAAGAGAATGGTGCTGCAAATGGATGCAAAATAAGCAGAACCTAATTGTTCATGTGACTGTGGTAGTAATTAATCAACTAACCAGATAACTATAAGAGTATGAGTCAAATTAGTGTCCTCAAAAATAGATTAAAGATTTTAAAAAATGATTGAATTGGGGGTCTATGCACACTATTATGCTTCTATCCTTGAGATACAATATCTGATCCCTTAAAAGCATAGAAAGGGCCATCATGTTGTATATAATCCACTGTTTGACTCACTTGTTTTTGGCTTTTCCTTGCTCACAGCACTTCAACTGGAATTACAAGAGATTTCTGCAATTTTACCTGTGCTTAATCACAGTGATGTGCTCAACCTTTTTATAAGCAAAAAAGCATGTTCTTAGTTTTGACAAGGAAGGAATAACAGCAATTAATTCCATTAATTCAAATTGTTTTCAGATAATAGCAATTTTAACTTGATTTTTACAGAGGTAAAGTAGTAGGCAGGAGATTAAGTTTTATAGAACTTTTTCTATTCACTGATCCATTTCTTTTTCACAGAATCAGAATTCTAGGTTCTTTCATGATTTTTTTCCCAGAAAAAGAAAAGAACTATGTATAACTTTTTCACACTTTTCATACTTCACACAGTTGATGGGCTGCATTCAGATTGCTTAGGTTCTAAATTATGTAGTCTAGCCTAGTGAATCATCTTTGAGATCATGGTATTGCTTATTTGCAAATTCATGTGTGTCAGTACATAGAATGATTTTTGAAAATTTGGAAAAGATGTCCCTTTTCTACCAATTTTATGTGCCATTCAGCAGCAGTCTATCTCATATAATGAGACTTCTCATTACGTGCAGATGCCACTGACTATCCCATTCAAGGAATCTGGCTTCTATAAGGAAAGGAGAAATATTCTCTATGGGAATGTATGTGAAAGAATAAAATTCATACAGCTTCCTGAAACAAATTTCAACATTTCTAGAGTGGCAAGTAGCCAGCAACTCTCCATTGTATAATTTCCTTCTTCATAAGGAAATCAAGACATTTGAAGTGGTATAAGGACTCAGATGAAGTTGATTTTGAATCCACTTTAATTGAGGAAACAAATCTTCTAAATTGAAGTTCTTTGTTGATTTGGTAAATTCATCTTTTTCAGAAAGTACTAGTGTTTACAACAATCTGGAAGACTTTTCATTTGGTCCCAGATACATAGAGACTTACTTCTAGAGATTGAACTATGTATTTTTGTATTTTCAGAGACACTCTCAATTTGTTTTTTCTCTGAACTTTAGAATTTAGAACAACTTTGTGTATTGAGACCATTCAGGATGAACATAAAGGGTTTAAATCTGCATTAAAAAAAACTGGTCCAGTGACATCTGTTGAAATAAGTACTAAGCAATTCAGAGCTGCTGACAATTGTTTTTTTAAAGCAAAGTTTTTATAATTTTTAATTATTTTACTTAAATTTTCTATGGCACTCCACTTTATTAGACTCTGGATGACTTACAAAACCTCCCCAAACAATAAAAACACACACCAATAGAAAGTCCAGATTAAAACAGAACAAGTAACAGTGCAAAGATCTTAAAGTAGTGTCTCCTTACCTCTATTATAGCTCTCGTGTTCAATGTAAGACTTAGGAATACATTCTGAGGAATTCATCCTTGCACAAATTAAATTCTTGGCTTTGCCTTTTAACATTTTTGTATTGTACTGCAGACCATGAATGCAAGGAAAAATTCTCTTTCCCTCCCATAAAAAATGAAATTTTGTAAAAAGCACTTCCTGCTGCTTGGCCTGAATCTGGGCCATTCTGTTTGCCACAGAATTCCTCTATGCCATGGGTGTAAAACTCGCCATGTCACGTGACATGTCAGGATGTATCACGACTCTTTTTACATTGCTGGCAATGGGGTGGGCACGGCTTCGGTATGCTGAAACCAGCCCGCGGGCCGGCAGTTTGACACCCCTGCTCTATGCTTTTCTAGGGAAGATAAATAAGATATTTATCTAGCAAGTTTACAACCAACAGTTTGCTCACAGCATGCTCCGGGTGCAGCCACTTTAGGTTACAGCTGTCACAAATAAATGAGAAGTCATGTTTACAGGTTGATGTGTTAACCCAGGTAAAAGCAGTAAGGCCAAAGAAACTGAACACAGGATAGGACAAGCTCTAGGACGGGAAAAAAAATGTCAAAGAAGGTGTGTTCCCTTCCTCCTCCTCCCAGCATATGGAACTAGGCCTATTGCTGCTGCTGCAGCTGCTGAGAAAAGAGAGGAAGAAGCCACGTTTTTATAACTTTCCAGGATTTTCATTTGCTGCTTGGTGGCGATATCCAGATTTGTGTGCGTGCAATCTGAAATGAGAACATCTTATTGCCAAAAATGCCACCAGCTCTCCATTTGCATATGCAAAAAACTTAAGACTCTGTCACAGGATCTACTTATCTCTCTGCTTAGGGAGATAGAGAGCACAATAAATACAAGTAATGTAAGGGCTTGGCTACTTTTCAATCATATTTTTCTTTGCTATCAAAAGCCTTTCCACTCTTTTTGATGACACATTTCTAGCTTGCCCATTCATTCATATTTTCCCAAAGGAATTTGTGAACCTTTATGAGATATGGAAGCAGACTAGGTCTAAAGCCTTTTGTTGTGGAACTTGGGTAACACTGCTTTATTTTTCTGTTTTAGAAAATAAAGGTGGTTCTTTTCAGAGTGTCTTTGCTTGAAGTACAGGTAGTCCTCAACTTACGAATTTTTGTTTCTAAGTGAGACATTTGTTAAGTGAGCTTTGCCCCATTTTATGACTTTTCTTGCCACAGTTGTTAAGTGAATCAATGCAGCTGTTAAATTAGTTACACTGTTGTCAAGTGAATCTGGCTTCACTGTTGACTCTGATCGTCAGAAGGTTGCAAAAGGGGATTGCCTGATCCTGGGACACAGCAACTCTCATAAATAGGAATCAGTTACCAAGCATCTGAATTTTGATCACATGACCATGGGGATGCTGCAACGGTCGTAAGTGTTAAACATATTCATAAGTCAGTTTTTTCAGTGCTGTTGTAACTTTGAATGGTCACTAAATGAACTGTTGTAGGTCAAACAGTTATAGAATATAGATGTGTGATATTTTTTAAATCTGAAAAACTGGTTTTAAAATGATTACTGCTAACTAATTCTGCATATACTTATTATAGCCTGAAATAAAAGTAAATCCTAATAGAATAGAATAGAATAGAATAGAATAGAATAGAATAGAATAGAGCTGGAAGGGACCTTGGAGGTCTTCTAGTCCAGCCCTCTGCTCAAGCAGGAGAACCTATACCATCTCAGACAAGTGACTGTCTAGCATCTTCTTAAAAATCTCCAGTAATGGAGTGCCCACGATTTCTGGAAGCAAGCTGTTCCACTGGTTCATTGTCTTCACTGTCAGGAAATTTCTCCTTAATTCCAGATTGCTTTTCTCTTTGATCAGTTTCCAACCATTGTTTCTTGTCCTGCCCTCTGGTGCTTTGGTGAATAACATGACCCCTCTTATTTGTGGCAGCCCCTCAAATACTGGGACACTGCTATCATGTCTCCTCCATTTCTTCTTTTCTTTAGACAAGCCAAACCCAAGTTCTGCAGCCATTCTTTGTATGTTTTGGTTTCCAGGCCTTTGATCATCTTAGTTGCTCTTCTCTGAATTTTGTCTAGACTCTCAACATCTTTTTTGTGATACGGTGACCAAAATTGGCTGCAGTATTCCAGGTATGGTCTTAGTGGGGCAGGGGTGTCAAACTGCCGGCCCGTGGGCTGGATGCGCCATGACAAAACCGCCCCCCCATTGCTGGCAATGGAAAAAAAATGTGATACATTGCGACATGTCACGTGACATTGCGAGTTTGACACCCCTGTACTAGGGGTGTCAAAGTATAGCGGTACTAATACTTTGCGTGTTCTTGATTCTATGCCTCTGTTTATACAACCCAGGATTGTATTAGCTTTTTTGGCTGCTGCTGCACACTGCTGGCTCATAGTCAAGTGATTGTCCACTAGTACTCCCAGGTCCCTCTCACAGTTACTGTTTTTAAGCCAGGTCTTGCCTAATCTGTACTTGCACCTTTGACTTTTCCTGCCTAAATGTAAGATTTTGCTTTTCTCCACATTGAAACTCATTTTGTTGGATAGGGCTCATTGTTCAAGTTTGTCAAGATCTTTTTGGATCCTGAGTTTGTCTATTACCCAGCTTTCTCTTTTTCAATTGATTCAATAGCTTGCCCATCATTATTTTATCACAATGCTAAATTTGATATGCTTGAAGCATTGTGACATATCAAGTGGATGGGATGACACAAGAGACTAAGTGAGAAGGAGGAAAAGAGTAATTATAGGGAAGAATGGATATAAGGCAACAATAGGTGGGAGATTTCTTTCTGGAATATCTTTTTTGTTATTATTTTGACTTGGAAATTGGAATGGGAGAATATTTGGCACAGTTGACAGGTGTATAATATGAATATAGATCTAGAACACAAATGGGGTATTTGTTTTCCACAGATGTAAAGTGTTTTCTGGTTATATGAATATAGATAGCTAAGAATAAAAATGCTGCTTCTCCTTTTCTTGTTGCATAGACAATATCCATCAAAGGCCACTTGCACATCAAAGTAATTTCTGTAAGTGCAGAACATTTCCTATTAAATATATACACAGCTGCCACACTGATGTAGTCCAAACCCCAGATCACTGTGATTTTCCTCTAAATAAAGCTATGAATAATTTGAGCTACGTCCAATTACCATATTAATTGAATGAATAAACAATGTGATAGTGTTCATTAGAATAGGAATAAACAAATGCTGCCAGTTTGCATCTAAACGTTAAAACTGTCAGAAACCTCCACCCATAATAAGATAAAACAGAATATTTTGCATTAGTAAGAAATTATATATTTGTATATATATGATTGCATGTGTTATATATAATTATATATATGATTACAAGTGTTATATATAATAAATACTTGGTTTTTCATAAGCAGCTCAGGGGCAAAAGTGCAAATATATACTGCATAACATATAATGTTATAGGGAATGTTCTTTATTGAGCTTAGATTATTTTTCATACATGAATAAAACGAAATAAGCATTTTATGTTCTAAAATTTTTATTGGTAGCATCCACTTTGTTGACTCTCTCTCCAGTAAGATGGACTGTGGTTGCTTTTTTCTTCCCTTTTTAGATTAGCATTCAGATTCTTTGGGTTACTCTGATTCTGCTTTATAGTTAAAACATTGCTATCCTTTTTATGTTGTTGCTCAGTTTTTAAAAAATATTCTGCTGCCTAGATAGTATTTTGCACTTTCTGTGATTTCAGTGGGGCATTGGTTGTGCAGAAAGGTAGACTGAAGTATGAACTACATGATATATAATGCTATTAGCAATAATGAAAGGCTCAGCATGCCTTTATATCATATTTGTTACTACATCGCAGATGTCAGTAGCTAAAATTTTCTTCTCTACCTACACATGTCAAACTTGAGTTGAGGAGGCTGATTGTGAACTTGAGAAAGACCATTTAAAAAGGGATGTTTGTCAACAACCATAAATATTCTGAAGTGAAAGAAAGCATAACAGTTTATTAATTAAATTTATATGCCACCCGTTTGCCAATGACTCTGGGCAGTTTACAAAATGTTAAAAAACAAGACAACATCATAACACAAAAAAGAGCAAAGCCAAAGTGAAGATAACTAATCCAGATGGGAGCACAGAAAAAGAAAAAAGAACGCTTCACTCCTGCTTGCAAAAGGCCTGAGTATAGGGCAGATTTCAAGCATCTTCTATACAACAGTAGGGTGAGAGTTGTTTGAATCTTGGGAGGGAAATCTCCTTCCAGAGAACAGGTGCTACTACAGAGATGTACTTCTGAGTTCCAGATAGCTCACATTGCTTAACTGAAGGAACACAGAGCACATCAATTCTGCCAGATCAGCCCAGCTAGGCAGATAATATAGGAGATAGTTGGTCCCTCATGTAATTAGGCTCCATGCCATTCTGGACCCATTGAAGTCTTTGAGTAGTCTTCAAGAACAGCCCCATGCAGAGCATATTGCAGTAGTTAAGCTGTGAGGTGACCAGGGCATGAATGACTCTTTGAAGGGTCCCCTAATCTAGGAAAGGGTGCAACTGGTGCACCGAAAGAAGCTGTAAAAGGGCATTCCTGACTACAGTTGCTATCTGTTCATTAAGCAGGAGCTGAGTCCAGACAGACCCAAAAGTTGTGTGCCACCCTTGAATAGAGAAGTGCTATCCCAAGCTTTAATATTTCCCCAGTTCTGGGCAGTCCAAATATCCAGCCACTTGTTTTGGTGGGATTGAGTCAGAGCTAGATGTTCCCCATCCAATATATGGGCAGTTTTCAACAGCTTGACATGTTTGTCCTACATTTAAGTTATATGATAAAGCACAGGATAAGGAGCAAGGCCAAAAAAAGGTTAGTGTTCTCCTTCATAAAATTGCCATGGTGTGAGAATGCTTTCATTCCGCTCACACACACAGTATAGCTTTTCTTCATTCCTTGTCTGATCAAAAGTGACAACAATGAATTTCAGAAAAATCATCTCATGTTTTCCAAATATAAGTAATGAGTCTATGTTGTCTAGCCAACTCTACCATCAATCATTCTTTCTTCTGGCTACACTTTTAACCAGTGTAAAAATGTTAGGTGGGAGTCTGCCTTTAATCTAGAATGAAAAAAACGCTTAAGTTTCAAAAACCTGAAACAAAGAGCAAAAACCTAAATAAGATTTTGATCTTAGAAGGTTATAAATGGACTAAGAGTCAAGATAAAATTGGAATATTGAAACATTTACAATAAAAATTTAGATTTAATTACGAAATGCAAACAGCTTCTTGTGGGAAAGAGATCATGTATAAGCTACAATGTACATAAATAATTTCAAGATTTCAAAAACTGACACTAAAGGGGACTAAAGTTTTTAGGTAGAGGTAATATATACAGGCCTGCAATATGGTTATAACAACAAAAATGCTGAAGGGGACTTTTGAAGAATGGAATCAGAAAATATCAACAATGTCAGTAATGATGTCTGCTTCTATGAATAGACTATGACCAAAAGATTTTATTGGAGAAATGTCAGCTGTAGAACAAATTTTATTTGACAAAATAGAGATAGTATCAAAAGTGAATTTACAATTGACAGGCCAAGATAATGATTTAGAAAAATATGTTTCACTGGATGTAAAAGAGAAATTGGCTGAGAGTTTAAATGTAGAAAGGAAATATAAATGATAAACCAAAAGAGTGATCAGGATAACTTTTTCCTATGAATTTCCTAGAGGCTTTTTAAAGCTTTGAAGAATTCCATGCGATAAAATGAAAAGAAATCAAATTCTACAACAATGTTTGAATGAACTAAAGATTAAAACTGTTAGAAATAAAAGGAAGGAATATAACGTTGATTTATTTGATCATTAAAATAAGATTTTGTTTTACTTCTGGATACCATTTTTTGACTTTCTGCTGTTACCAGGACTGAAAAGAAGATGTTTTAGGGATAAAAGAAGGGCTAGGGTAAATGTTTGTAACTAGAGAGAGGGTGAAGAATTACCAAATTTGTTTATACTTGTGATTAAGGTTGAAAGTTTTTCTTTTCTTTATTATATTCTTACTTTTTGCTTTCTCTTTCTCTCTTTTTCTTGTACTTCTTACTCTTTTTCTCTATTTTTTCTTTAATTTGTCATAGTATTATAGCCAAAATTCTTAATAAAAATTGTATACAAGGAAATTTCTAGGTGGGAACATGTAGATAGTACCTATATAAATGGGTGCTTTAGAATAATTAGGACTCCATGTCCATGCAGTTGTCTTAATCCAAGTTTCTAGCATCTTTTCATAGTAATGTAAAGGACTGAGATAAGTTAAGAAATACTTTGCCTAAGGAGTCACATGACTTAGAATTAACACTCACTTTCAAGTTATCACATTTTACTGCAGTGTGCATACTTTGCATATTTTTAAAATATCCATTATCAGTGTGCCTGATGTCCTAATTTAACAATTAGAGCAGGCGGAGTTGTATTCTATCACCAGTCTCTCCATCGTTCAATCTTCATTGCTATTCATTCCCTTTCTTTGAAGTTCTCAGCGAGATGATGATCCTTTGACTTTTACTTCTAAGGCCTGCTGTAAATGTTTATTGGAAAGCTGCAGAAAAAATGATAATGCCTACAATAGGAAAATTCAAGGACTTCCATTTTGAAGACTATAATGCAGCATACAGTGTTCTGGATAAAGAGCCTACGCCTCGTAAGCAATATTGACAGCTGCCAAAATACACTAGCTGTAAGTGCTTTTAAATTGTAATCTGTATATAAAATGTTACATAGAAATGTGACTAAAAATTTGCGGTGAAGCCCACCTCACACATTACTCTTATTAGGAACGGGAAGAATTCATCACCTTTATCTTCATATGTACTCTCTTGGGCTCATTCTAGTTTCCTGCATATAAAATGAAGGAAATTAATGGTACTTTTGGAGGTTATTTTATGAGTTCAGGGACCTGCTCACTCATCATAATCACATAGTACAGTCTACAAGAGTACAATAACTCTTTTATATCTTTGTTAATTAAACAAAGCTTGTGTGGGTTTTTTGTACACAGTCATGTTGGAATCCTGGATACAGGTAATATTCAAAATACTCCCCAAAATCAATAATTTTACTGTCAGCTAGAAATGAAGATAGAGCAGAAATTATTTAGAACTGGTTTACTTATCTAAAATGTTGAATAATGTTTATTTTTTGTAAAGTATGTTGGCCTGTAAATAGCTCCTGCTTTTGATGAATAGTTGTAAAATGTATATAAGTGAAGACCTTTCTTAGTTTGCTGAAGTTCATGAATAGGTGGCTTCTTGCTTAGGTTTCAAGATTGCAATATTTTTAATAGCAGTTCTTTCTAGATGAATTTGTAGCCATACAACCACATATGCATACAAAAATAGAAGAAGCCATGCCTTGAAAAACTACAGGAAAGTGGGGAGCTATGTTTGTACCTGTAATTTATAGTTTTTGCTCTGTGCTCATATTCTTTTTATATTAAGTCATAAGGACAAGAGAGATGGAGCTGCAAGCCAAATTTGTCCTCTTTCATTTTTGTAGCTCACAGCAACAAATCTTGATGTATAATCACTGTTTTGCTGCTATCCTTTGGGTAACCTGAAGAGTTCTGAAGCTGCATGGAAAGGCAGTAAAGCACTCTAAGCTACCTGCTGTAAAATTTGAAAATAAATTAATGTCTCATATTTCCAAAATGTAGCTATTGCATTCTTCCCTGTTACAAACTCCTCATTCAAGTTTTGCAGCAGTTTTTCTGGAACCCATTCCTTCTCTTTTTGGAGGAAATTTGAATCTAGATAACATTCCATGAAACACAGAACTTTCTTGTAACTAAACGCTACTAAAAAGTGATTGCCATTTATGCCTTTGTTTGCTCACTAACAGAATTGCTATTATTTGAGGGAAAAGGATGCACCAAGTCCATGCTGTGGTATCTGCTCTGAGGAAGAATTTTTGCCAGGAAATAAAATATTGTCTAGACTATGCATTGAGCATCTGATGCACGTACATAGTGTAACAGATGCCAAAGAGGCATGTCTTCAGTAGGTGCTTGCCTGGTGGCTCTTACTGTCACTACACTAAATTATGTACTTGTCATTTTGGAACTTAGACACATTGAATATGTTATCAGCTGCTGAGAGAAGGCAAACAGTGTGTGCCAGGTGGTGAGCTTTTTAACATGACACTGAGCTGGAATGATCTTCATTTCCCAGAAGTCTAGTTCTTTTAAAAAAAGAAGATGTAAATTTGAAGTTGTAATCTTCACATTATAGACAGAAATTGTCATATGAATTTAGCTTTCCAAGTTTCCAACCTGTATTTCTAGTATGTGAGTACAATGGAAAACTAGTTATAAAACAAAACAAACCCCCCCCCCCACTAAATTTGTTTTCCAGAAACAGGGGAAAATGTGATTTTTGAACTAATGCCTTAAAACTACAGAAATGTTGAGGATACCCGGAGGAGGTGATGATTTTCAAATACCACTTCCTTGTTAGTGACTTATAGCAATCTCATAGCATCACACAACTGTCACCGATTATATTCATTGCAGTTATATTGGCCTAACAGTGGTTGGATGACTCTAGAAGCTGCTATAAGACATTAGTGGAAAAATGACCAGAGGCAAGCTAATCGCATGAAATATTAAATTCCTCTATATAGTGTGAGTCTTATATATCTGAAAATGTAGCCTCATAGATGTAGCAGTGGTACATTATTTTTAACTGCTGATGCTAAAGAGGGAACTTGGGAACTTTGGCATGCAAAATGTATGTGCCACTGCTGAACATATATACATACATACATGCATGCATGCATGCATGCATACATACATACATACATACATACATACATACATACAATGGTATTTAACTGCCTAAATTTTGGTTACATTTCTCTGACACTTTTGCAAAAGAAGTCCTACAATTCTAGCAGCAATATACATGAGGGACCAAATTGCTTTGCAGTAGCCTCTGGGCAGTGTGCAGATCGCGGAAGCTGCATTCTACAACTTTTGAAATGTTTTTGATGTATGGCAGGGTGTGCCAACATTTTGGAAGCTGTAGAATGCAGCTTCCAAGATCTGCAAGTGGGCATCAGCCGCATCGCACACTGCCCAGAGGCTACCATATACAAAGGGAGAATCAGCTGTAGGGACTTCCAAACTCATGAAACCACTCCTAAATGAATATTTCTTTGAGATTGAAATCACTACTATACAATAATGCTTTTTTTAAAAATAAAACGCACCTGCAACTCTCTTTATAATCTCAGTTGATCTGTGAACAGAGAATACAAGGTATGATATCCAATATTTACAGGCTATTGCATCCAGATCTCAGATATTTTTTTCTTGGAATATCTTTATTTTATGCCTTTCCCCCTCTCCTAGATCCATCTTGTATATTGCTTACTGGTCTACACTTTTATCATAGCTAACACCCAAATGTCGACTTTACTCAAAAGCACTTCAATGGTTTATAGTCTTTGACTTACTTGGAAAACCGCTTCCTTGAGATTGGGAGGCTTTGAAAAAAAAGGAGATACTGACTTAAATGTACCTAGCTGAATTTCCTGCCTCCAGAGAGGAAAATATTTAGCATTTGTTAGCAGGAATAGTCCTTTGGTTGGCTTCACTTAGTACTTTGATGATTAATTTAAAGTTAGCATAATTTACTAATCTACCTATTTTGGTTTAACATAATGTTTTGCTTAGCAATCTAAAATTTAAAACCTCTGACTGAATGTTTTGTGGGAATGCAATCAAATTGAAAACAGCTAGGTAGCTACTGCTACTGGAAGCAATTCCATCTGTAAACAAGGCTGTTTTCATAAAGAGGGTGCAAAGTTGTTTTACTAATAGTGGAAGTTCAAGTAGTGATCACCATGTTAGGCCATAATTTTCTAGTGTTGGTAGTGATGAGATTGATTGGGTGTTTTTTTTTTACAGCAATTCTTCATTTTTTGCTGAAATAAGAGATACATAAGAAACTATGGAAAAGGTCTCTTCACTATTTCATCCATGTATTACAGATTTAAGTAGGAGAATAGAATATAAAGTTTCTTAATACTTTTTGCTTCTTATTGATATAGGTTACCACAATATGTTATTAAAGAGCTACACAGCAAATTTGCATTATGGAGCAAATACCTTTTACATAACAAAATTCCAGTTGCTATGACAACATGATTGAATCCTTTCAGTAAGATACCAGTACCCTATGATTAGTTTCTAAAAACTCAACTTTTTAATTAGCTTTAGACCCCACAATCCATGCAATATAATCTGCAATTGCAGACTCAACTGGAATAAGTACCGGAACAATTCATGGGCAGTAAAATAGTATTAGCAGTGCTGAGAATCTGCTACAATGCAGTTTAACAAGCTCTACAGACAGAAAGGAGAGCAAGCCCTACTCTTAAACAGAGCACAATTTTAATTTTTTAACATTATTAAATATAATAATGCTCAGTCCATTTTAGCTTTCTTGCAAATCCTTGAATCCAGATTAGAATTACCAGGAAGCATTAGCGCTTCATCAGGAAAGTCACATTGCTTTTAAATTTGCATGTTTTCTGAAGTCCATATATATAGTACTAATATTTTTAATAAAAGATCCAGCATCTAATCTCAAGATAGCTATAGTCTTTATAAAAATTAATATTATAAACTTAGGCTAGAATCTGAACAGTCATTTATTTTACAGTAATGTTAAGTGAATTCAAAGAGACTTACTTTTGAGAAGACATATATAGAATTGAGAGTGTGTTAATCAATTGACTATTTATCATGCCTGTGGACCTCGTTTAGCACAGGAGAAACATCCTCATTTGATTTGGGACAATGATATAGACCAATAGCAGACCCGGCTTTTGCAAGACTAGACATTAGAGACAAAGACTGGATGAATATGTTGCTTTGAATAATGAAAAAAAATCACCAGGTTTTTCACTACAGCTGGTTTAAATATCATATTCAAAATGAAAGATGTGTGTTGATTTACCAAGTAATATGAGATCTTTACCAATGCCACATATAAACCTGAATGACAAAGGAATGCCCATCTGTTATGGCTGTCATTTCTGGTATATGTATTTTTCTGACAATTTATTTACCAAGTGACATTCTTAAACATTATTATGTATCTTATTTTAGTCTTGAGAGGCATTTTTGACCAATAGTTCTTTTCCTTTGTAGATGATGTTCCATTGTTGCTTCTTTGATATCATATTTTGATGTGAAGTCTGAATTTTGAAAATGCAACACTATTATTCAAATGACCACTGAGGGATAGAGATAACAAATTAGGGACTTTCTTTTTATTTTCACTTGATTTTAAAATTGGTATTCTCTCCTCAGACTGCTTCTTATAGAAGAAATATACTACCTCTTTTATTTCTCTCTGTCTCTGATACCCTTAGGAGACTTGGTTCTATTCAAATAAGTTATTGTTTAGGGCCAAAGGTAAAGTACAGTAAAAAAAAGTCACTACAATGATGTGATTGAAGCTCCACCTGGTTTTTATTTGTGTCATGTACACATGATGCACATAAAACCTAGATAGAGCATCAGTAACATGCTGGGCTGCCATCATTACTTTTGGGACCATACTATATGGGCACCCTGATTTTATCACTTTAAACTCTTTTTGACCTAGTGGACATTTTTAAACTCTACACAACTGGGCAAAATCTAGGAAGCAAGAACAAGACAGATTTCAGTAATGCTAGTCTTGCAGTAAACACAGAGTCTTGAATATTGTAAGACAAATTTCTAAGCCTCATTTACAGTGACTTCTTTCAAGCAGAACATCTTTGAAAGATTCAAAAGTTTGCTTTGCAGGCCCCTTGCGACCTGGGCTGAGCAGTATTTATATGATGAACTGCCAACTGACTTGCCTTCTGCCTCTTGATTGTTTTTGTCTGCTCTCCTTCCAGTTCTTTCTCAGCCACCCCATAATCTCTCACCACATCCTTTCACCAGGATTATCTGTAGGTAAATGCTTCTTTCTCCTAAACTCAGTGCTAGTACTTAGTCATCTGACCTGTTTTAATCACTTTCTATTTTTTCAGTGACTCTTCATATTATACTCTATGTCCAAAATTATTCACTTTTAGGTTCATTATTAATAGTTCTAGTGCAGTGGTTCTCAACCTTTTTAATGCTGCGACCCCCAACCGGTCGTAAGTCGAGGACTAAACCGGTCATAAGTCGAGGACTAAACCGGTCGTAAGTCGAGGACTACCCAACCGGTCGTAAGTCGAGGACTTTCCCTGCCCGGGAGCGCCACGCATGCGTGGTTCCGCCCCCTGCGCCGGCCGAGGCATAGCTGGTAAGCAGCAGAGACGGAGCAGGCCGACCACCAGCTGGCCCAGCCCAAGGGAGGTAAGGCACCCGCCGGAAAAGGGAAAAAAAATGGCGGACAGCCTTGCTTGGCGACCCCCGTGAAATGGTCGATCGACCCCAAATGGGGTCGCGACCCATAGGTTGAGAACCGCTGTTCTAGTGAGTGGTTTTGTTTTATTTTAATTACTATTGAATACTTTGCTATTCTTGCTGTCTCAGCTTGTATTTTGAACAAGTTTCTCCAATACCACATTTCAGAAGCATCAATTTTTCTTCATTTAGCCTTTCTAATGGTCGAGCTTTCACAAGTATGGTATGACTAACAAAACCAGTTGATAGTATGTACCTTTGTGTGATATCTCTGTATGTTATTATTTGTCAGTTTCTTTCATACTCTTTCTTCTAAGTAGGAGATGCTCTTTTTTCATGACTATACTCGCCTTCACTATGAATTTCTGAAGATAAAATTTGACACTATTAACTTTTCTGTCTATTTGCACTGTTTTGGTATTATCTGTTTCACACTCTTTTTTTACGCTTTTGGTAAAAGATTCCTTAACTCTTTACCCCGAAGTGGTATCATCAGCATTTTAAAAGTTCCTGATATTCCCCGCCCCAGCAATTTTCACTACAATTTCTTTTTTTGTCTAGTCCAACATTCTTCATGATATCATCTGCATATAAGCTAATTAACTAAATTAGGACACACTCTTTTGTCGCAGTGTTTCTTGATCATCATACAAACTCTTTAAAAGATAGATTTAGTAGGGCAATACAACTGCGTATATAGAATCTATCCACAATATATTAAAGCAACCGAAAGCTTTTCTAATCAATAAAGCAAAAATTGATAGGTGTTTGGACTTCTCTTGCCTTTTGCATTATTTGTTAGTTGTTAGTAATGAGATCTTATTCTTCTGACTCCTATTGGATTGAATCCAATTAGTACCCCTGGCAGTTTTCATTTCATATATTGTTGATGTCTGGATTGCTAAATCTTGAGCATTATCTTATTAGTAAAACATATAAAAGCACTCTCCAGCATTATGACTATTCTTCACCTTTGTTGCTTTTAGGAATTGGATTATGAATTCATCTTTTCCATTCTCTTGGCTGCTGTTGTGTTCTTCATTCCCATTTACAAATAACGATAGAATTTGAACTAAATTATTTTGCAAATTTTTAAACAATTTTGTGGCTTTTCTTCAGCAATTTCAGCTTTGTTTATATATATTTATCAAATTTGGAAACCACCCTCTCACTCGCAGAACGATTTTAGGCATGGTACAATTGTTTCTAGCAATATATTCTAGGACCCATTTAACTTCACTTTCCAGAGTGTGTAGCTTCTGTTTAGGGCGTCAACCATCATATGTATCAACAATTTTGGGATCTTTTTGTATAATTGTTCCGTAAATTTGGATCATATATATTTAATGCTTTCTTTCTCCTGTAAATCTTAGCCTTATTTGTCTTTTATCATGCCAATCTTTGTATAAAAGATTCCCTTGCTGTCAGTAATTTCCTTAAATAGATAGCTTAACCTTCTCATTTGTTATCCTCAATTTCTTAGCATTCTTTGTATTAAGCTATAACTCCTAATCTTTTCTTGATCTTCTCTGGAACTTAGCATTTGGCATTTGGTTGGGTACATTTTCTTCTTTGTCTGTTATTTTTAGAATATCAGTAAGCAGTCATTTTACCTTGTTTTGTTTTTGCATATTGAGATATTTTTAAAATTGTTCATGATGCTATGAATTACAATGCATAACACTTCAGGCACTTTATTAAATTTAATTTATCAAATCTATTGTCTAACTTTATCACATATTTATATAGAATAGTGCTGAAATATCTTTCTAGTTCGATAATTTCATTTGTTTTCCTTAGCCCGTGTTGTATTTTTCAAAAAAACCCAAACAACTTTGTACTTTTAATTATGGTCAGCATGATGCTAATTTAATAACTGTTACCAACTTTGCTTGTAAAGTGTATATGTGTGCAGATACACAATAGCAATAGCACATAGACTTATATACCACTTCATAGTGCTTTATAGCACTTTCTAAGTTGTAGAAAGTGTTTACAGAGTTGACATATTGCGCCAACAACCTGGATCTTCTTTTTACTGACCTTGGAAGGATGAAAGGCAGAATTGGACTCCTGGCAATGGGCAGAGTTAACCTGCAATGTTGCATTCTAACCACCGTGCAATAAATACAGTACGTGTGTGTGTGTGTGTGTGTGTATGAGAGAGAGTATATGCATATATGCACAAATAGACACATAAACATATCAAGATTATAATCAATTTGTTTTTGGTGTTGTCCATCCAATGAGTTCTAAAAAAACATGTATGTTATAAATATTTGATTTTCTTGGCAGAACCCTATTAGTCTGTTTCCTGCTTCATTTATTCTAAGGCCAAATTTTCTTGTTATTCGGATGTTGCTTTACTTCCAGGTATACTGTTTTTGTCTCCTGTAATTAGAGCACCTTTTCTTCTTTTCTTCAAGTTAACTTGATAAACTGTTATAAATTGCCATAGAACTATTCTATATTTACTTCCCCTGCATTTGTGGTCAGATCATAGACTTGGAGTATCCTTTTGTTAAAGATAGATCTCCACATTGTATAGATTATGTACAGACAAACGGAATTAATTTAGCTGTTTTTCTAGATAATGAAAGAAAGACAGAGTCTCCTAGAGATGATTTGCAGTGATACTGTAGACTCATGAAGACTAAAACCCCAGGAGGGAACAGAATGAAACTAGGTATAAATATGATGAAAGAATACTTGCTGGATATGCAAAAGATGGTAGAGAATCCTAGATGTTGCTATGGAAATGATCAAAATGTACAGTGTGACATACTTTGATGGGAAGAAGCCAAATAAATACTAGTTATTGGAGCAAGCATCCGTGTAGAGGAAAAATCGAGATAGATGAAACCAGTAGAGGAATTTATTTTAAGACTTAAGGGAAAGGAGATTTAGAAACTAAACCTGAGATGAGTGCTGAATAAGACAAAATTTGAAAATGGGTAAATATCTCTTTCTGGGAGTCAGGTGTTAAGTATTAAGATTCAAAGTAATTATTCCTCTCTGCTCTGTACTGGGTGTCACATTTTAGGGAGATAATTATTACCAAAGTAATAATGGGCCTAGGAAAAAAAACTTGGGAATGATTAGAGGCACTGCATATGTTTAACCTGAAAAAAGAGAATGTTGCAAAGAGACATGGTAGCTATCTAAAGGGCTGTCATATAGAAGTTGAATAGAATTGTTCAAAGAAGAAATAATGACAAAGAAGCAGATTTCACTTGGATATCAAGAAAAAATGTTCAATAGTAAGATCTATTCAACAGTGGAGCTGTTGGAAGTGATAGACTCTCTTTCACTGGAGATGTTTAAACAGAGCAGATTCTGTAGTAGTAGGTTCCTGCACTGGACAAGAGTTTAGACTAGATGATAATTGACATCCATTTCAGCCCTTCTATTTTCTGATTCTATGATTAGAAGTAGAGGTATTGATATTTTAGATTATCTTTTTGTCAATAAATAAATTATTGCTAAAATAAATTAGATTGCTAATGGAGTATATTGGATTAAATATTAGTTAATGTCACAATTGATTATAGCAGCATTAACAGCATCTGAAATTCCAGAATTACCATCCAAATTGGGACAAGTTTTGGATTATTCTAAATGTCCTCTATCTTTTAAATAAACAATTAGAACATTTTTAATGATTTACAAGAACTCTGAAATAGAATATCTCAGATTAACCTAGCAATAGAACAGTAGATAATAACAGATAATAAAGATAATAGATAATGGAATATTAAGTATGTTTTCTATTATGTAAGAATAATTCAACAATATTTTTTTCATGCTTACTGCACACTTCAGATAATGGTTTAGAAAGATTGGTCAATAACATTATGTTGGAAGTGTAAAATGTGTAAGAAGAGTTTGAGGGTAACTTTATAGTGCAGCTTAGACCGCTTCTCTCATCTTTTATACCCTTATAATCCCTTGCTCAGCTTCTGAAATCCCAGTTTGAATTGCAGTGGGCTGGCTACTACAATCACTATGTGACCTAATAAGTCCTCCCTGTTTCTTGCCCTTCCTTCCTTTGTAGCTTCTATGACAGTGGTGGCGAACCTATGGCACGCGTGCCGGAGGCGGCACTCGGAGCCCTCTCTGTGGGCACGCATGCCGCCACTGCCAGTAGCTTGCGCAGGTCCATTAGGCTGCTGCTGCCATCTGGGGCGGCAGCCGCACCCAGCACAAAGGAGGTGAAGCGGCCAGCTAGCGAGCTCAAGTAGAGGTGGTAAGAGCACACCCACACCCATCAAGCCAAAGGCCACCCCGAGCAGGGAAAGCCGGATCCCCATCGGCGCCATGGCCTCCCAGTCCCAGCTAGGATTGCATACCTCCCCCATCTATGCTGGGCCTCCTGCCCACTGCCCCACCCGCCAGAGACCCCCTGGATCTCCCCCAACCCTGCCCGGCCCCCACAGGTGTTCCCCCCATGAGCAGCATCGAGGTGGCCATGCCCACCCCAGCTATGCCCACCCAATCTGCCGTGAAAATCGCAGCCATGCCGACCCAGTGGGCCACACCCCCATGCCCCCCTGAGGGCACCACAATGCCCTGACACTTTGCGATAAATAAGTGGGGTTTGGGTTGTGGTTTGGGCACTCGGCCTCTAAAAGTTTTGCCATCACTGTTCTGTGATTTAAGAAATCCACTGACATTGTGTCATGTCAAAAACTCAGCAATTAATAGCCAACCGAGAACACTACCAGTACAAGCTACTCACCAATCCCTGAATATAGGAATGGGTGATGTTGTATTCTCCCTACTCCCAGTCTATTATAATGCAATGTAAACAATTGTTTTCAGAACAATGACTGTTTTATTCATTACACAGAACATTAAATGATTGGTTCAGTGTAAGATACATTCTAAGGACAAAGCAATTGTCTTCTGCTAAACCTTTTTTATTATGTTTTTATGCGTTTACTTAAAATGGGCAGTGAACACTCATCTTTGGGCATGCTAGGCATTTGGAAGCATCCAGAAAAATTAAAACTACCACTTTCCAATACTACGTATCAATACAATAGAAAAAGAGGAAACAGAAATAATTCTGGTATTATCATTCTATAGGTCTTCACTTAATCAGTGAAGGCCTGTAGAATGGAGAAAACTCATTCCATTTTATCACAATGGCTTGAAACCACTGTAACAAGAAGAGTGGCAAAACTAATTATTAATCTCACAATAGCTGTACCATATTCAGAGATCTATAGGCACCAGTAGTCAATAGTTTTCCTGATAATATTTACTTTCAGTGTTTAACCCCTGTATATTTTTAGATTTATTATATTTTCTATACAATGCTAACATATGTATTTGCCAGTGTAGTGGTAATCTAGTAATCCCACTTGTGCCTTTACAGTTTATGAAGATGAATAGGATAGTTTAAAAGGTTATAATACCATTTATTAATAAGTAATAAAACTATTACTTACAGCAGTTCATCTCTTAAGCATCAGTCAATAGTTCATTTCCATCTCATCCTGCCTTAAGTCAGAATTTCAAGTCTTTAAAGAAAGAGTAAAACTTAAATCATTATCTTTTCTTTTTCAAATAGCAAGTCATTTTTTTTTAAAAAAACACCCATGATTATTACTCATTAATATTACTCATCTAGTCATTTTGTTTGTACTCTTTCACTTGCAGAGCTTCTTAAATCAGTGTTTTGTTTTTGTAACAAGTCTCCTTGCTGTTGGTCAAAATTCTCCAAATCTGATGGCAGTGCTAATGACGGGATGACTCAGATTTGGACTCCTTGAATATAATGTTATATTTCCTTCAATATCTAATATATTAAACTCAGTTATCACATTTAAAGTTTAAAGAATCCAGCACACATACACACACATTTCTGTTTGCTTCTTTATTCCAACATTTGACATTAAATACTTTCAATTTATCATAGATATTCAACTATGAGAACAATTTTGCTCCCTTGTCACCGTATATTTTCTTCTTACATGGCATTTTATAGTTTAACTGGTTGATCATGACCCAGACAACTGTGGACAATCTGATATGACATGTTCAACTGAAAAGTAACACTGCCAGCATAGGAACTTATTAATTCAATACTGTTAAACAAATATCCCTTTTTCTCTCTTTAGTTTTCTGTAACATACTTATAGAAATGTTTACTTAATCAATCCATGTGCTTGCAGATATCCTGGTTTTAACATAACACGGCTAAATTCATAAAAGAAAGCAAATTTCAAACTATTAAATCCATTATATGAATAGAATAGAATGTTATATCATGGGAAAAATAGCTACCATTCTATTAGTAATGTGATAGGATTTAAATGTTCAACTTACATTTTTTTTGATAAAAAGAATTACAACCTAAAACCAATAAATTACAACCTAAAACCAATAAATCAGGCGGCGGCCTGGGAGACAACTGCCGCCGCAGCATTGGACCGAGTCGTGCCTTTGCGGCCTCTGACCCGACGTGGATCTCGACCATCCCCTTGGTTTACCGAGGGGCTGAGAGAGATGAAACGTCGGAAAAGACGCCTAGAGAGCAGTTGGAGGGCCAGCCGTACCGAATCCGATCGAGCACAGGCAAGGATANTCAATAGTTTTCCTGATAATATTTAATATAATAAAGTTCAGTGTTTAACCCCTGCATATTTTTAGATTTATTATATTTTCTATACAATGCTAACATATGTATTTGTCAGTGTAGTGGTAATCTAGTAATCCCACTTGTGCATTTACAGTTTATGAAGATGAATAGGATAGTTTAAAAGGTTATAATACCATTTATTAATAAGTAATAAAACTATTACTTATAGCAGTTCATCTCTTAAGCATCAGTCAATAGTTCATTTCCATCTCATCCTGCCTTAAGTCAGAATTTCAAGTCTTTAAAGAAAGAGTAAAACTTAAATCATTATCTTTTCTTTTTCAAATAGCAAGTCATTTTTTTTTAAAAAACACCCATGATTATTACTCATTAATATTACTCATCTAGTCATTTTGTTTGTACTCTTTCACTTGCAGAGCTTCTTAAATCAGTGTTTTGTTTTTGTAACAAGTCTCCTTGCTGTTGGTCAAAATTCTCCAAATCTGATGGCAGTGCTAATGACGGGATGACTCAGATTTGGACTCTTTGAATATAATGTTATATTTCCTTCAATATCTAATATATTAAACTCAGTTATCACATTTAAACTTTAAAGAATCCAGCACACATACACACACATTTCTGTTTGCTTCTTTATTCCAACATTTGACATTAAATACTTTCAATTTATCATAGATATTCAACTATGAGAACAATTTTGCTCCCTTGTCACCGTATATTTTCTTCTTACATGGCATTTTATAGTTTAACTGGTTGATCTGAGCATGACCCAGACAACTGTGGACAATCTGATATGACATGTTCAACTGAAAAGTAACACTGCCAGCATAGGAATTTATTAATTCAATACTGTTAAACAAATATCCTTTTTTCTCTCTTTAGTTTTCTGTAACATACTTATAGAAATGTTTACTTAATCAATCCATGTGCTTGCAGATATCCTGGTTTTAACATAACACGGCTAAATTCATAAAAGAAAGCAAATTTCAAACTATTAAATCCATTATATGAATAGAATAGAATGTTATATCATGGGAAAAATAGCTACCATTCTATCAGTAATGTGATAGGATTTAAATGTTCAACTTACATTTTTTTTGATAAAAAGAATTACAACCTAAAACCAATAAATAATTGTGACAAGTTATGACAAATAATTGACAAATCCTATCAGCCAGTTTAATTGCAGGAGAGTAGCATCATTTTCTTTCCGAGCTGCTTTCCAAGGGATCTAAGCTTCTGCTGCCTTCCTTCCTGCTTTGGTTTACAATAGTAAGTTCTAGTTCATCAGTGAACCACTAAGGTTCTGTGGGAGCTGACTAAATATTTTGTGGGACTGAATCACTCTACAAGCCAAACGAGGACGTAGAGAGACAGTTTAGTTCAGGATGACGGAAGAAGGTCTTTCGACAAGGTTAATCAGAGTCAGTGAAGTTATCGACGGTGAGTGATAGGTATTGACCTAAAGAATCCACCAGTGAACGGAAACCGAAGGTCATTTGGGATAACGTAGAGAAACTGTCCAGAAAGGATTTACCTGAAACTTTTAGTGGTAGGAGGGGTACGTCTCTGGTTAACTAGATTTCTTTCATGGTCACTGACTGTTTAAAAGCTCAGTATTTCTGATACACTACATAGAGTGGTCTCTCTCTGTTAGGTTCCCTTAGGCAGGTGTGAACTAGTCTGACACTTGCCAGTAATTCAACATGGCTGGTTTGAACTTAATCTCTATTAGGACATCTGAACATAAAGCCTTTTACAACGGTTGATAGCCTCTGACAGTTAAGGCTAATGCTGTTCTTTATATCCTTTGGGATTAAAATTTGGCATTTTCTAAAGTTTTCCACAGAGCAATTTATGGTTTTGATGATTAGATAGGATAGATTTTAGAAAGAAGACAGACATATTGTAACTTTAGAGAAAGAGAGAAATTTATAACTGTACTTATAACTGTTATATAGAAGATTGAAAGCTACTTCTTTAATTGTTTTTTCTTTTCTATTTTTTTTTACTTTTTTGCACTTTTAGTTTTCTCTTTGAATTCTTTTTCTTTCTTACTTTATATTAGTTTATATTGGTTTTTCTACTTTTTCAACTTTTAATAAAATTATATATATAAAAGACCACAAGTTTTTCCATGGAGTAAGAATAAATTTGTATTAATTTCCCATCTTATTCTAAATGTGATTTGACATTATCTATATTCCGGGTCTGAGAAACTCAGTTTTAACATAATTTAAATACCTATTATATATCTCTTAATTAATGTCGGACATGAGTATGTTATTTACATTTTTGAACAACTAAGTTGTTTCTTATGAAGAAGTAAATTCTTCATAAATGTGATGCAACATCTCATATCTCAAAGCAGGAAATACTGCTCTAGAGTTGTTGTTTTTAAAAAAGTAAACCATCTCTTATGCATAAGATGTACATGAACTTAAATCAGGTAGACTCAAATACATACTGCTAGTATACCATGCAAAATCTTATCAACATTAGTAACTACAGCTATTTTGAAGTTGGACACAACTTCAAATCATTATTAACCTTTGTGAGAATCATGTCTCTATCTGCGAAATGATTGTAATGGATGTCAGGTAGGACTGAAATAAGCTTAGAAAATACCCATTTACATCGAATGTATTTAAATCACCAGTTTAATTCATGCTTGGATACTGAAGATACTGCCTAGGGTTCTGGCCAGATGCTTCTGTATTATCTATGAAAAATCTTGGAGACCTGGTAAAATGCTAGACGAGGATTGGAAGAAAGCAAATGCCCCATCTTTAAAAAGTAGGAAGCTCCTGCATACTGATAGACCAGTAGATCTGACTGATATCAATACCTGATGAGTTTCTACAGAATATTATATAGACAGCAGATTTGTAAACACTATTAAAATGTGGTAATTATCAGAATTCAGCATGGATTTGTGAAGAATGGACCTCGCAAGACTACTGTACTATAATCTTATCTTACATATTAATTTAATAACTTTCTTAATAGAAAATGCTGTAGACATACTATTTTTTTGATATCCCATTATTTTACCCAGCTTGAGGCAGTACATATAAGAGCTCTTCCTCCTATTTTTCCAACAACAACCCTCTGAAGCAAGTTGGCTAAGAGAGAATCACCAGAAGTCACCTAGACAGTTTCTGTCCCTAAGGAGTACTATAATTCACTCTCTCCCACTTTCTAGTCCATCCTATTGGCTTATATCTTATACCTTATTGGCTATAAGGAACATACTTTGACTTCAAGAAACTATTTGACAAACATACCTCAAATCCTGATTAGCAATTTAGCTAAGTGTAGGCAGTATGGCCTCACAAGACTTAAAGAAACCTAAAGTTTCTCTGGGGAGAACAACAAAAATAATTAGGAGTTTAGAAGGTATGCCTATGAAGAAGGATTGAAGTTGCTGCATATGTTTAGACTTAAAAAGGGTTGGGGTGGAGATGGGGCTATAATAGCATTCTTTAAATGCTTAAGAGGATATCATGCAGAATGAGGAGAAAATCTGTTTTCTGTCATTCCAAAGTGCAGGACAAGCAATAGGGGTTAAAATTATAGAAGGGCATATTATGATTGAATATTAAAAAGAAACTTCCTAACAATAAAAGCAGTTTCAGAACAGAACCAATTACCTAGAGAAGTGATAGGCTCCCTTTCACTGAATGTGATGTGTTCAAATGGAATCCAGATCTTAATTTTCATTAAAAAGGTCTTCATCTTAATTTGAATTTTGCACAGACCAGGAAGTTGAATTCAATAGCCTAAATAGCCCTACATCTATGTAACATCTCATTTTGTAAGTGTGGAAGGTGCATCTGCACAATTTTGTTTTTAATACTAACCAGCTGCTTATGATCAGTTTTGCTGCAGCAAAATTCTTGCCATATCATTATGTTTGCAATAGTGGCGATGTTTGTGTGTGTCTTTCTGTATGTGTGACTATAGTAGTGTGTGCATCACTCTCTCCCTCTGTGTGTGTATATAAAATATCATGCACAAAATAATGCCTTCTACATTAAGTCATAAGCTGTATATTTTTTTCTGTTCTTTTCTTGTAGTTCTTTGTACAATGACATTTTCCCTTTGCAGAAAAACCAGGAGATAACATATACTGAACAATTACCTAGACTATGTTTTGTTATAAAAATTGGCAAGAAAAAGAGGTACTGGAGAGCTGGAACTTTCTATGCAGTGTTCCATTATCTTTACACTTATTAAAGTTTTCAGAAATCTCCTAGTGTATATTTTTTCTTAACTGTAAAATACCATTGATTTACATCTACAGAAGGATACATTCTTGAAACTCTATCCAGAGTTAATTTAATGTTTTCTAATAGCTATCTATAAACCAGCATCCAAAATATTCAGAACAACTTATTCTCTAATTCAAGAATTTCCCAATGCCCATAATAGCAAACTGAATTTTAGCTCTTATATCAAAAGTCTTTTTATCTTTCTGATAGCTGATACATTTTTCAAATATCTCATTACTTTCAGTAATAGAATTTCTCAAACTTTGCCACATAATTAATATCCCACAGATATCTTTTTAAAAAAAGATTTGATGCAATATTTTCTGAAAATTAGACTTACCAGCCAACTATCAGCAAATTCGTTCCTAATACCATGTAAAGATATAAGGGCTATGCAGTGCTTCAGATGTTTTGGAACATATATAAGTGCAAATTTAACATCTATTTGTGACTTACTAAAAATGCCATTTCTGCTGTCTGACTCAAGGATGGTTATGAGCTGCAGACAAGTGCTGCATTCACATTCTGGTATTTTTGAATAAGCTTAAAATATATTGTTGCTTCCTAAATATCAATAGCATGGTTGGAATATTAATAATATTATAAATTTAACTGCAAGAATTATTCATTGGAAATTTTGCCAGTGGTTTGGATCTGGATGTAGCAAAAACTACTGTGACCATTAAGTTGAGAAGGTTTTGGAAAATAAGTGGGTTAAATCTTGTGGGATTTTAAGATCTAAACAGACAGGCATCTTGTTCATAACATACCTGATATAATGCTAACTGAAAAGTTTGTTGATGTTGCTTATCAGATAATACTAGTATTGAGAAAAAGCAAGTGGAAAAAATTATAAACTACTGGAACTTGCAGATCAAACTTGGTATAACATTTTGGCTGTTATACCAATATAACTTGAGCCTTTGAAGAAGATCTAAAGAACTTCTCTATTTAAAAATTTTGAATTTGTTGGTTCTGAACACCCTAATTTTACAAAAAAATACTCGATTTGTAACTATTTACATTCTCAGACATTACCTTACTAATTCTTAGGTCCTTGGTTAGAACTTGAATTATTAAGTTTCCACCAATCATAGACTGTGAATTTAATCGTAGATATCATCATCATCATCATCATCATCATCATCATCATCATTTAGTATTATTATTAATGTGGACATATGCAGCTGTGCTGCTTTTAATATATTTACAACTTTTTATTTTAAAACCTGCATGGTAAAATTGCTGTGTAGATACCTATGTAGAGTTGTACAGTATTTAGATTCAGCATGGGCATTTATGCAAGTCCTGTTGATAACTCCTTAAAGGAGATGTGTTGTTTCCTGGTTTTGCATGTTATCTGCCCAGGCTTGGGAAAATATATGAAGGAGTTAAGGAAGCAGTAACATTGATATATTAAAGTGCTGGCTTCATTGGTATTACTATACCTAGATATTTGGTTTCATTTATTCAATTTATTGGAACACATTAAAAAAAGAAATAAAGTATATTTGGGCATGAAATATGATAATAGTTGGAAGACTGACCTTTTTAAAACCACATATACACTGAAGAATTAATTTATACTAGGAACAGTTTGCCAGTCCACTTTTTCTACACGAAGACTGAATCCTCTGTGTTGTTGAGTAAGAAAAACAATTTTAAATTTTGCAAAGTTTGCTTTCACAGCTTGTGAAACTTGAATGTTGCTGGCAGCAAAATAGTGCAAATAGGTCTACAGATCTTTTATCTTGTATATTGTTACTCTGTATGTTCTATCTTGTAGTTCTAATTTGTAGGTTTTATTTAATGGCTTTTATTCAGTCTGGGTCGCTGAATAAAGATCATCTACTCATTTCCCATTACATTTTTCCTATTGCCGCTAGCATATCTGAATCTGAATTGTAGATTGGTCTTTAAAATTGAGCAACATCATGATTTGTATCTATTTAAAGAATTGTGCACATGGAGTTTTTCCTGTGCCCTGGTGCTGGTTTGATTCCAAGCAGCTCCTAAGTCAAACTTCTTTATCTTTCATGCAGGTGGAGATGAAAAATGTATTGTTTCTCCCTATTGGTTGATATAAGAAAAAATATGTTTCCTTTAAAAAGCACTAGAACCTCAAATGTGAGCTTTAAGCATCAGGTTTTCTCTTTTCAGAGTTCAAGTGTAGCATCCACTTTTTCACAATGGCTAATCAGATATTTCTGAGGGGTCCAATAAGTATATTTATCATCGGTGATTCTTAAAATGACAAAGAAACATTATCAAATAAATAAAACCCTGTTGTTGCCTATCAGCAGAGTTCACTACAATACTACCTTAGGCTATGAAGATTTTATTTAGCTGTTATGGCTAATAGCCACAGATAGCCATATCTTTGATGATTTTTGTCATCTCCTTTTAAAACTACCTCATGGCATGAAAGACGTAAAATATGCCATATGTGAAGATTTTCTTCCTTTTGCTAGCTGCCTAACTCTTTAGGCAATCATTTTCAGTGATTGGCTAGTTCTAGTAAGAAGCAGAGATAAAGTTTCTTCCCATTCTCTTTTCACCAACTGATGTAGAAGTCCACACCTTTCTGTTATGCTTTGGTTTGATAATCGTTTTCCATCTAAGCAAAAAGTCTTAAGTACTTGAATATTTTTCCAAAAGAAATGAGGGTGAGAAAGGAAGGGGCTCAAGCACATTGGTTGTCCTGCTTTCCATTGTCTGCACTTTGTCCAGTGCCAGAATATTCTTTTGAAGATAAGTAACCAAAATTTGGGGAATGTATTTCTATTGGAAGAGTTAACTTCAAAAACATAATCCTCCCTATGCACACTTCAAGGCAGAGCTAAGAAAGGCTAAGTGAGCCCATCAGCATCCAGGAAAATTGGAACACTTCTCATATTTCCAGGCCAGCACCAGACTGAAAAATCTGCAATATAGGATCTCTGTTATGATGTTTCTTGTATTCTGAAATTCCCATCAACATGAACAATTATATGATACTAGAAACTTTTAAATTGCATGGAATTCTAGGGATGTAGCAGTGCTCTTTTACTATGATGTTCCCATGGATGTCAAATTAGGAGATGAGCTGTAAGAAAAGAGTATATGTGCCCTCCCCTAATAAATAAAATGGAATTGACAGCCATAACAAACTTTGTTCATCTGTGTATGATTCTGTTTGACGAACAAAAGGATATATGAATTCTATGTATCTGGAATTAAAATAGGCTATTATTTCAGGACATAACACACTGAATTTGCAGGATCATTTGCAGAAATTTGTCTTGCACCGCTTCTATACAGAGTTGTGTTAACAGGTAATTTATATGACAGCGTAAGTGCAGTGGCATTGTTCCAAACACCCACTTTTTTATGATCTGTGACAAAAAGAGCTATAAACCCCTTGGCACATTGTACATTCCTTGTTAGATTGGCTTCCTCCTCTTCTTCTACTCCAGAGTTCATTTCTACTGAGTATTGTTTTAATTGCCCATTATGTGATCATTGTTCATGCCTGACAATTGGTGCTTTCTCTACGGGTAGATTAGTTGCACAGCCTGCTCTGATGGTGGGAACCCAGAAGTGGTACTATAAATTAAAACAATGATCTAATTACTGAACACAAAACAGGGTTGGCGCCCTATTAACAATATGCAGTTTAGAGTGTTTAGGGCTGCAATAAGCCAATAAATAAAACTTGTTTTCTCTCTTGTTCTGAAAGCAGCCGGTGTAGCAACCAATGGTATTGCTCAGCTTCAGCTCGGGGATTGTGACAAGCCGTTCTGCTGTGCTGTAAGATTTCTTTGCCAACCCCCCCCTTCCCCATCACCTCAGAGAGCTGCACTTTTTTTACATCAGGTCCCTGGAAGTACCTCCTTCGCTACCTGAAAAGCACAGCACTAAAGGGGTTAAAAAAGCTTCTCTGAAATATGCAGGGAGGAAATCAGACTGAATTGGGGAGGAGAATTACTTGTACAGCACACGCCTTGTCAGTAAGTACGGCTCTCAGCTCTCCGATGAAAGGAGACAGTCGGAAGGCAGTGGGCAGCATCACTGGCCACTGACCAAACCAGCATCCCTTGAGATGACTCTGGATAGGGAGGCACTGCAATGGCACCGGTAGGCTAGTGGCGTCCTGGGATATGTGACCCTGTTGCTGTGATTCTGCCATCCCACTGTCGTCTTTGCTAATCACTCAGGGAGCAGGCAAAGGGAGATGCAGTTTGGAAATGACTGCTGCTAAGCAGGAAACCCAGTGTCAGACGGCTGCACGAATTGTCACTGACCTATGTCGCCAGAAGAGCCTGCCCCAGCTGGACCTGGAAACCTGCAAAGAATTTCTCCTCTTTCCCGATCTGAATGGCCCAGAGCCAGGTACAGTACCCCCTGTTCCACAGGGAAGGACTTTTATATCTTTGACTTGCATTCAGTTACAATCTGGGAGAAGTTTTCCTCCCCCACCCCAATAACGTGAGCCTTATGCCACTGTCCTTTTTACCACTTTATGCCAGCCATTTGTCTCCAAAAGCAGGCAGGTGCTGTTTCTTGCAGAGATGTATTGCCAGGGAGTCAGAAGAGACCTGTTGAAAACAACTTCTCTAAGTAAGAGAGGAGGGGAAAGGGAGAGTATGTGATATGAGCAGGAATTCAAATGGTCATGTTGGGGAAATAAACACTCTTTCTGGCATCAAAGCTGCACCATAACAAACAAAAAGCAAGCAAGCAAGCAAGCAAAACACCTTTGACCTTTGTTGCCAAGAATAAAGTAATATTAAAAAAAAACTGGAGTAGGATGGGAAAATAGATATAGATATAGTGCTAGCCTGCTAAAAAAGGAGAAGAAAAGAGTAAAATTTTAAAATGTACATCTCAGAAAAACATAATCAGTCAATGATTCGACTCCTCTGTGATTAAATAAGAAAAAAAATAATAATTTACCCCTTAAACTGAATTAAGAAGAAGGTGTTGTGGCATTGCTTCTAAAAAATAATTAACGCCCAAGTTTTAAACTGGGAGATTGGAGCTGAGTTGACTTTCCAAACATGATGGCAAGTTAAAACAATCAAAGGCTTTCTTTTTCTTCTCATGCCAGACTGTCGTATTCTTAACATGGTTGTTCCCCAGATATAGAAACCTTCTTATTAAGATAGCTTTAAAGTTACATGGAATGACATAGGAGGCTATAGCTATTAAAAGCTATTAGCCATGATAGCTAAAGAATGTTTTAGAAGATAGCTATATTTTTCATTCCTGGAGTATTTAGACAAACCATGAAAGCTAATATCTTCATAGCAGATTCTGTTTATGATGTTCCCCGAAGGAATCTAACTACTACTACAGTCTGAATCAGTTAACTTCATCTGGAAGAGCTGCCTTCAGTTCTTGAAGCAACATTTTCCTTTCTTGTCTTGAAAATTGTATATAAAAGTGATTACTAGTGCCCATTTACCCCATGAAATTTCAGTACCATTTCCAGCTATAGCTGGAAGGGTTTAGCCTGTTGAAGTATTTGTTGTCACAGCACTGGCACATAGATCTGAATCAGAATTTCTTGTTGAAATTGCCTTTGATGTGCCCTTAGGAAAAATTGGTTTCAAAATAAGCTGTAATAGACTGGAGGGCAACAAGGCTGATTTCATGAACTGGAAATCTTTATTCCACTTTATGGTTTATTCTATTTTTCCTCAACAAATTGGTCCTAGCTTTTACTAGACACGATTTCAGGAATGAAGATTAATTTCTTAGACAGGGGTGCTCACACCTTTTTCAGGCTCCAGGTATTCAGGATCACTTTAACTATATTTTACTCTCTAGTGACAGATTTGTAGTTCACTGATACTGGTTTTTTTTCTGTGTCATACTATGTAAAGTAATAACAAATGTGAATTTGGCATTCAAAACACTCATGCCATGGTATAAAATAAAAGACATTTCTATAACAAGTGTTTTCTGAACAAATTTTCCACACCAAAGATTTTCTAGAAAAAGTTCATAAACTTTTTATTTCAGAACTGCTCACCTAATCCCATTTTTTCAACATAATTTCAAGCCAATTGCTCAATAGGATAGATAGATGTGTGATTTCAGCAGGAATAATATGATTGCTGAGGTTTATACTGGAGATAGTTTTTGCTGTATAGCAAGCATTCATTCTGCTGTTCCCAGCATATCACAAACTACCTTGATTTTAATGATGATTTCTAGGAATATCAACCTGTCATTGAATACTTATATCTGAGCTCTTCCATGTACTGAGTCTATACCACTTCTATAGTATATTCTGGAGAAGAGTCCTTTATATCTCAAAGAATTATAAACTGAACCAAGATGAATTTGCCTAGTGCTCATGAACATAAACATCAGATCTGTGTTATTGCAGAATATAGAAGGGATAGAAGTCTCAATAAGTTGGGGAGGAGTCAGTTCTGCTATGAAAAAATGCTTGTGTCATGTATAATTTATCTGAAAATGAAACTTGTGAAAGCTGGATGGTATGGAGACCTTCACAGAATCTTAAAAGTAATTGACTTTCCTTGGAGAAATCTGGGATTTGCATAACAAATTACCTCATATTTTTAGAGTCCAGTTCAGTTATCCCCGCTATATTCCCAGTGGCATCATTGGAGAATGATAAGGTTTCTATACTTTTTTACATGTCTATAAGCTTATGAACTCCTTCCAACAGAATTTGCTTCAACTCCTTGCCTTCATTCAAACCTTACCTGAATTGCAGCAATATTCTCTGGTGCCTGGATTGTTGAAAGGGTATCAGCCTAATCTCCAGAGATACTAAGGTCCCAAATATTTTATGTTAATGCATAATGCTAGGGATTAAGACCACTGATTGAATCAGAGAGACTTAAACCTTACACTCTCCATGCTCTATGGTTCAGTATTCAGTATACCTGCCCAGCATTATAAATAATAAGAATAATAACTGACTTTAGAATTCAAATACATAATAACACCACAGACTTAACAATTGTCGATAAAAACAACAAAAAAGTTTGGATTGTGGGCGCGGCAGTACCTGGAGACAGCAGAACAGAAAGAAAGAACTGGAGAAGATAACAAAATACAAAGACCTGCAAACAGAAACAGAACAACTGTGACAAAAGAAAGCAAAGATAGTACAATAGTAATAGATGCCTTGGGTGCAATCCCAAAACAACTGGAGCATCACTTGAACACCATTGGCATTGACAAATTCACCATCAGTCAATTGCAAAAAAACAGCTTTAACAGGAACAGCTTACTTTCTGCAATGATATCTATAATACCATCAAACATACTAGGATCTGCGTATTCTAGGTCCTTGGAAAGGACTTGATAGGTGGACAAAAATGCCAAAGCTAGTCTGAACATCTGTCTGATTGTGTGATGGACTATAATAAAAAGAAGCAGGAATTACATGGCTCACAGAAATATTTATTTTAAAAATTATTTTTAAGACCCCTGACTCCTAAATGATTCTGGGTGACTTGAAACTCTGAAGGAGATGAGCAATTCAAAAATAAATAAATCAACAAAAACACCAACTAATAGAAAAAATGCAACTTGTAACAGAGTAAGTGTGAGTTGCACAAGATGACATTCTTTAATTAACAGAACCCAGGCCCACCATGCTGGGTTGAACTTGATGGGCAGAAGCAACTGGAAATAAGTAGGGTTCAACAATTAATTAAAAGCAATAACATTGAAGTTATTCTCTCATCCATTAAAATACATCCATCTTCTAATCCTTGTTATATATTCAGCATATAAACTGAATAAAGAAAGAGAAAGTGTACAGTTTGTCTCACTCCTTTGCCAACCTAGAACCAATCACTTTCACCATGTTCCATCCAAACTGTGGTTTTCCATTTTGTGTATAGCTTTTGAATAAGGACAATAAGATGTTCTGGGATTTCCATTTTCCTAAGCACATTCCTCAGCTTGATATGGTTGACATAAGCAAAGACTTTTTTATGATCAATGTAGCGCAAATTGATTTCTTTTGGGTGTTCTTTGGCTTTCTTAATTAACCAGTATGCATTAGTGATAATGTTGCTTTGTCCTCCACATTTTCCAATATCAGTTTGAATGACCTGGATGATTGAAAATCTCCATAGACATTTGACATCTCCTTTTCCATGTGGGATTCTAATCTGCATTGGATGCTCTTAAGGTGTATTTTGTTAGTGTGCAAAATCAAGGATATTGCACATTCTGTTGATTTTCCTTTCTTTAATATAAGCATTCAGATTGCCTCTTCCAGTCTATTGGCCATTGTAGTGCTTTCCAGATTTGTTGCCATAGTTTGGCTGCAACCTTTACTTTTTCTTCTTCTATTGCTTACCTTTGTATGGATATTCCATTACATCCTGTAGCTTCCAATTTGGTAATGACCAGAATGTTGATCTAACTTTATCTTCTATTGTAAATGGGAATATCTTGTAATATCTCTATTGTGCAGAATTTCAATAGCCTCTTTCCGTCTTTTTTTCTTGGCATAAATACTGTACTTGTTTAACATGCTAATTCAAAATTAGAATCTTTTTCTGAGTTTGGAAATCTTTTGAAAGACTTTCCTTGTTCCATGTCTGTTTAATTACTGATGTCTTCACAGGTGTCACTTTAATACTATACTGATTTTTGTCTCTTCTAACAGCTCTCTGAAATTCTTTATTAAACTTGCTTATACCTTTGTCTTTCTTGATCTTGCATTTTCTTCCTTTTTTGGGCAATTTATAACTTGTTCTGTCATCCAGTTTGTTAATCTGTTTGTTTGGTTTTTTTGGTTTGGTAATATCTTTTCACATTAATGCTTAACACTTTTCTGATTTCATTCCAAGTTATTCTAGTTCCCTGTTAAGGAATTCAATATGATTTCTGATATTCTCCTTGAAAATGCTGGGCATAGGGTCATGATCATGCTGTGGAAACTGGTTGGCTTTGTTCTTCTGCTTTAGCTTGAGTTGTCTCACATATAAACAGTTTGTAATCTATTCTACAGTCAATCCTTACTCACATCTTTCCTGTTATATCCAAATTCTTCCACCTCCTTATACAATAATTTAATCAATTTGATTCCTGCATATTCCATTGCAGGAGTCATTGATGTGTATAGATGTTGGTTTTGTTGTTTGAATACTTTGTTAGCAGTGAAAAAACACTGGACTGGCAAAAACTGATGTCCTTCTCCTGGTGACATTTTCTTCCTAGACCATACAGTTCAATTATGGACTGTAATTATTCATTCTTAATATTTCCAATCTTGGCATTCCAATCTTTGATCACAAGTAGCACATTTTGGTGCATGTTCTGTCAACTGCAGACTGAGCTTGACCATAAAACTTGGCAGCCCCCCTCATCATCTGTATAAGTGGTTGGCATATAAACTTGAAAAATTGTCATATTAAAGACTTCATGATTGTGAAGACTTATTAAAGTTATTCAGGCAGTGATTGCACTGTACATAAGTACTGTCACTGCTGTATGCTTCCTGACTATGAAAGCAAAGCTGTTCCTTCTTTGTTTTTTATTTTCATACTCTTTATTACTCATGTTCTGAGTAGCAGTCCATGTAATCTTCTGAATGAAAGTGTCTAATTCATCTATTTCAATTTCCTGAAGCCTGAGGTGTCAAAGTATAGTAGATTTATTGTACTTTTCACTATGTTGAATCTCCCCAGGTTCATGCTTCTTTTATTTCATGTTCCCATGTAATTCCAGCTTTGTAGCTTCAAATTTTCTTTTCCTGCACAGCAACATCAGCAACACACATCCCAATATCTTTAATCTAGCTATTCATAAACACCATTACTGCTGTACTCAGAAAGACCCTGATTTCTTCCTCAGCAGCACATTGAATGCCATCTGATCAGAGAGTGCCATCATCAGGCATTATATCCTCTGTCACTTTACATTGTTTATCCCTATGCTTTTCTTAGTAAAATACAGGAATGTTTTATCATTACCTTTTCCCGGGCAGTACAAAATGCTGTTTTTGTCATTATCACTAAAGTAACATCTTTTTATATTGTTGCTGCCTGACATAGATGCTTCCTTGCTTTAACGGGGTCACTTGGGATGATCTTTGTGGCTTGGGTGTCTTTGCTAGGAATATTAATTCTTGGGATACACTCCCTAAGTATTTCCCAGAATCCTTCCCGCCACAGGTAATCTCGACTTACACTGCAACTGAGCCCCAAATTTCCCTTTCTAAGCCATGCAGTTGTTAAATGAGTTGCACCTCATTTTACAATCTTTTTAGGCACAGTTGTTAAGCAAATCACTGCAGTTTTTAAATGAATCATGCGGTTGTTAAGCGAATCTGCTTTCCCCTATTGACATTGCTTATCAGAAGCTGCCTGGGAAGGTTACAAATGGTGATCATGTAACTGCAGGACAACAATCAAATGGTCATAAACACACACCAGTTGCTAAGCGCCTGGATTTTGATCACGTGACCATGGGGATACTGCAACAGTCATAAGTGTGAAAAATGGTCATATGTCACTTTTTTGTGACTTCAAATGGTCACTAAATGAACAGCAATAGCATAAATGCTAAAGACTTATATATCGCTTCACAGTGCTTTACAGCCCTCTCTAAGCAGTTTACAGAGTCAGCATATGGTCCCCAACAATCTGGGTTGTCATTTTACCAACCGCAGATGGGTCAACCTTGAGCCTGTGAGAATCGAACTACATGGTGGCCAGCAGTCAGCAGAAGTAGCCTGCAATACTGCATTCTAACCACTGCGCCACCAGGGCTTTTGGTGAATGGTTGTAAGTTGATGACCACCTTGTACTGTCGCCAAAATGAAACAACCTAGTAGGCCTGGAATGGGAGCCCTTAATATAAATTTAATTCCACTTCTCCCTAATTGCTTTTCAGCAATGTTTCAACAGTACTAAAGGTTTTCATCATAGAAACAAACACAACCATTTCTTCATTAATCCTTAGTAGGTAGAGTTCTCTTCTATACTCTGAAACTTCTATCTCCAGCGTAAATTGGAACCTTCCTCTGTTTTCACTGAAAGAAAATCAAGCCCCTTATTCCCATTCCTTTAAATCCACACCTAACTGAAAACATCAAATGTATTCGGGTAACAACTATTTTCTTCCACAGCTGATCATTGTGCTTTTAAAATATATTTATTTCACCTATAAAACAGTACATACTGTAGTGTATACAAGTAGACATCAAATTACAACTGTAATTGAGTCCAGAATCATGACAGTTTTTAAACAGGTCAAAACATGACAACATCCAATATTACGACCTTTATTGCAGTGGTTGTTAAGTGAGTCCATTGTCTGCAATACGTTTTTTTTTTGTCAGAAACCAGAAACAAAAGCCAGTTTGGGGCAAAAAAAAAGTAAATTGCAGTCATGTGACGCTGGGATGCTGCAAACAGCTGTAAATGCAGGTCAGTTGCTGAGCACCCAAAATGTGATCATGAGACGGCAAATCCATATTTTAAGTAGCCCTGAGGAGGACCATTGTAACTTTAAACGGTCGCTAAGCGGATAATGGTCACTACTATTACTAATATCAGGCTGTTTCGAAAAAATAAAATGAGGTTCAATCCTACGTTGAAATATTTTTTCTAGATGGACTACAAATAAAATTAATTTCTTTCCCCCCAATTATTCCTTTATGATTTTATGTTTATAAGATATCAATTGAGGTAGGAGTTTCATAGTTCAAATATTAACCTGCTAAATATTAACCTAATATAACATATTGTATATTAATATTTTAAAAGTTACCGAAATGTTCACTGTAAGCATAGTAATACATCCTTTTGAAGTTATTTGTAAAAAGTATCTAAGTTAAAATATTCTGTAAAGATGTCTATTAGTTATCCTCAAATATATAAAGCTGGGATTGAATAAGGTATTATAATTTCTGATTTCCTAGCATGGGTTTCCATTAGAAAAAAATGGATTACTTTCTTATCTAAAATATATAGTTCCTGCCTTATCCAGTGTTCCCGATGCACGGTCTACAGAGTAAGAAAACCTTTGCATCCTTTTGTTGTCTTCACTTTTATGTGAACTCAGAGGTCCCCGGTAACTTGATTTTTCCAACTATGTATGTCAACCTATTGAGCCGATCGGATAAAAGAAGAAAGGTCAACGACTATTAGACCGGGGTCCGATTCTTCTTGTGTCCCTCTGAGGGTGTCCACTTATAACTACTAGAATCTTGCGGACCGATGTGTTGACTCGGTCGTGGGCAGAATGAGAATATTTGTATAATGAGCCAAATGCAATCAATGGAAATTTCTTGGCACTTTTGCTGTGATGATAAGAGGCTTCCTTCCATGAAGGTCTAATGCTTTCCTATGTTATCTGAGCCTGCACATCGCATATTTCCCACCAGCAATTTACCATGTGGAACAGCTGGCAGGCATTCAGTCATAAGTTTGCATTGGCTGCCAGCGTAATAAAGCAGAAAGTGAAGCAAACTAGAGGAGAGCAACTCAGAAAGTTTGAAATATGGTAAAATGTTCTGCACAAGAAAGGATGAAAGCTAGGCTTAGGTGACTGAAGGTTGGTCTCATGTCCCTGGAAGGGGCGGTATGGATCTATGGTTGTGTTGGTGAATGTATGGTTATTAAATGACACTCTCCTCTTCCTCCTCCTCCTCCTCCTCCTCCTCCTCCTCCCTGTTGTATCAAATTGCCATTTTCAACATGCAATCTATTTTCAAAAAGAAGTACTACAAATTAGACAAAATGTAGTGTTTTTTAAAAATGCAAATAAGAACATTTGGCACTAATGTTTTTGGTGCAAATAAAAATGCAAATAAGAACATTTGGCACTAACATTTAGCAGCACTAAAAATTGTGATATGACTCTAGCCATCTTTCTGCTTCTGCTATAGCAAGTTTGAGATATTTCGCTCTCATTCTCTCATTTTTTAATACAAAAGTTGTTCTTTCATTATCAAATAATTTGGGGAAAAATAATAAAATCAATATTTAAATATGACTTTACCATGTAACTAAATATTTCTAAAACATTTGCAAATTTAAAGCCATGGCACTTGTAATATTTGGATAAGTGCAAAATTAGGAGAATAGCCAAATTCTATAATTTACATATTAATAAGAAATCAATTCATTCTATGCCAAGATTCACAAAGATTGAATTCCTTAGTCATCTCCCTACTCAATTATTGTGTTTGCTTAACCATTTTCATTCTCCTTTTGTTTTTATCCATTGACATTAAAAAGATTATTGCCTATTTACCACTTCCGTTTTCTTAGATTATTCATTTTTTATATTTATTAATCTTGAGATTTCTCTTATGTGAATTTCTATACAGTATGTGATAAATATATTAGAAACATTAGTGAAAGAGGATTTATAGATTTATAAATTTACATCTATAGGACTAGATTGTCCAATATTAGGATGATATCAGAGTTGCAAACGAATAGATGCAAACTGCAATTGCCATAAATAGATGATCTTTAGAGATGCTAGTATTAGAAACCCTATAGAATACATAGCACAGATAGGTCAGGAGAAATTGGTGGATACAGGATTGTGAGCAGGCAAATGTAGGCCATAAACAGACAAAAAAAGGACTGAACAAAAGAATTTCACAGGAAAAGGGGAAAGTTAGTGAGACTGTGATTGATGCTACTCCCCCTTTTTTCAACCTCTGTTGCATCATCATCATCATCATCATCATCATCATCATCATCATCATGTTGGAAGGGATCTTGGAGGTCATCTAGTCCAAGCCCCTTGCTCAGGCAGGAAATCCTATACCATTTCAGACAAATGACCACCATCTCTTTAGATATCCCACCTCCCTGACTGAGCAACTTTCAGGGGTGTGTTACCTGATGCTAAATCATAGATAGTGGAAAAAAATACAAAAGGCTATTTCAGTACCATGTATTCAAGAGCGTAATAGACTTCAAAGCATTAGCTATGGTTTCTAGAGCTTCTCTAAATGTTGCTGCCAAGTAGCACATGGGAAATAACTGCTGTAACTCTCCTTAATCCCTTAAATTCATATTCAATTTGATTAAATTTTAATGTTGATCTGGCACTATCCATTTCTTTGTCCCCCCCCCCCCTTGCTCTCAGATATGGGAAAGCAACACTCAAAGGCCAAGTGTGACACTGAAGCTTAAAAGTTTATAACTCTGGAGAGTTTCCACTTGAAGTTTCAAAATGTGAAGACATGACTATGACTATGACATACTGTGACTATGTGATCAAAGTGCCACTTCTTTTTTACACATGTCATACATAGAACACTAAAAAAGGCTGATGTACTTTTAGCCACCATCTTGAGTCTCATCTCCCCTGCTAACCCTGTTCTAAGAGCAAGTGAGAAGATGAAGTGGTGCCAGGGATCAAACACTGGAAACTGTAGTTATTTGAATCATTCCATTCAAAGAAAAGATAAGAGGAAAACATGTTAAAATGCCTTTGCTGCAATGCAGGTGAAGAGATTCAGTCTACTGTTTGTTAAAACACAAAAAGCAAAGGGCGTCCATTGGGAATGTTACAGCCAGAAGTGCTGAGCTAAATCTATACTGCTATCTTATGGCATCCACTGACATATAATCAGAGAGACCAAAAACACTAGGAAGTAACAAGCATGGCTTGCCAAGATGCCTCTTTCAGGAATAACAAGACACCTCTGATGTCAGGCTGCCAAAAAGACAAATAGGAGATGCATCCTGGTGATCAGTTATCAGCACGGTGTGCTTAATTATGCCATTTAATGGACACAACAGTATTTACTTGGGTTAGATGGCATTTTTTCATTCATGTAGGGAAAAGTATTTGAGATATGAGAACAGATGCTTATTCGTCTTTGGTCTCTTTATAAGTGTAATGTAATATTTAAAATAACTGATTTTCTAAAAAGTACATACTTTTTTCTTTGCTTTTCAAAGCATACCAGCTACTGGCAGATCAGAAGGAATATTTGTAACAGTGTTCAAGAATATTGTTAATAATATTAACTCCTTCTACTGCTTTTGGTATTATTTTTGCATAATAAAGTTGCTAGCACTATTACTACTATTTATTTTGGTTTTCCCATTAAAATGCATTTCACACATAAGCCAACCCATGTCACATAAATCTGATAGCATAAAGACTAAATATAAATACACGTATATACTCAGATAAATAGCATCTGAAAAATCTAACCATCCCTATTGCTTTTCCCACCATCCACCTTCATGCAAAATATTCCCATTTTACAGAAGAAAGGATAGAAAATGTATTATTAGATCCATGGCTGAAAAATAATAGCTTGAGTGTAATATCCTTCCCTTCTCTCATCTTTTTTTTTATGAGCTGGCAATTCTATTAGACAAGTTTTAAGACAGTCATGAACTCTTACCTGCACATTTTACAAAATCAATTTGCTATGTATTCCTGCGTTATTGAACAATTGTGCAGTTTACAATTTGCAGTGGAAATTGTAGCAGTTGGGTTTGTTTAAGTTCACACATAGCAATTTGTCAGTAATTTAGATAACAGTCAGTTTGTGAGTAAAATGAGTTGGACTTCACTGCTTCATGGAATCTTGCAAAGTTTCCAGCCAATAACAAACTTTGGACTGTAAGTTTTCTTTAAAAAGAGTTAATGCTCTAATAGAGCAGCAGCCTCTATCAGGTCTCTGCCTAATGGGCTACCTATTGGAGTGAAGATAAGATTGACTCCATCTCTAATAACAATAGGTATTGGGCCATTTCACTCCCAGAGTTTAATATATTTGGGGCAAATCTATTAACTAAGGGATAATCAAAAAGATTCTTCAGTTTCTGAACATATTGATCTATCCATTTTAGGAATTTATAAGACTCATCAGACTCATCACAGTAATTTAAAGTGCTGAACTGGTGTTTCTGAATAAAGAATAAATTGAGTAGGAGGTATCAGTGCAAGTGGTTCATTTTTAACATTACCTGTACTTTTGGATTTTCTGATGCCGGAGGATGCAATAGAGTTTACTTAAGGGATATGTTTAGAATCTGGCAATGCAAAAACTCATAATAAAACAAAAAATGGCCCAGTAATCCAGACCTTCTAGGTTAATTCTAGCTTCACCTGAAATATAAAACTGCTACAAAAAACCCTATTGTCTAAGCCAGAGGTGTCAAACTGCTGGCCCATGGGCCGGATGCATTACGAGGAAACCCCGCCCACCCCATTGCTGGCAATGGGGAAAAAGTTCTGATACGTCGCGCGACATCACGTGACGTCGCAAGTTTGACATGTCTGATCTAAGCAGTCAGAGCAAAGCACAGTCTTATAAAAATATATTTCTACCATTGTAATAAAGATTTGATTTGATATGTGTGTGTGATTTTTTTAAAAAAAAATCATGCTTCATCATAAGTTTACCAGATTTAAAAAATACAAAAGAAATGTATAATGCTATGAAAATTGCTACTGCAGATCTTATTTGATTTGCCTGTTGTACTTTGTTTGCTGCAGTATTTTTAGTGGATTCTACAGCAGCAACATTTCCATTAGGTATGCACCAAGCTGTTGCTAGCTATTCTAAGCAGATAATTAAATCCATTAGTGAATTAAGGTATTTAGTGGAAGAAAGTTATTGATACAAACATTTCAGCAAGTCTGTAGCGGAAGGGATTAGCTCCTTGACTAATGCAAAAGCTGTATTTCAAAAACTACTTAAGATAATGTGGCACCAATTACTAGTTCAGAATAATGGTCTATACCTGTAAAAAAGCTGTAAGCTTGCATTCCGATACCTTGTATTATACCATCATAGGTCTAAATAATCTTCAAATCTGTGCGACTACTTTGTTTCCTAATCAAGCCCCAGAGAATGCTTTTCTGCAGAAAGAGAAGGAAGGGTATGTCTAAAAACCAATTAATTGCTAGAAAGGAATTCTAGAATTCTAGAAAGCTACTATTTTCTTAGTTGTTCAGGATAACAATGATATTTAAGTTAGTATAAAAAACAAAGAAATTCAAATCAAGGAAGAGTTGATGTACAACTCTTGTTATTACAGCTTAAACCTGAACAATTATAATTTCCCTTAGTATCTATCTACCTATCTATCTATCTATCTATCTATCTATCTATCTATCTATCTATCTATCTATCTATCTATCTATCTATCTATCTATCTATCTATCTATCTATCTATCTATCTATCTATCTATCTATCTACCTACCTACCTACCTACCTACCTACCTACCTACCTACCTACCTACCTAAAGAAATGTAAACCTATGCTTATCTAGAAAAAATAATTTCTTATAAAATGCAGAATGGCAGATATGATATTGTTTATCAGTTACATCTTCCTTCAAACTAAAAATGAAAAAGCTTGATATATACGATAGTGGTTAAGAACAATTGTCTAGGGATAGTTGCTGAATATTCAGTAGAAAGCTGTAGCTGTTGGAGACACAGCCAATTCTGGAATCATATACAACTGATTCTGCTATTTCTTTGAATTCTGCTATGGTATTTTTGTCCTCTGACAGGGACTTAAGGAATTCGTGCTTTTATATGTAATTCTAAGAGTTTTCAAAACTGAATTATTAACTGTAATTTTAAAATATCATTGTGAATTGTAGTTGTTTTCTTTTTAATACATTCTAACATGCTTTGGAACTGATTTCAACAAGGTGGAATGGAAAAATACAAATATTGACAGAGCTGTCAGGTAAGCAAATGTAGACAATTTGCAGGTTTAAATAGTTAAGTCTCAATTAATGTTTACTTTTGCCCATTTATTTTCTGGATACAATGATCTATTGTGGAGACTGAACACTGCAGACATTTAAAATATTGGCTGCTTTGATGTAAAGATACATAAGTGCAGCTTTTCCTGATCTACTGCTCGCCAGATGTGCTGGACCTCAAGTGTCATAATCTCTCAGCTATTATCTACATAAATCAAAGATGTAATCTAACCTAATATTTCAACTATCCATTAATTTACTTCATCTGAAGCAACTCTCCTTGTCCTGTCTATGTTTTACCAATTACTTGAAGTCTATTTAAAAAGCCAGCCTTCTTTATTTTGATTGTCATAAGTTGCATGTAGTTTCAGTGAAATATGAAAATGGTTTCCTGAGGCATTTGCAAGGGTTGTGATGGGAAGTATTGGTTGATCAGCATATTGGTTCCTACGTTTCAATTGCTTCCCTAATTCTAGTCTAAATAAGAAGGAGGAGGGTGGAGGAGGAAAGTAGCCGAGCCCCTGCTGATTGGACCTCCATTGCATTTAAACTGCCCAGAGGTTGCTGGGAAGAGCTACAATCTGTGAGTTAAGAAGAAGGAGGGTGGAGGAGGAAAGTAACTGAGGCCCTGCTGATTGGATCTCCATTGCATTTAAACTGCCCTGAGACTGGACAGCCATTTGACTGAAATGGTTAGGGTTTCCTGCCTGAGCAGGGGGTTGGACTAGATCAGGGCTTTTCAACCAGTGGTACGGGTACCACCTGTGGTACATTGGCACCTGGCAGGTGGTACGCGACCATCCTAGAAAAGTGGTAGCGGGGGAGGGGAATGAGCTGAACCGGTGGCAGCACCACACAAGCCTGAGCGAGAGATGGCTGGAGCTGCAGGGCTGTCAGGGCTCAGCGGAAGCGCCAGGATCAGTGCCACTTTCCAGCTGATCGGCGCTTCTTCGGGGCTGTCAGGCTCAGCTGGAACTCGGCACTGATCCTGGTGCTTCTGCTGAGCCCAGAAGAAGTAACGATCAGCTGGAATGTTGCAGCATCTCCAGGGTCTTGTGATTTACATTCAGATGCTTGGCAACTGATTCATATTTGTTCCTCTATCCTGGTCCTGCTAGACCTCTCAGCGGCTTTTGATACCATCGACCATGGTATCTTGTTGCACCGGTTAGGGGGGTTGGGGTTGGGGGGCACCGTTTTATGGTGGTTCTCCTCCTACCTTTTGGACCGGACGCAATTTGTGTTGGCAGGGGGGCAGAGGTCAACCTCGAGGCGCCTCACTTGTGGGGTACCACAGGGGTCGGTCCTCTCGCCTCTCCTGTTCAACATTTATATGAAGCCACTGGGTGAGATCATCCGTGGTTTCGGGGTGGAGTTTCATCAGTACGCAGATGACACCCAGCTGTACATCTCCACCCCAGAC
>NW_015386443.1:0-4145 GCF_001527695.2 Protobothrops mucrosquamatus | reverse complement strand
TGTGGCAGCTCCTGCCCTCTGGAATGACCTACCCCCCGACCTACGTACAGTTGCGGACCTGCGCCTTTTTCGCCGAGCCCTGAAGGCCCATCTATTCCGTGCGGCTGGCCTGGCGTAGTTTGATTATGTTTTAGTGGGGGTTTTGTATGGGGTACTTTTAGAGCAGGCCTGTTATTTAATTTGATTTTAGAACAGAAACTTGTGTATATTTATCGTGGTTTTTATTATCGCCTGTTCACCGCCCTGAGTCCCGTAAGGGAGATAGGGCGGTATATAAATTCAATAAATAAATAAATAAAAATATTTATGACGGTCACAGTGTCCCAGGGTCATGTGAAGTGACCAAAACGTGCTGCAACCACCCAGCAGATGGGGGGGAATAAAAACCAAACACCCCCCACCCCACTTCCACTGCCAATTCTCAACAGAAATGCTTACAACAATGAAAACCTCAGACAGGAGGAAGAGCGCCACTGGGTGGGCAGGCAGGTGTCTTGCTCGGCTGTGGCTTGGGGGGCACTTTTTTCAGTGCCATTGTAACTTTGAACAGTCATTAAGCGACTGTTGTAAGTCGAGGACTACCTGTACTTTATCACTTTTTTCCTTTTTTTTTTTTGGTCATCAAGTTTTTGACACCTTGCTAGGCGACTGGTGGTACCCGGATACTGCCATATCCTAAAAGTGGTACAATGGGTGAAAAGGTTGAAAAGCCCTGGACTAGATGACCTCCAAGGTCCCTTCCAACTTTATTATTATTATTATTATTATAATTATTATAATTGAGGGCCAAAGTGGCACCATGAATTTATAGACTGCTACACTGACAATAATTGTCTATTGATTTCACATTTTATTGCTGATTGTCCCTGCAGTGTAGGTGTCTTGTATAAAAGTAGACTCACTATAAGTATTTGTATATCTTTTAAGTAGTGAGCACTTCAGTGAATGCTCAGTATTTAGCCTATTCTGTCTTAGAATGAAATATTAGCACTCAGTTTATGAATTGTTACATATTTGTGGCAAAGTGGACATATAATAGTGGTTACTGTGCAGTGCAGTATCCACTGTATTTACAATAAGCACTCTATTGTAATCCTGGGGCCCCAGATGTGTGAAAGGCCTCATTGCTTGGCTGTATTAACATTCCTGACTGTGTTGTTTTTTGGCCCACTCTGTATTTATGTTGTAGTGTCTATTTCTGTTTAATATTTGCCATCTAAATAATTGTAGTATACTATTAGCATGCAAGAAGTACTATAAAAGCTGGGGAAGGTGTTTGGAAGGTCATATATATTTACTATCTGTTGCCCTGCAGACTTTTTTTTAAAAGAATTGACAGTTGTATATACGTGAATCTATCTCTCCTGCATTCATTATATAGGTGGCAGATCCACTAAACCAGACACTGAAACTCTTTCACCTAGTAAGGAAGTACTTTATATCACATTATTTAAAAAAAAAGTCTTTGTGGAAAATATGGAAAATATAAAATGTGGAAAATATGGTCATTCAAAAGAACCATCTGGAATAAAAATGAAATATTGAGGGGAAAATAGCATCAAGATAGGATTAGAATACATCATAGGCCCTTCCGGTGCCAGATGCTACACAGTTAATGTAACATACTCAGTCTTATTGCACTTCAGTAATATTTGTACATATGTGTGCCAGAATGAATGAAACATTATACGGAATGCTTCCATATGTGTTGTAAAGAGACTTGCACTATGTATTGTATAAACAAATTATCAAGAAACAGTGTGCACTTGCTGCAGCCTGAACAGAAAGTCAACTATTTTCTAAATACTCATTAGTACTTTAATTTTGAATTCATTTGTAAACAAATGCATAAGTATTCCTTTCTTAACATTCAACATTGTTGTGATTGCTGTACATTCTCAACATTCGTTTGGTATCATTAACTGGCTTTGAAATAATTTTTATTCCATAAATATCTATGTAGTAATGCTGTCTGTCTGTTTGCCTGTCTGTCTCTTTCTCACAACTCAAGGCAGTGTGATACAAGCTTTGATCATGTCGTATTTCAATTTTACCTTTCTTGAGACCAGTGCAGGCATTTTTAGAAAATACTACAAAAATGAAAGCAGCATGTTGTTTTCAGAGCTATTTTAAGAATGGTTTATTCTGGCCTATGTTAGAAAATTGACTTTGTAGAATTAAAAGCAAATCAGCTTATTTGCACAGCCAGGCTGCTACTTATGGATGGACTGAACTGAATAATGACTCAGTGATAATGTCTTATTTATTCACTCTGAGAGTGAAATGGCAGTATCTAAATTTGATAAATAAATAAAATAAAATAAAAATCCAGTGGGATTTCAGCTTCAAGCCTCTATTTCTAAAGATTGTGTCAACTTAAAACATGTTTCCATTCAAGGCTAAATTGACATAATAAAATCATAAGTAAAAGTAAAAGTCAGTTTTAGAATAGAATAGAGCTGGAAGGGTCCTTGGAGATCTTCTAGTCCAGCCCCCTGCTCAAGCAGGAGAACCTATACCATCTCAGACAAGTGACTGTCTAGCCTCTTTTTAAAAATCTCCAGTGATGGAGCATGCACGATTTCTGGGGGCAAGCTATTCCACTGGTTAATTGTCCTCACTGTCAGGAAGTTTCTCCTTAATTCCAGGTTGCTTCTCTCTTTGATCAGTTTGCATCCATTGTTTCTTGTCCTGCCCTCTGGTGCTTTGGTGAATAACATGACCCCCTCTTCTTTGTGGCAGCCCCTCAAATACTGAAATACTGCTATCATGTCTCCTCTATTTCTTCTCTTCTTTAGACTAGCCAAACCCAAGTCCTGCAGCCGTTCTTCGTATGTTTTAGTCTCCAGGCCTTGGATCATCTTAGTTGCTCTTCTCTGAATTTTTTCCAAACTCCCAACATTCTTTTGGTGATATGGTGACCAAATTTGGCTGCAGTATTCCAGGTGTGGTCTTACTAGGCTTTTATAAAGCGGTACTAATACTTTGTGTGATCTTGATTCTATGCCTCTGTTTATACAACCCAGGATTGTATTAGCTTTTTTGGCTGCTGCTGCATACTGCTAGCTCATGGTTAAATGATCGTCCACTAGGTCCCTCTCACAGTTACTGTTTTTAAGCCAGGTCTTGCCCAATCTGTACTTGTACCTTTGATTTTTCCTGCCTAAATGTACAACTTTGCTTTTCTCCACATTGAAACCCATTTTGTTGGATAGGGCCCATTGCTCAAATTTGTCAAGATCTTTTTGGATCCTTAGTTTGTCTTCTGGGGTGTTGGCTACTCCTGCCAGTTTGGTGTCATCTGCAAATTTGATGTGTTCCCTTTCAATTTCCTCATCTAAGTCATTGATGAAGATATTGAAAAGTACTGGGCATAGGACAGAACCTTGTGGTACCCCACTGCTTACTTCTCTCCATGCGGATGTAGTGCCATTGAGGACTACTCTTTGAGTTTGGTTTGCCAGCCAGCTACAGATCCATCTAGTGGTGATGTTGTCTAGGTTGTGATCTACTTTATCAAATGCCTTATCAAATGTCTAAATATACTACATTTTGTGTCTTTTGAGGTCCATCTACTTAATATTCCCTCGCACAGCTTTCTTCAACATATTTTTTAAGATATATTGGTGTTTAGCTTGCAAACTCCCCAGTTAGCCTGGCTATTAAGATTGTGAAAGCTGTTCCAGGATTAGTATTTAATGAAACACAGTGTGGGATTATATGGCTACAGTAGGTTTCCCTCTAAATGAATCAATGGGAAATCCATATTTTACTGAGTTCAGAAGCAAAGAACTATATGTAGTCTTTTTATTATGTAGCACCCAGAGAGCCATTTCTTTCCTATTAAATCTGGTCTACTTTTTCTAACTAGGTGTGTATGTATCTGCAATTAGAGGAAAGCTATATTAAATGTAATGGACACTTAGCCATTTCTGATTTTCTGGTGATTTAGTTGTAACCTGCTGGCCTCATTAGTGATCTATGCAAAACTGGTTTATGTGTGTACTGAATAAAAACATGTTTAAAATTATGCTGATGCTCCATGTTTGAAAACATATAGTGCACATCTAAGAACTTCTGCAGCTGGACCAATCCTATATAAATAGTTGCTTCTGGAGAAGACAAGATGGGTCTTATTCCAAATA
>NW_015386442.1:2096793-2132099 GCF_001527695.2 Protobothrops mucrosquamatus | reverse complement strand
GTTTGTTGTTTATATTTCAGGTTTTGTTTAAAATGGTGTTTTTCATAATTTAGGAAGGGATGGATTAATATATATGGAAAGTAATGCTAATCTTGCCTTTATGCTTTGTGATATATTCCTCTAGGATTTGAGCAGAAGGTCACATGTTGAACCACAATGATATCATTTCAACTGAGTTGACTGCATCTTCTCCACTGGGACAGATTTATTATTTTGTAATTGTAAAGTTTTCTTTATTTTGCCATTCGACTTATACAAGTATATATCATCTATGATGCTTTTGTTCTTTTAAATACCCCAGAAAAGTACTGAAATTTTCAATTATCATTCTTACTCACCGAAAATATTGTATGACACTATATACATGTAAATAAATTCCTATTTTGCATGAAATATTTGCAATTTTTATCTCATGGGAAAGACATACATTGTAAAATCTGCGTAATATTTTCCTGTTCAGAACTTTGTACAATTGATTTACAAATGTCTCAGGAGAACTTGGAAATGTGCTTTACCCTGTTCTGTTAGTATTTTTTCTTGTTAGAAAGAATAAACTTTAAATCAAAACTGCCTGCTTGTGTAGCATCTTTTTATTTTAAAATGTTTTAGAAGTAATTAGTCATCTAACAGAAATCCATATTGTTCATTAAATATTTTATATATAAAAAGAAAAGAATTACTTACTGAAGAGTTAATCCCATTACACATTTTGGCAGAATAAACATTTGAGAGAATGGTAGAAGAAACAATAGTACTTTCAATATTGTGAAAATAATGTTGTAGACTCCAATAGCTATCATTCATTCATTGGGTAGAAATGAAATAGAAGCTTAAATAAGTGATTTTTAAAAAATCTGATGATTATAATTATTCAATAACAGCTCAATAACATTGTATTTACTATGTTATAAAAATATGTATATCTACATTATTAGTGGAAAAATATTGTGTACATAAGGAAGCTATTTATTTTTGAACAAGGCTGCTCAAGATCATTTACCATAGATTAGTTTTCCCTAATGATTTTTAACTATCCTGTTGTCTCAATCAGGATAATTAAGGAATGGCTTTTCTGGTGTTACTTAGCTGTGTATAATGCCAGCACCCTAATTGCTACTGGTGATTACATATTTGATTTGGACTAATACTAAGTATAAGATATATGCATATAGCAAGAGACTTGTAAAAAATCTTTTCCCTTTAGGGCCTAGAGAAAATATTGTGTTCTTGCATTACCTATGCAAGATTTTTTTCCTCCAAAATACTTTGCATCAAATTGATTAGCATTCCCCAAGGCAGGAGTGCTGCAAAAGATTGTTAGACTATGACTTCCTTTGGCAGTACTAGCTGGAAGATTATGAGAACTGTAGGCAAACATATTTGGAAGGCACCATATTGGGGAAATCTGAATAAAAGTGATTCATATCATTCCTCTCCCTGCTATTGTTCTGGAGAAAACCAGTCTTTTGAAACTCTTATTTTCATTATAGGCTAGCTCACAACTGATATATTTTGCATATAAATGTACAGATAAAACATATATGCTTTTAAGATCCTATGAAACTGCCTACATATTATATTAATTTGTTTTGCAGTTTTTATAACTTAATTAGATCAAAGGTTCTGGGTAGGTTGTAACACTTTAAATGTAACAGCAACAATACCCATAAATCATGTTGTAGAGAAAGTGGCAAAATGTCACTAATAAACCTAGCTAGACTTAAAGTCCTAATGAAATAAAGATATTTTAAAAAAACCGTGAGGGAACTTTATGCACTTCTGGCGGGAAAACAAAATGGGATACCACCACAAAGAATGATATGTCATGATAAAGGAAGGAAGGAAGGAAGGGAGGGAGGGAGGGAGAAAGATTCCAGTGTGACCTTATATTGCTTATATTGCAGTGTATATTGCTTTAATTGGAAATAAAGCTAGCAGTATTAGCTTTATTTCCGACTAAAGCAATATGCATTAAGTGTCACTTTCCCAGAATTGAATCTGCCTGTTGAATAAGGTCATACTGGAATCCATCCCTTCCTTCCTTCCTTCCTTCCTTCCTTCCTTCCTTCCTTCCTTCCTTCCATCATTTTAAGAAATCATATTTATCATGAAATTAGTAGAATCAGAACTGCAAACATTATTCATGACCTCTCATACATGCCTACTTTGCATATATGTTAATTTAACTACAGCTTCTGAAACCATTATCTTCATGATTTGAACAAGTTTTGTCAGATTATTTCTCAATTCATAGTTCATAAGAACACTTAATCTGTTGGCAATCTTATTACAACTCTAATTATCATAGGAGGTTTTTTTTCAAAAAGATAGCTATTTTAGTCTTTAGATGTCTCTTTTTCCATTCTCATGTTTAGAATACATGAATTTCATGTGAGCTTGGCAAAACAATCATTTATAATCAAACTCAATAAAGTTCACAACCATAAACATGCATACTAATTTAAAAAATTAACCACATGAAAGAAAGTCCATCAAAAGTAAAGACCTTGTTTGTCTTCTTCAGATGTCCATTGACAATGCCAATTTTGTGAGGGTTAAAGTTCTAACACATCTGGGAGTAATAGCTTGGGGAAATAGTTCCTTCCTGCCATGAATGAAGAACAAATAAAAAGGAATAGAAAAAAATAGATCTCCAATCTTGATTTCACCCTTCTCTAATTTGGTCCCCTTCAGGATTATAAATCCCATCACTCCTGGCATTATGATGGGAGTTATCCAACATATCTGGAGAATATCTGATTGGATAAGACTATTCTGCACCAAAAGTTCTCAGCTCTGTTTTTGATCATTTCATTTTTTCAACTACTTCATCCCCTTCTTCTAGCTTTAGTCGCGTAACACACTAAGGCATAAACTTTATATAATGAGGGAAGCATGGCACAAATGGAACCATTCACACTGCCTTACAAGCACTCAAAAGAGTTCTCACCTTGTATTTCTTTATGCCAGTGCTATAAACAACAATGTTCAGCATCCAGCTTAAAGGAATTCAGAATGGTAGGGTTCTGAGCATGAAATCTTGGCTCAAAAATGATGCTGCTTATAGGCTTGTTATTTAATTTTTTTCTTCTCTCCATGTCTTTTCCACACATGTATTTTTTACTACTTTAAAGAATTGACCTAGTGATCTCCATGCTAGTAACAACTTCATCTGCTACAGTTCTGCAAACAAGTATTCTGTACTACTAATCTCAAATATGCAATTCTGCATAGTACTGTTTTTTCTCCCCTTCTCATTAAAAAAAGGCTTTGTGTGATTTCCTTATATATTTCCTTTCTCCTGGGATGGTTTTGATGCCATATTTTTTGGCCTTCAAACCTTAGCATTGTATTTAAGGGAAAAAAACCCACACAGATTAACAACAGAAATACTTCCTCTTCTTTTCCTGTTTTAGTGTACAGTAAATGCAAAAGGCCAACCCTTTTGATTAAAACAGTGGTTCTGTTTACATAATGTGTTAAACTATAGTTTAATAATAGTTTCATGTCTGAGCAGGCTGCATTTCCATCCCCTGAATGTTACTGTGTAACAATTCATTGGGTTAGGGTTAGCTCACAGTGCATGAAATGGAATATTAATTGATAAACACAATACCTTCCTAATCTATAGCCTTTTTGAACTGTTTCTTTTCTAAACTTCCCCAGTTGTTGTTACTACTGAGATTTTGTTTTAAGGTAAGAGGGGGACACTGGTAAGCGCTTCCCCTTTAAATTCCAGTTGTGTGACTAGGAAACAGCTCCTCTTATTGCAAAGCATTGGGCTGGGGCTGCTGGTGTGAAATTGTCCTTTTACTTCCTGGCTCTGGCAGCAAGGAGAAGATCTGATCGCCTGCTGAGTTCTCTGGGGGAGGAAGGCAGGCAGGCAGGGTGACTCCATCACTCAGAGCACAAGCATCCATCCCTCCATCTGAGTCTGGGCTTGTTCTGACTCCTGATCAACCGCTCCTTGGCTCCTTGGATGAGTATCCGTTGTTGTGGCCGTGGGAGAAAGATAAAGGTGGCTTGTTTCTAATCTTCCTGAAGAGGATTTCCATAGTAACCTGATGAAGTCGTGCAGTTTAGCTGAGGATTTTTCTTAACACTTCTAGGATGATATCTGATAGGTAAGGCTCCTGGCTAACCCTTGGATCTTTTACATCTCTGAGTGTTTATAAATATAATCTCTCTCTCTCTCTTTCTCTCTCAATTGCCACTGATGACTCAAAGTTCTCCTGTTAAAAAAAGGGCTCATTTTCCATTTGTTTTACCTATATTAAATAAATGATGTAATTTCCTGGAGTCAAACAAGCTCTTAACCCTTTATTATTATCAAAATTATTGAAATTGATGGCAGCACTCAGATTTCTCTGTCTCTCTGTGTATGTGCAGTAATGTATATTAGCGTGGCTCTTTTTAAAAGCTTCGTTATTGTCTTTCAAGAGAATGATACTGGCGAGCATCATTTCATTGCGGTGGCACTGGATGCTGAACATTGTGCTCTGTGGTGGCAGGAGTAGACTGTGGACTAGCGACTTTGGGGACTCCAGAGGCTTTGGCCAAGAGGCAGCATCCTTGGCCCAGGGCATCCTTTGCAGGCTTGGATGGATAAGAGGTGGCCAGGGGCTGTCTGGCAGATGAAAGCATAGCGCTTCCTTACCTTCTTTGTTTGTCCCTTCCTAGATTTTTCTTCCCTCCGCCCCATTTTCCAGTTTCTCTTCTCTCTTCTCCCGCCCCCTGGTTTGTTTGCCGGCTTCTCTTTCCCCTCTTTCTCCTTCTTTTGTTTTGGGGGGAGGAAAGGATGGAAGTGAGAAGCTCTGGGAAAGGAAAATGCATGGTATAGTTCACCTTAAAGCCTGTGATTCTAGCGAACCCTCATAGCAAACGCGAACATTCATTCCCAGTCTTTTCTCTCGCTCCCTTTCCCCCTTATTATAAGCTGGCGTGCGGCTGACAATCGGCACGTTTTTTTCGCCACTTTATTGATCTTTTCTCAGGGTTGTGTAGGTGCAAATGTGCGTTATGTCTCCTTTCTCTCCCTCCCCCCCTTCCTGCCTGGACAGATGAGACACTGTTGTAACGATCAGCGTGTTCTCGGCGAGGTGCATGGCATCTAAATCTCCCCAAAGCGATCGTTTAAAAGGAATTAACGTTTCTTCTTGTAAGACAAGAGACAGGCAGCTTTAGGGGCGTGTGAGCTGGAGAAACCGGCGGCTGAGGGTGGCAGCGGTGGAGGAGCGGCCAAGCAGAAGCTGACAGTTTGTGGGTTTGTGTGCATGGTTTTGGGGTGGGGGAAAATTTCGCCTGGGTAATAGGGAGGGCGAACTGGAACTGGGAGGGGGCGAAAGTAGAAGAAAGCAGCCTGTTGTTAATTGCCTAGGTTACAGTTCCTGCATCCCCTGCGAGAGCTCCTCCGAGTCCTAGCGCCTGCCAAGCTTCTGGGTGGTTACATCAGGTGCCGGCGGAGCCTTCGATCCTACTTTAAGCAAGCGGTCTGATGCTGAGAGGGGCCGGGGGCGTGGTCGTGGGAGAATTTAAACACGCCAAAGTCGCGGGGCAGCTTAAAAGATAAACAAGCTTATGCTGACTGTAAGAAACGGGGCGGGTGTACACATTCACAAAAGCTGGTGCCATAACATTCAAAATGTCCAGCTGGGTAATCCCTTTATTTGGGCTAACCCAAAATGACATCAGGGAGAGGAACAAGCTTTTGAGTTCTCCGTGCTCTTCATAGGGCAAGGTGCAGCCAAGCGCCAGGGACAGAGAAGAAGCCAGAGAAATCCTGCGTTAGGCCAAATGTTAGCGCCATGAGATCTGCAGTTCAAATACAGCCTCAAGATGGAGACTGTGGACTGAATGCATTTGTGCAGGGTAGGTGTAACTAGTGTCACGTTTCACTTTTGCTTCAGGAACAAAGAAAATTGTTGACTCCCTCCAGTTCTGCAGATTTCAGGGCCATTAGTTCCCAATCTGGTTTTTCCTCCACTAGCTGAACATAAAGATTCCTGGCCTGACAGAGAATAATAATAAAAAAGAATAAGTTGTTAAAGGGCTTTCAAATAAAGATAAAAATTGTTCTCTTTTAGGACCCTTGAATCTAGAATTTATTCATATTTTTCCTCAAGGATCTTGTACTGCTTTTAACAAAAGGTCAAGTTCTTCACATCATTTTGTTCTATAGAACATATCTTCCTTTTCAAGATTTCCAATCAATTTCTTCCTGTCAGGCAATTGTTTAAATTCAAAGGTACTGCCAAGTGAAAGTTTTCCTCTCAGTACCAGGTAAATATGATAGACTCTTCTGTTTATCTGTAAATTATATGAGCCTGATCTGATTCCATGGGAACAGCTTTCTAGCCAAGACTCAGGAGGATGCTATGTTTCCTACTGAATTATTCTTTTTCTTCTCCTGTATCCTCTGGATAAGCTCTTTCAATTCATGAAATGACTTGTAAGAGAATAAGTATAATTATTAGAAATAATAGCATCAAATTAGTTAACAAAAGATGAATTGCCTTTAAATGAAAATGACTTTCAGTAAATCAGTAGAACTTTTTTCCTAGGTAAGTGTTCATAAGGTTTCCGGCTTCAGTATTTAGCTCCTGTGTAAAATAATAACTGATTATACTTGTAGAACATGTAATTTTAAGAGATCCATTTTATGTTGAGCAATGATTGTTGATTGTTCTGCAAATAAAGACACTTAGGGCATTCACAAGCAAAAGTATTTCTGGAGTTGGAACGTAAACATACAGACCAATTTTATGTATTTCTTTTTTCAGCAAGTGCTGATGAGCTTGGTAGAGGGAAGAAGTAGCTTTGTAAAAGAGTGAGGGAGGGGCATAAACTGATGACAGAGCAGAAAAGTTGAAAAAGCCCAATTGTGATCCTACAAAGATTGAAAAAGAATTGTTAATATAAACAGGCCAAGATATTGATTCTAAACATATATTAGGAAGGAAACAGTAAGGATTCTTAAAATTAAATAAATTTATTTGGTGAGAAATGAGCTTTTGTTCAGATTCCTGTCTAAAGCTTTTCAATACACTTCTTCGATACTTCATCTTAGATATCTACTAAAGCATTGTTATTAATTATTTGAATAAATATGTGTGTCTTAAGAAAACAGAATTGTTGAATAAACAGAAATGTAATGCTTGAGGTTTTAATAATTTTCAAGAAGTCTCCTTGGCAAAGTATTCAAATATAAAGAACATAACAAGGGACAGAATGTTTAATTATAATGAGCCCTGACACCACAGTGGTTAGACTGCAGTATTGCAGACAAACTTTGTCTACGGCCTGGAGTTTGATCCTGATGGGGCTCCAGATTGACTCAACCTTCCATCCTTCCCAGGTCGGTAAATGAGGATTCAGATTGTTTGGGGGCAATATGCTGACTCTGTAAATCGCTCAGAGAGTGCTGTAAAGCACTATTGAGCAGGATATAGATCTAAGTGCTATTGCTACAATAGTTAGCTTCTGATATAGAGGATACACTGTTCATTCCATGATCGTTTGAGAACAAGGCAAATGAAGAAGCTGGCTTTCATTCAGCTATTATTATTTTTTTGGGTTAAACTGAAAACCTAGTTCCAAAAAGAGTATTACATTTGAACGATTTCCTATAGCTAAAACTTTATGTGCACAGTCATTACTGGGCATCCTTGTGTATCTTATGATTAGCTACTTTACTATTGAAATAAGACAGTAGCATCAATGAATTTATATTTTTCTACTGAACTGGCAACCAGCATATACGAAAGAAAGTTAAGTTACATGACATCAAAATGTAACATATGCATCATGATGTCATCAAATAAATGACTCATTTATGTATTTGCATCAATGACTCATTAGCAAGTCAAAGTTTATTACAGATCAGAGTAAGCCTGATTCAGACTTAAAAAAGTATGTAATATGGTTTACAACATAATATGTATAATGATCTGCTACAATGATCACCACTAAGCGATTCAAACTGAATTTGCTTAGTCAACTCTTTCTTGTATATAGAATATTATTCATTTATTAACATTATATTCTCCTTAGGTTGCTCTACTCTGAGGGATGACATAAAAAGGATATTTTTACAATATTTAATAAGAATCAAACCATATCATATTTAATAAGAATCAAACCATATCAATTATAAAAGAACATGTTTTTCAACAAGAAATTACACATTGCAATATGACCACTATTTAGTGGTCTGTTTAGTACTTCCATTGAATCTATTTTTCAATCCAGAACTTTACATTTGGGTTTGTAGTTTCTTTATAGCTGCACATTATTCTCATCTTTGTTATACTACCAACCATTGATAGCTATTATTTCTCATAGATCAATACATTCCAAATATTCTGTACATAGTTTGATATTAACTTTGTCTTTAAATCACTATTCTCTTCCCATAAAAATACAGATATAAAATCAACATGAGGTAGCCAAGAAGCCAGTGCAAAGCATGTGTACTAAAGATTCTTCATATTTGTTGTTTTTCCAGCATTAAAAATTTGAATGATGGTGAGATGTGTTGTGATGTATGTTAAACACAAATATGAAATGTATTATTAATATCATCTTAGATCATAAGACATATGACTGACATTCCTTAAAACATGACACTTCTGATTTGTTAAAATAAGATATTCCAACCTTTTATTTCAAAATGTTTGTAAATTATCAATATTTATTGGTTTTCCTCTGCTGTTTATATAATTTAACTAGAGATATAAACTCTGCTGAAACCTGTAATATGCCTGATGATTCTAAAACTCCAGAAATGGTGAAAAGCTACCAGATAATCAGGTCCCATGTTGATGCAACATAATAATATAAATTTGAAGTCTAAACCTGTGGCTTTCCACTTGTTGAACTTGCTGGTGAGCTGGTGGAATTTAAAATATAGAAAATAACCCTAACCATCCGAATTTTTATAAACCTTCCACTAAAAAGTGAGAATTACAAGTATATATAGAATGACAAATGGGGTCACCTTAATATACACTATTAAAATAAAGTTTCAAAGTATTTTTTTTAACCTGTTCATTTATAAGTGTCACGTTCATAACGACACCGGATGGCAATATACGTAGATATTTCTTTTTGAAGAAGAAGCTTTGTTGACACAAACATAAGGAAATTCAAGGGCAATAGAAAAAGAGTCATCTGTGATGTCTACTTGATGGTACTTTACTAGTAAAGGTAAGCAGTTAGATTTGGCTATCAAAAGACTCACTTACTTGCCTGACTTTGCATATTTATAGAGAAGACTATTGGACTGGGTCAAAGCACATTTGATACAAGAGATTGTGCAGCCTATGTTGTAACTGTATATAGTTTTATCTATATATAATATGCAATGGTGTTAGATCCTGAGACTGGCAATATGTCATTGGTTTAATTATTTTAAACCTACCCTTTCTCCAAGTGCCCCAGAGCAGCCTACTGTATATGTTCCTCTCACTTTTGCTTAATAATGGTTGCTCAGGGAAATTGACTTAGCTTTGAAATAATGGCTGGGTTTTCACTTTGCCCCTTCACAATAATGTACGTTGTTTTATTTTGACTTAGTCTGCTGTATGAATCTACTAACTGTGGTTTATAAGCCATGGTTTATGTTTGTGAATAAACTAATAAGCTGCAACTAAATGTCTTAGCATCATGTTTGAACTCATCCAGAGACCATGATGAAAATACTTAATATGGATAAGAAGCTGGAATTTATAGGACATAGTCTGAGGTTCATACAGAGAAATCAGGGGAATACGGAAGAGACAATGTTTTCAGAATGGAATTTAAAGGTTTTTCTAAAGTTGAGAAATAACCTGACTTCTTAAGCAACTCTTCTGATTAAAACAATTATAAAACAAATGAGATTTCTTTCATAGTTTATCCATGCTCTTAAGCAGTAGTATTTTAGTTGATGGTGTGGCCCGCTGGGAGGGCGTGGCTATGGTGGTCATGGCAGACTGGGTGAGCGTGGCCAGGGTGCACGTGGTCAGCTCGATGTTGGGGAGGGATGCCTGTGGGGGCTGGGCAGGGTTGGAGGAGATCCAGGGGGTCTCTCGTGGGTGGGGCAGTGGGCAAAAAAGCATCTTGCTTAGTTGATGGCTTGGGGGGGAGGGGGCAGTTACATCCCCTCCCAAAGGCTGCCATCTCACAAAATCAGGATGAAAACGCCAAAAAGCAACAAGGAAAAAAAGTTAAAACAGAAGAGTGTCTCGCGATGGTTTTCTTCCCCACTTCCTTCTAACTGCAGTTTAAATATGTAAAGGCCACAAAAGAAAAAACTTGGCTTTCTCTCGTTTTAATTCAGAAGGCAGGAACGGGAGGATTGAGGGGGGTTGTTTGTTTCAAAGGAAGGGTGGAATGCTTGGCAAGCAACTTCTCCCCGGTCCCTGGACGAGGTAAAAGGGGCCAGATCCTGATCCCCCCTCCCAACCCTGTTCTTGCTGGCTGGCTCCTCGGCCCTGCCTGGCTTACCAGAGCCTGCTCAGGCTGCTACCGCCGCTGCCACACATGAGGCTTGGTAGGCAACTTCTCCCCGGCCCCTGGGCCAGATCCCGATCTTCCCACCAAACCCTGCTCTTGCTTGCTGGTTGGCTCCTGGCCATTCTCCCACCATCCCGACCCAACCATTGCAGAGCTCTGATCCGGTTCCTTATCTCTGCCCGACTTGTTCTGCAGCCTCATGGCAGCGGCACTGGGCAGAAGACAGCAAACAGCCGGTTTCGGCATGGTGCGGATCTTTGCCTCCTCTCGGCCTCAGCCCTGGCGGCGTGCTTGCCTCCTATGGTGGAGGGGCCGAGACAGCGGCTGGGGGCGCTTTGGCAGCTCCGCATTGGTGGCTGCAACCAGGCCGGTTCTGAAAGAAGCAAGCGGGATGCCCGGTTGGGAGGAGGAGCGGGCGAGCAGGCGTGGCTCCAGTCCCTCCCCGGTGGGCTGCCCTTTGTTTGCCCAGAGTCCTGCAGTGGGTGCCTCCCTTGCAGCCGCTCCCCTTAAAGTGGCAGGCAGCATGGCCAGGAGGAGGCAGCTGGAGGGCCGAATGGCTCTGCCCACCCCCATGCTCCAGCCTTATGAGCTGTGGGGGAGGGAGGCGCTGGGCTGCAGTGCCTGGATGGCCAGCAGCGATGAGGGGAAGTCGGACTGTCTCCTCGCCACCACTCGGTGGCCATCTGAGGGTTCTGGACACGGGCGGCTGCCCCGCCCTGCTGGACGCCCCTCCACAGCCTCGGTCAGGAATCCTCTGATGGGGCTCTGTCCTTGCAGAGCAAGGCTACGGGCCAAGGACCATGTGATGAAAAGGCTAGAGTCCAGGAAGTGGTTGGACTTATCTGCTACCCGCGTGCCTGACTGGGAGGGGAAAATCTGCTCCTCCAAAGAGAAAGAAAGAAAGAAAAAGCTCCAACTTGCCGGAAGGCAAGAGGGAAAAGCGAATGTGCCGCAGCAAGCTTGCTTTGCGAAAAGGTGGCTACTCCTTTCTGGTTTTTCTTTTTCCATCCCCCTCCAAAGTCATTCACCGCTTAGGAGCAACCCTCTCTCGGGCTGTGTGGATGCGGCATGTGATGGAAAAGCTGTAGCTCGAATTTGCAAAACCAGTTCGGCCTCTTCTACTGACTACCGAAGAAGACTCTTTGGGATTTGCTCTTCAGAGAAAATTTCCCGAGTAACTAGTTGCAGGGCAGGGATGCACAGTGTAAGCATACACCCCTTTGAATGTTTGTGTTGGGAAGGCGATCTGTTTTGGGGGGGCAAACGAGTTGGGCTGCCTTTCGTTCGAGGACCAGGATTTTGTGACTGGCGCAAGTTGAATGAAGGCAAAGAGAAACAAACTTGGCTTCTCGGATCAGACGACAGCTGGAGAGCAAGGGTTGGGTGGAACCGAGAAGGTTTTGTCCTCTGGAATGAGTTTTCCTGCGCTTTAAGACTTCTCTGAGCCTTGCACGGTACCTTATGGATCTAACTTAGCAGGGAGGTGCCTTCACGTGGATTTGCCATTCAAAAACATAAGTTTGTGCCTGTCCCCTTTCTTGTCCTAACTTGGCTTGCAAAATTGATTCTCACTGCCTTTTTTTTTTTTGCACATGTGACGCTCAGGTATTCAGCAGGTGCCCTGGCATTTCCCCTTCCTAGTTAGAGGAGTTTTCTGTGGGCCCAGCTTGAAGAGGGGATCCGAGGGTGGCACTGCAATTGCTGAAGGACTCGTTTGAATAGATTTCCTTGGCTTAAAGGGAGGCGGCTTCGATTGTCTTCAAGCCCAGATTTGCTGGGCTCTGAACTTGTGACTTCGGACAAGGCATAGGCGTGCGTGTTGTTGTAAAGAGAAGTGGGGTGGCTGGATCAAAGAGTAAAGCCCTGCCGACCTTTGCTGCCAACTGCTTCGCTGGGCGTCCCTCCGCAGCCTCGATCAGGAAGCCTCCGATGGGGCTCCGTCCTCCGTGCAGAGCGAGGCCTCGGTGGCGATGGCCAGATTCCCAGTGTGGCCTCTCTGCCTCCAGCCCCGACCAGGCGCTGACAGGGTGGGGCCACCGGGCAGGGTTCCAGCCAGGAGTTGGTGGCCTTTTGGGAGAGCAGAACCCCTGTCCACCCCTGTGGTGTGGATGGCCAGCGCCTTCTGACTGGGGGCGAGGTGGTCACAGCCAGCCTTTGACTTCCAGGGGCTGCAAGGGCGACCCACAGAGTGGTGAATAGCAGCCTGCCATGGCAGGGGGGGAGAGAAGATTGGTGCCCCAAGGAACAGAAAGAGTGGAGTGGACGGTCCTCCGAACCCTGGCTGAGCCACCACATGGATCGCCCTGCCGCTGCCATTTCTCCCACCCCCTGCATGGATCGCCCTGCCACCACTGCTGCTTGGAAAAGGCCTCTGCCGCCTGGATCGGCCATGGGGAATGTGCAAAATCGCTCTGCAGGCTTACCTGGACTTGCGCTGGCAGTTGCCTCTACCATCCAGCCCGGATCCGTCCAGCTCTTGCAGCTGCTCCAACTCACAGTGCAGAGAGAGAGAGAGAGAGAGAGCGCACGCGCACGTGGAGAGGCGGAGTGAAGCAGCCTGGTCCCGCCTCCCTCTGGGGCGATGGTGCGCGTGCTCACAGGGACGGCTCCGTGTGCCACCTGTGGCACGCATGCCATAGATTCGCCACCACAACCTTAAAGCATGGGTGTCAAACTGCCGGCCAATGCATCATGCAGAAGCCATGCTCACCCCAACTCCGGCAAGGGGAAAAAAGTCGCGATACATCATGTGATGCGGCAAGTTTGACACTCCTGCCTTAAAGTATCAGTGAAGGAGAGCAGTATGATATCAGCATAGCAATATTGCATTTAACTGTATTTTTAATTGAATATCCATGGCCCCATTTACTATTTATTTAACATCTAACCCACACTTTCTCAGCAAGCTAGCTTATAATAGTTAATAATATAGAAGAAAAATGTGGGAAAAAATTGACTAAACATGAGTATTATGAAACAATTTTATTTAAACTAATCTAATTAGGTACAAAAGAGATATGTGTTTGGATTGAGATCTGCTTGGGAATTTATATTCCCAATATGGATTATGTGTATTCTAAAAGTCATTATTTCCTATTTTGTTGTCCTTTTCACATGTATTTTATATCTTTAAAATGGTCTGGAAATAATTTGCAAATGTCCAGATAAAATATGGGAAGTTTATATTGCTCCTAAATATGTGTAACTTCATGCTTACTATTAATTTATAATGAATCAACTATTTCCTTTCTCTTCACTTTCCCCATAAATATTAGAAATGCTGATACTTGCTATATCCACATATACCAAGACATTGAATGAAACCAGTCATTTAATGGTTTCTTCCTGGACAACCCGTGTACCATTGGGTTGTTGTTTTAGTTGCATCATTGTTGCAAACCCTCCTTGTGTACCTTTGCACTTGCTTGTCTACCTTCCACAATCCATGTTGTACTCTAAGACATGGCTTTTCAACCAGTGGTATGTGGTACGTGGCAGGTGGTATGCAACCTAGACAAGTGTAGCGGGGGGATGAGCTGAAGTGACGGCAGCGCCACACAGGCCTGGGGGAGAGTCAGCTGAGGCTCTGCTGGGGGATCAGGATCAGCGTGCATGGCTTCAGCTGATCAGTGCTTCCGGCAGCCTCGGGAGTGGCGGGCAGCCACATGCAGTCTTTGGGCGGAGAGTCAGCTGGAGCTGCGGTGTTGCTGGGGCTCTGCTGAGGACCCTGGATTGGAGCATGCAGCTCCAGCTGGTTGGCACTTCCAGCAGCCTCTGCTATCACAGGGAGCATCAGACAGGCCTTGGGGTGAGAGAGTCATCTGGAGCTGCCAGGCTGCCGGGGCTTAGCAGAGGCCCCAGGATTGGTGTGCACAGCTCCAGCTGAGCAATACTGTGTGCAACAGCCAGCCGGGGAGTGGGTGGCTGCATGGAGGAGTGAGACTGGGGTAGTGACTGATGATGGAACTCTCCCTGAGCCCCAGAGAGTGGCGCACCTGGAAGAGAAAAGGAGGAGGAGGGGGAGAGGAGAGGATATAAAAGGAGGTTTTGGCGGGAGAGGGAGTGAGAAAAAGACGAAGGGGAAAGAGAGGGAGAAGAGGAGAGGCTTCTGGGAGACAAGCAGAGGGATCAAGTGAAAGAGAAGAGTATGTGGAAGGAGAGCCCAGCAGTGAGGAGAAAGAGAGAGGAGAGGGAGAGAGGAAGAAGGGTCGACCAGTCATCTGACTACCAAGGTAGTGATGCATATTAATAAATATGGATAAATTTGTCATTCATTTGTCAGTGCAAAGGGAAAGTGATTCAGCACTGAAGAAATTAAAACTGGTACTTTCCCCCCTTTTTTTGGTCATCAAGTTTTTGACCTTGCTAAGCACTGGTGGTACTTGAATATTGTCATGTCCTAAAAATGGTACAATCTGTGAAAAGGTTGAAAAGCCCTGCTCTAAGACATCATCCTGATCCTTAGCGATCCTCTTTTCTTGTGGGAAGCTGGCAGGTAGTATCAGAAATCATAATCAAATTTAGACTTCCTGCCAGATTTCTTCCTGGCTTGTGGGAAGCTGTAGGAAATGTTGGAAATGACAGTCATATGATCATGGCAACATGATAACGTAGCAATGCTGAAGCAGCTACAGTTTTTCCAAATTTCAGTGCCACAGATATAATGGGCCAGATTTTGGATGCATTCTTTAAGTGAGTCTATTTGAGGTACCTTGGTTCAAAAATTGTTACCCTATGATGCATAGGGTAACAATTGAAGGTTACAGACAAACAGAAATACGAATTTTAGTAGTATATAGAGTTAACATGGATGAATTAAGCTGGGGAATGTCTTTTAGAATAACACAATTTCTAACCTTTTCTGCTATATTTATATGAAAGTCTGAAACTCTTTCCTTTGTAAAAATAGAACTTTGTAGGCAATATTATACTATTTTTTTTTAGTAAGGAAGTCACATTTTGATCAAAGGGACTCAGTAGGCCATTTAAATGCTGATATAGTTTTGGTAATGCAACAATGGCTTATGGCTATAAACATGTAACTGTCTCCACTTTTTTGTGGGGATATTAACTCCTAATTCTCAGCAGCATTTTAGGTAGAAAATTCTGAAAACTAAAGTCCACACATTTGGTAAGTGTCCAGATTGACAAGGGCTGGAAAATATTATTTAATTTCTTGGTTTTTTTCTTAATTCATCTATTATAATCATATGTATCCACATTTTCCAAGGCAAACTTGTTAATATATTTGATATATTTTTTAAAAAAGAAATTCATCAATCTTTTCACTATCTGCAGGCAATGTTGTAAATAAATCCCAAGAACCTTTTTCTTAAGGTTATTTTAAGATAAGAGAAAGATTGATTAAAAAAAACATATTGGTTACACAGTAGAGTTTGCTATTGCAGCACTTGTCAAGTGAGGAGATTTGACTATATATATCCCTGTCCATCGTTATGCATATATATTGAATCTCCTCTGTAATGTCAGTTTTTATAGCTTAGTCCAGGCGACAGAAGCTGCTGCCTTGATAACAAGATTGACTGGTATCTCTATAAAGTGATTATCCAAGTATTCTCTGAATTAGATGATTAATCATTATATTTGTTAGTAGAAATACACTGAAAGAATTTTGAACCTTCTTAATGGAAACTGATATTACTTAGTTTTTATGAAAGGTTATGCAAGGGTACCATTATTACATTAAAAGTTATTTCTTACCAGATATCATCATGTTGAGACTGTTGCTGAAAGCATGCAAAAGACTGATTAGTCATTGAATGAATAAGTACAGTTCAGTTTAAAATAGAGGAAAGGCATTTTTAATTTGTAAAGTGTGCTGGAGATTAATTTTACTTATAAGTGAATCATATGCACAAACTATGCTAATCATGAACAATATTGTGCTATTTCCAGAAGTCTTTAGTTGCAAGAATTCTTAGCTACTCCTATATAAACACACTGTAGTATTTTTTTTAATCATACGTACCAATAGAAATAAGAGGAATTCACACAGATAAAAGATGGAAAAACATGCAAAAGTTTGCACTGAAAGTCAGATTAGGTTTTTGTGCAGGGGATATAGTAGTCAAAATAGCATGGTGAAAGGCTATTGTGTTTTCAACATTTCTCTTATGTTTAATTATGTATATTAACCAAAATAACAGGATGTTTGCATTATCCTACCACACTTTATAAATAGTCATCAGTGAACTTTAATGACATTATAATGATGTTTTTTGCTTTTTTATTTTCCTTATCTTTTTGTCACAATTCTGTTCTTAATATGTATTGATGACATTAACAAAAATCTTAAATTGGTGAGAGAGGATGGATTAAAAAAGAACCCTTTTGACACTATTAACACTGTATCTCTGTCTGAGAAAGATAAATATTATTAAAAGTAAATTTTCTGATGGCAAAAGTCCTTCCCCAAGTCAATATTCATACTACTTTTTCTTCTTTTTACCTGACTTTAATATTTCTTATAAATAATTCTGAAATATTTGGCAGAGTACTAGTAGGACATTCTACTGTTTGATCTTTTATATTGCTAATGTTCCAATTTACCATATAAGTGGAATAAAGTCATTGGACTGAATCTTCCTTTGTGTAAAGTGAAGAAGCTATCTCAGATTGAAGAATAATTGTGGGATCCTTTGATCTCTTTTTATTAGGTATATCACCATAATCCATATGAACTCCAGTAATTTGCAAAGCTAGCCTGTTCCCCCAAAGACCAAGGAAAAAACGATGATGTTGAAACATCATTCAACTACCACTCCACCTAAATTCTATCTAGCAATAAGAGAGAAGAGAACCCTATTCACATTTAAGGAGCAGAATATATTAGATTGAATTGAACAAGAGTGTAAGATAATTTTATCAATTGCATCTTTCAGCTATTTATAATTATATAGATGTTGTATTTGGGAACTATAGACATTTTTCTTCAAGTAGGTAGTAGAGAACACTTACATTTATGTTGCCATACTTATTCTTCTAAGTTGGCCTTTTAGGTAAACTTGTGGTTCCTCTATCAGTACAATTTAAAGTTAATGATGCTGCAATTCCTGTTGAAATGATGAAAATATTGTGACATAGCACAAGGAATAGCTTTCAGCCCTGAGGTTAAAACTCTAATCTAGAATTCAGCAGGTTCCCTCAGGTGTATCTTCTGTACAAAAACAATACTAAATATAGTCAGATGTGTTTAATGAGGTAATATTAAAAACATTGCAATGAGAGAAAGCATAGAGTACCATAAATAAGCATTCCATTCCTTTTGATTTTGCAGGGCTAAAAACATTGTCCAGAATAGAATAGCATAGAAGTGCCATTTTAAGGATACAACCTCTCCCCACTCATTGGGTAGATAGTAAAATACACACACACACACACACACACACAAATACAAAATAAAATATTTCTATGCGCGATTATATATAATCTTTACATATGCATGTTTTTCTGGGAAGATATATCTGCTTGCCATAGCTGCTCACAATTCCGAAAAAGATCTCTGGTTTCAAACATTGCTAACAGGTATTATATAAACACTTGCTTGAAATATCTTGTTCCCTCTGAACTGAAAGCACTGCACAGCCCTAATGTAGGCATATCTATATTTATTTTACACTCGAATACTGGGTAAACCAATGACAAATAGAGGCTTATCTATCAACGTTATTGCTTGCACAGAAATATTTGGTCTAGACACCAAGTCGTGCAAACTATTTTCATTAGTAAGTGCTGCAGGTAAATGTCCTTGTGTATTATATAGTTTAAAAAGTAGCTTATGTGTAGGAAAGCATCTTTCTGTTGCTCATTTATAGGACTGCCTCATTTGTCAATGTAATTGAATTTTGCATTGTTAAAATGGATCATAAAATCTTTTAGCTGTTTCTCTAATTTTCTGTTTTTTCTCTATCTTCGGAAGACAGTTGAAGAATGTTGTTTTATTGGAAGTTTTTTTTTCATCCCAATCCTTTGCTACACTAATTGTTTGGCTATAATCTGAGGTGAGAATTGGGTCTTTAGCTAGAAAGAAGTGGCAGGATTGCCCAAATTCTTATAAGTAAATCTGGTTTGGGATTAAAACCTGGTGATAAATTTCAACTCTAATTTATAATTGTGGATTATGCATATTAATTTTGTCTAGAGTGTATCTTTTTTACCCACTTCTACTTTGGCCAACCTCCAGTCCTGAGTATTTTCTTGAAGAAGCATATTTATATGCTACATGGTATGAAATGAAGGAAGGCTATAGCCTTTGGATTTTTAAAAATTTTTCAGAAATAATGTCTGAGGGGATACAGTTGAAGTTTGTATGACTATAAGCAATGAGAAACCACTTTCCTTGTGGAATTTGCTAATCAGAAACTAAATTTGGTTGGAGATTTGCTACATTGTGGTATGTCCAGTCCTTGAAGAGCAAAGAACTCTCACAAATGCATGTCTCTGAAAATACATATTTTATAAAACAATTTGAATTTCTTTGTTTGGATCTGTTTCTTATGTAGCATTCCTTAGTCATATTTTCCTTGTGTATGAAGCAAGAACTGTAGCAAATGTTCATCTGAATATAAATGTATTATGTTTTAGTTGTCTATAATGGCATACATTTTCTACACATATCATAACCAAATAGATGGTAAGACAATAGGAGAACTCAGGCACCACACAGGTTATGTAGAAAGTAAATACAGGGCCAGTCATAAAGGACTCAAATGTCTATACACCAATGCACAGAGTATGAACAGCAAACAGGGTGAGCTAGAAATTCAGGTTAATGAGGGCAGATATGATATTGTCACCATTACGGAAACATGGTGGGATGAAACCCACACATGGAACACACAGCTAGAGGGATTTAAATTATTTAAAAGGAACAGACCAAATAAAAGAGGAGGTGGAGTTGCTCTCTATATAAGAAATAACTACATCTCTACAGAAATAGAGCACAACAATGATAAAAACTGTCTTGAATGCATTTGGGTCAATATAAAAGGGGAAAAAATGACATTGCCATAGGTGTATACTACAGGCCACCCAACCAAACAGAGGAAATAGATGAACTTTTTGCTAGNGACTTCAAGAGAGCTAATTTCAATAAACTTAGAGAGGGCTTGGGAAGGATTCCATGGATGAGAATCCTCAAGAGGAAAACAACTCAAGAAGCTTGGGAAATTTTAAAAAATGAGATAATAAAAGCCCATCCTAGCACAATACCAACAAAGAGGAAAAATAACAGCTCTCAAAAGAAACCAGCATGGCTGCATAAAGAACTCTCTGACAAATTGAAAGATAAAAAGGTATAGAAAGTGGAAAGAGGGACACATAACTAAGTCAGAATATCAGCAAATAGCCCGAACCTCCAAAGATGAAGTGAGGAAGGCTAAGGCTCAAAATGAACTAAGGCTTGCAACCAAAGTCAAAAATAACAAAAAAAAGCTTCTTTCAACATGTAAAAAACAAGAAAAAAGTGAAGGAAATGATTGGTCCATTAGTGGGTAAAAGTGGCAAGAAGGTGACAAGCAACAGGGAGAAAGCAGAACTATTTAACTCTTTTTTTGCATCTGTCTTTACACAAAGGGAAAAAACAGACCAACCTATCAAAAATAGTGCCATAAAAAACAGAATAGAAACACAAGTTAAGATAGGCAAGAAAATGGTAAGTGAGCACCTGTCCAGCCTAGATGAGTTCAAATCGCCAGGACCAGATGGATTACACCCCAAGGTTCTCAAGGAACTGGCAGATATGATCTCAGAACCACTGAACTATATTTTTCAAAGATCCTGGAGCACAGGGGAACTACCAGAGGACTGGAAAAGAGCTGATGTAGTTCCCATCTACAAAAAAGGAAAAAAATGGACCCAGGAAATTACAGACCTATCAGCCTGACCTCAATATCTGGGAAGATCCTGGAAAAGATAATCAAACAACGAATCAGCGAACACCTAGAGGCAAACAAAGTCATTACTAAAAGCCAACATGGGTTTGTCAAAAATAGATTATGCCAGACAAATCTTATTGCATTCTTTGACCAAGTGACAAAATTAGTGGATGAGAGGAATGCTGTGGACATAATTTACTTAGACTTCAGTAAGGCATTTGATAAAGTAGATCACAACCTACTACTTGACAAGATAGAAAAATGACGGGTAGACAGCACCACCACCAGATGGATCCGTAGCTGGCTGACCGGCCGTACTCAGAATGTGGTCTTCAATGGAACCACATCTACATGGAGGGAAGTGTGTAGTGGGGTGCCCCAGGGCTCTGTTCTGGGCCCAGTGCTCTTCAACATCTTTATCAACAATTTGGACGAGGGGATAGATGGGGAACTCATCAAATTTGCAGACGACACCAAGCTGGCAGGAATAGCTAACACTCCAGAAGACAGGCTTAAGATACAGAAGGATCTGGACAGACTTGAACACTGGGCGCTATCTAACAAAATAAAATTCAATGGTGAAAAAAGCAAGGTTCTACATTTAGGCAAGAAAAACCAAATGCACAGATACTGTATAGTATAGGGGGTACCTTGCTCAATAGTAGTAACTGTGAGAGGGACCTCGGAGTCCTAGTGGACAGTCACCTAAATATGAGCCAGCAGTGTGCTGCAGCTGCCAAAAAGGCCAACATAGTGCTAGGCTGCATTAACAGAGGGATAGAATCAAGATCACGTGAAGTGTTAATACCACTTTACAATGCCTTGGTAAGGCCGCACTTGGAATACTGCATCCAGTTTTGGTCACCGCGATGTAAAAAAGATGTTGAGACTNTAGAAAGAGTACAGAGAAGAGCAACAAAGATGATTAGGGGACTGGAGGCTAAAGCATATAAGGAACAGTTGCTGGAATTGGGTATGTCTAGTTTAATGAAGAGAAGGACGAGGGGGGACATGATAGCAGTGTTCCAATATCTCAGGGGCTGCCACAAAGAAGAGGGTATCAAGCTATTTTCCAAGGCGCCTGAAGGCAGGACAAGAAGCAACGGATGGAAACTAAGCAAAGAGAGAAGCAACCTAGAACTAAGGAGAAACTTCCTGACAGTTAGAACAATTAACCAGTGGAACAACCTGCCTCCAGAAGCAGTGAATGCTCCAACACTGGAGGTTTTTAAGAAGAGACTGGACAGCCATTTGTCCGAAATGATATAGGGTTTCCTGCCTGAGCAGGGGGTAGGACTAGATGACCTCCAAGGTCCCTTCCAACTTTACTATTATTATTATTATTATTATTATTATTATTATTATTATTATTATTATTATTATTATTAAATAATGCTCTAGATATTATTTGCATTAGAAGTTTGTTAGAGTTGCATTTGTTAAACAAGTCAGTTTTGATTAAGGTGATATAATTTGCTTTCAAAAGGGGTGCTGTGTTAGGAAAAATATATAAATTATTTTCCATTTATATGAATCAAATTCCCATTCTCTCTCATTTTTTTCTGTCTCAGTTATTACTCACCTAAGGACAAGAATTTTTTAAAAAATATTTTATTTAAGTATTTGATTTTGAGAAATAGCAATTAAGAATCTTAGTTTTTAGTCACAAAACCAACATTATGCAATCATAGAAGCATAAATAAATGATTACTCTGCACCAATGATATTTATTATATGTGCTATTTTTTTCATAAATTAGCAATATTGGTGAATTCTGCCTTAATAGTATTGGATAGCTATATATTTGTATCATCATTTTTTAAATTGCTGGGCAAGGTTTTCTGAAAATAAATGCTATGCATTTCAGAATTACTATAAATTAATAGGATTGTCATAGGAGCTTGTCAGTGTGATATTCTTCGCTCTGGCTTTATCATTTGTATTCCTTCATCTTGGTCACTTTAGAATAGAATAGAGCTGGAAGGGACCTTGGAGGTCTTCTAGTCCAGCTCCCCGCTCAAGCAGGAGACCCTATAGAGACCGAATGCCCAAATTGCAACCTGAAACCCACTTATGCATCGCCGGGTGCCAGGGGCGTGGCCACCGCATGGGCGTGGCCAAGTGGGCATGGCCACTGCATGGGTGTGGCCACCAAATGGTGTGGCCAAGTGGGCGTGGTCACCTCGACGTTGCTCCTGGGGAGAGATGCCTATGGGGACCGGGCAGGATTGGGGGCGATCCAGGGGTTCTCTGGTGGGTGAGGCAGTGAAATGGCATGGAGGTTATAGGTTTCCTGGATCAGAAATAAACAGAACAATTAAATCAGTTTTAAGAGAATAAATGGCAATAAATGGAGGTATCAAACCAGTTTAAAGGGAATAAAAGGAAATAAATGGAAGTATCAAACCAGTTTTAAGGGAATAAAAGGAAATAAATGGAAGTATTAAACCAGTTTAAACAATAAACGGAAGAATCAAGCCAGTTTTTAAAAGGAAATAAATATCAGCAAACACGACGAATGCTTTAACCAAATTTTTGTAGCCCAGATGTGATAGCCTCCTCAGAGATTACATTCATATTTTTGCAGTTGTGCATTAGAATAGCACAAAATGTTGGTTTCAAATAATTTTACTGTGCAATTGATAGACAGTATAGCAATGCAAAACTGTCAGGATCCAAACTGTTCATTATCACAATTTTTTTCTGGGATTTTCCCCCCTTATATTTTGTTTAGTATATTCTACATATGGTAGTATTTTGCAGGAGTATATTCTTACTGATGTTTCTTTAAGCAAGAATACTTAAAGCTAAAGTTATAAACTTTCCTTAGGCATAATCCGGATATAAAAAGGATGGTATTTTTGAATAAGTTTAAGGATCAAAAAAGTGCGGGAGACTCAGGGCGGATGGAAGGATAGCAAATGGCTCTTCTATGGCAGAGAGTACAGCCAGTTCACACTTGCTCCAAACTAAAGACCATTACAAACGATAATTTGAAATCCGACCATATGCGAGAATCTCCCACCATCCACCTTCCCCACAAACTCCCTCATTTCCACCCTTCCAACTGTGAATGACAAAGCCCCACCCACTTTCCTTGGGCCCCTCTCCTCCCCCTCCTTTAGTGTTTGGTGCGTGAGCGTTGAAGGCAGGTGTGGTGTGTGAAGGCCAGTTCGCAGCTGCGTGGCCAGACTACATCTCCGGGGTGGTAGACGCCGCGTAAGACAGGAAGGAGAATGCGGCGAGCTGAGGAGATTGGCCCAGGGGCGTTCAGGCCGCTGTTACTTTGATGCTGGTAGTGCTCCTGCGGGAGGCTGCAGGGGAAACTTGTGCCGCCGTCGCGTGTTGTTCTTGCCGGCGAGGTGTATTGGATTGCAGCCGCATGTCTGGTTGGAGCTTAGAACCAGGCCTGCTGCCGCCTTTGCCTCGCAGCATCACCACGCTGTATCGCTCCTGTTGGGTCATGGCGTCTTGCCTCTGTTTCTTAGTGGGTCTGGAAGGTTTCACCTGGTTGCTTCAGGGCCGAGTCAGTAGCTGTAGATTTGCTCCCAATCTACATGCCCTACCCTTTGGCGGTGCCGCCACCAAACTACCTTCTGCGCCGCCGGCGTCGCTGGAGCCTCCTGCCCTAACCGGGCTCCTGACGACCAGCTGAGCGGCAGCCTCCCCCCAGAGCTGCTGGCATGGCTGGGCCGCGTGCCTTCCCCCCCTTGAATGTCGAACCCACAGGGGCTTGACAGGTGGGCTGAGCAAGGTGACTGCGAGATGAGAAATGGTGGCGCCGGGCGCGCAAGATGCCAGCGCCAGCGGGGCGTTCCGGGGGTGCTGGGCGGGGTCTTTGGCCTCGGCTTCCCCCGGTGGCCACCGCCTTGTCTGCAGGCCAGAGATGGGACGGGACGGTCTGTGCGAGGCGGGGCGGGCTGCGCGGTTACGATAAATGCCGGCGCCAGAAGATGCCAGCGCCGGCAGGGTGTTCTGGGGCCGCTGGGCTGGGCTCTTTGGCCTCGGCTTCCCCTGGTGGCCGCCGCCTCGTCCGCTCAGTGGCAGGCCAGAGACGGGGCAGGGCGGGCTGTGCGAGGCGGGGCGGGCTGCACGGTTACGATAAATGCCGGTGCAAGAAGATGCTGGTGCCAGCAGAGAGTTCCGGGGCCGCTGGGCCGTGCTCTTCAGCCTCAGCCTCAGCCACTGCCTCGTCCGCTGCGGCCAAATGGCACAAACTTAGCGGCAGGCCGGACACGGCGCAGGGTGGGCTGCGCGAGGCAGAGCAGGCTACGAGATTACAAAAAATTGACACAAAACTTACCGCTTTTGCTCTGCTCTCTCTCGCTTTCACTTTCTGCCACTTGCTTCCCTCTTTTATAGTACCCTGCAGCATGCACAGAGCGCAAAAGAGCTGCGCATGCGCAGAGAGGAAGGAAGTGGCAATGGTTCGCGTGCCATCAGGGACGGCTCTGCGTGCCGCCTGTGGCACGTGTGCCATAGGTTCGCCACCACGGACCTATACCATCTCAGATAACTAACTGTCCAGTCTCTTCTTAAAAACCTCCGGTGATGGAGTGCCCACAATTTCTGAAGGCAAGCTGTTCCACTGGTTAATTGTCCTCACGGTTAGGAACTTTCTCCTTAATTCCAGGTTGCTTCTCTCTTTGATCAGTTTACAACCATTGTTTCTTGTCCTGCCCTCTGGTGCTTTGGAGAATAATTTGACATCCTCTTCTTTGTGGCAGCCTCTCAAATACTGGAATACTGCTATCATGTCAGCCCTATTTCTTCTTTTCTTTAGACTAGCCAAACCTAGGTCCTGCAGCTGTTCTTCATATGTTTAAGACTCCAGGCCTTGGATCATCTTAGTTGCTCTTCTCTGATCTTTTTCCAAGGTCTCAACATCTTTTTTGTAGCATGGTGACCAAAATTGGTTGCAGTATTCCAGATGTGGTCTCATTAGGGTTTTATAAAGCAATACTAATACTTCACATGACCTTGATTCTATGCCTCTGTTTATACAACCCAGGATTGTATTAGATTTTTTGGCTGCTGCTGCACATTGTTGGCTCATAGTCAAGTGATTGTCCATTAGGACTCCAAGGTCCCTCTCACAGTTACTTTTTTTCAGCCAGATCTCACCTAATCTGTACTTGTACCTTTGGTTTTTCCTACCTAAATGTAAAACTTTGCTTTTCTCCACATTAAAACTCATTTTGTTGGATAGGACCCATTGTCCCAGTTTGTCAAGATCTTTTTGAATCCTGAGCTTGTCTTCTGGGGTGTTGGCTATTCCTGCCACTTTGGTGTCATCTGCAAATTTGATGAGTTCCCCTTTTATTCCTTCATCTAACCCATTGATGAAGATATTAAAGAGTACTGGGCCTAAGATGGAGCCTTGTGGTACCTCACTGCTTACTTTTTTCCAGGTGGATGTAGTACCATTGAGGACTACTTGTTGAGTACGGTTTGTCAGCCAGTTACAAATCCATCTGGTGGTGATGTTGTCTATTCCACCTTTGTCTAGCTTACCAAGCAGTAGATTGTGGTCTACTTTGTTGAATGCCTTACTGAAATCTAAGTATACTATATCCACAGTATTTTGCTGGTCTACTAATTTGATCACGTTATCAAAGAATGAAATAAGATTAGTTTGGCATGATCTCTTTTTAACAAACCCGTGCTGGCTACCAGTTATAACTTTGTTTGCTTCTAGTTGTTCGCAGATCTGTTTTTTGATGATCTTTTCCAGGATCTTCCCAAGTATTGATGTTAGACTGATTGGTCTGTACTTTGCTTGGTCTGTTTTTTTTCCCTTTCTTAAAGATGGGAACCACATCAGCCCTTTTCCAATCCCCAGGTACTTCCCCAGTACTCCAGGATTTTTTAAAGATATGGTGCAATGGTTCTGAAATAACATCTGCCAGCTCCTTCAGAACTCTGGGATGTAATCTGTCGGGTACTGGTGATTTATATTCGTCAAGGTCAGACAGGTGTTCTCTTACCATTTTCTTGCTTATTTTAATTTTTGTTTCTAGTTTGTCTTTCACGGTGTATTTTTTTTGTATGTTGTGCTATAATTTCTTTTTCTGTGAAGACTGATGCAAAGAATGAGTTAAGCAGCTTTGCTTTCTCCCTATTGCTTGTTACTTCCTTGCCATCTTCTCTCTTTAGTGGACCTACAGTTTCCTTGACTTTTTTCGTGTTATTAACATGTTGAAAAGTGTTTTTTTATTATCCTTTATTTCTGTTGTAAGCCTTTGTTCGTTCTGAGCCTTTGCTTTCCTGACTTCGTTTTTGCATGTTCTGATTGTCTGCTGATAATTGGCCTTAGTTATGTGTCCCTCTTTCCATTTTTGTTCTTGTCCTTTTTGTCTTTGTTCTGCCCTGCTCTCTTTCCCTTACTAGATTTAACCCCATGGTCAAGGTTTGCACTTTTTAATCAAGGTTAGTAGCAGCAAATTCTGATTAATGACAATATTTTGAAAACTGGTCAACAGTTTCCTTCACAGCAAGACTTTTTACAAAAAAAAGTATCTTCCTGTAGATCTACTGTTTGTCTCTCCTAAGTTTACTTGTATGTTTCTTTGGCAGACTCTGATAAGCAGCCTCATTGTGAAAACCATATATCCATGACTAAAGATGTATATGTATGGTCAAACTAGGTATTTTGGTTGCTCGTCCCACTGATTATTCAATTTAAATAATCTTGCTGTTTATTTAAAGCCTTTACTGCATATTCTTCCAATTTAAATGAGTTTATATGCCATGTGTTGGGAAAACTCAAAGCTGGAGGATATTTTCATTAACTTTGTAAACTGTGTAATGATTCTTCAGTGTTCTAGTACATAAAAATAAGAAGTCAAAAGGAACCTTATTGATTTCAGTGAACTTTGGCACTCATAAAAACAATGTTTTTCTTCATGAATACTTACAGATGATGACATTTTGCTATGGACACATTTTAATGAACCTGAAACAAACAATACATGGAAATAGTTTTTATGTGTTGTTTCAGGAAAACTGCCTGCCCCATGACTTTTCTTTCCCACTTCAAAATAAATGCACAAATGTATTTAAAGTTAAGAAAAGAGTAAGTTTTGAAGACAGTATTTACTTATTTTGTGTTTCTAGTTTGCAAACAAATATAATACTGAAATATATAGAATCTTGCTAATTCCATTGTTAAATGCTTTTATTAAAAACTTTTCTATTACATTCTATTTTCTATTAAGTAATTGAAAATTAATCATTTTCAATTATTAAAACTTTCAAAACTCTTTTTGGAGAAATGGGAGTGTTTTCTTTTTTTCTCTAAAGTGAAATAAGCATGATCCTTTAGCTAATGCTTGAAAGCTATAAAGGTACACCTATTGGGGTGCTGAATATTTTTATTTACTTAACTTTTTTGTGGTCATTAACCAGCACAAGAATTAATATTCAAATATTTAAAATATCAAAAATCTAATTGTCATTGCCTGGATGGTTCAGGAAAGTACCTGCAGGGGAAATGTTTTGGCTACAAGACAATAATAAATCAAATATGCTAAAGGCTTATTCAATCTACACATATTGTATACAGCATGAAGAAATTAAAATTAGCAATCTGGGTAATATATACTTAAAATAGCAATATAAAATAGAAAGACTATACACACTCACACACACATATACACACATATACAGCATATACAAATAAAACAATAATGTTATCCAAAAGGATTTAAGAATCATAATTTATCTTACAGATCCTTGTCAAACCTGAAAAAATATAATACAGTACAATAGCAGATATGGCATGTACACCCCAAAGCCAATGGTTAATGCAGAGCCTGAGCCATTTCTGGCTATCCATTCTCAGGCAAGTTCAATTGTTCTTACTTTTTCTTGACCTGGTTTTGCATGCCACTGCACAAAATCTTGTGTGTTATTTCAGGGTTGAGGTCAGAGAGTAGAAATTGCTTATACTGTTGATTATTGTATCCCATTTTGTTAGTCAGAAATGGGGTAATTAGAGCATTTTGAGGTTCTGTATAAAACTAGAAGGACATGATCAATAGTTTATACCTATCTTGAGCCACAAGGATATACTCATAATGAGTATGGAGCTTTCTGTATCTTTCAGCCAGAAATGCTGAGGGGAGAGCATTACATTAGGTCAAGGTAAAAGCCTTTCTCTGATTTTGGATGATAAACTGTATAAGATACATACTCTAGGTGGTGCCAGAATGGATCTCCTGTTGTCTGCCATGGGAAGCTGAGTCATATTACTAGCATCTGTTTGATGGTTTATGTGAAATAGATATTACTTAAGTGTGGCCATTGCTTGCTGATAGGCCAAAGATAATAAGTGAGAGGTGCATCTTACCAAGCACTATTTCTTCCTGCAATGCACAAACCAGAAACAACAACCAGCAATCAATAATGGTATTATACACCTTGTTCCATAGTTTAGTCTGAGGTATAAAGTCAACTGCTGCCTTGAAATCAGCAAAAGCTGCAAAAAATGAAGCAGTATTCAGAGAGATCTATTACTTGATAAGATATTGAAGTATAAGACACTGGTCAATTGTTGAATGACCTTCCCTAAAACCAGATTGTTCTTCCATCAATAGTCCTTACTGTTCCATTCAATCTCTAAGCTTCCAAAGAAGATGTCTTGCATAAAGTTAACTTATAATATTAAAGATACTTATAGGTTGATAATTGGCAGTTGTATTCCCTTTCTTATGCATAGACACAATGATCACTAGACGTCAATCCTTAGATATATGGCCAGATTTGTCAATTCTATGAAAAGTGATGCCAATGTAGGGGCTCAACATGCTGCATTGTTTTTACTTAGCTCAGGTGTAATAGAATCTGTACCTGGTGCCTTTAATTGGGAAATAATATCCATAAACTCCTTAGGTTTTACTGTTTGCCAAAAAGGCAGTTTGTGGCGACCTGTTATACATTGAGCTGTTGTTTTAGAGTTCCCTGTAGTGATACTTCTGTTGTTCAGCTGACATAGACCAGGGACAGGACATCCTGTAATGATGTGCCAGAAAAGGGATGAACTGTTTGTTTTGACTGAGTGAATAAGACAAGGCTGAGTCAAAAAATAGTTTTGATGGATATGCAGACTGCTTGTACTGTAGGTGTTCGTATTATATTGAAGTAGCTCTTACTAAGCTCCTGCACAAGATTATTGTATAGAAGGTTGTTGTAGTCAATTGTAGGAGAGAGTATATGTGTGAAAAATACATTGTAGCTAGTTATTCTGTAATTAAGTTATTAAGTTGAATGGTTCATTTTACTCTGCAAGACAATGTAGTTGGGAAAACATTATACTTGTGTATTAAATTGGTGAAGGTCCATTTGAAGTAGGGGTAATAAGGGTAGAATGAGTGGGAAATGATTGCTACCATCTTGGGAAACTTTAAAATAATCAAGATACAATTCCAGATACAATTACATGGTCTGTAAGGCTACTCTTAGATCCATTCCAATAAGTAAGCTCTGCAGGAAGTTGAATATTTTTATTTAAGCTACCAGTACTTATACTGTCATGATTCAGACCCAGCATTTTTCTTAACACCTCTGAAATGCACTATAGGCAGCCTTGCCTTAAGAACCACAGTTGGACCCAGCAATTCCATTGCTAAGTGATATGGTGGTTAAGAGAGATATTACATGACAGTGACAGACTTACAACCTTACTTACACTGCAATCATTAAGCAAATCATCAGCAGTTGTGAAGTGAATGTCATGTGGGCATGATTTCTGATTTTACTGCTGGCTTCTCCATTGACTCTGCTTGTTAGAAGTCAGTTGTGAAGGGCACAAAAGGCAATCATGTCACTATGTGATGCTGCAATGGTCATAAACTCTGCTGGCTGTGAGTTTAATCATGTGATTATGTGGATGCTGCAACAGAAGTAAATGTGAGGACCAGTTAGAAAGTTACTTTTTCAGCACCATTGTAACTTCAAATGGAGTTTTTCCATTTTCCATTTCTCCCTTTCTTGTCAGCATCTCTTCCCTTTGTCCCTCACGGTCATTCCCACATAACATTACACATATGAGTAATATATCAGGATATAAATTCATAGGGGTGGTTTATTTGTAGCTGTGAAAGTTTAAGTACGGTATAAGCCTGTGAAAGCTAGACCATCAGAATGGCTGAATGAATTAAAACTGATGCTTTTGAATGCTGATGATAACTGTTGAAAATATCTTGGACCATAAGAAAAACAAACCAGTATCAAATGGAATAAGACCAGTTTGTTGCATGGAAGCACTAATAATGGGACCACACCTTAATATGTGGACACAATGGGAAAGCAAGAGTGATTGAAGAAGACCATGATGCTTGGAGAACTGAAGGCAACTGAAAGAAGCTGATAGAAAATAGGATTGCTAGATACCATTACTAATACTACAGTAGTGTTTATTGTTGTGAATGCTTAAAATCTGTTCAAAAATGCAATTTTCCTCTATTATTTTATTGGGCAATACATGTTCTTTAGAAATATAAATCAACTCATTTGCATATAAATACAGTGTATGGTTAATTAATAAATATCTACAAGTATATAGCACTTTGCTACTCAATTCAGCAGTTGCTGACATAAGAGCAAACTCACTACAGATTTAAAGATACACAACTGGATATGCAAGAAGGGATTTAGAAACTTACTATTTTATAGGGATTTCCCATGTTTTTATTAAAATCATTATTAATTTTCTTCAATCAATTAGCTAGATTGAAAAATAATTTCTGTTTATTTATCAGATGTACAATTGTGTGAATAACTAGCCCAATTTTGCTCTATTAAAATTTATTGCCAAGCAATTGTATATATATATGATAGCAGCCTGAAATATTATCAGAGCACAAGTCTTTTTAAGATAAGAATATTAAGCAGAAGAATTGTTAATACTTGTTACACTCAAGTTGCTAGTGAAACTACAAGACCTATTTCTACCTACTCTGGATTCTATGGACACAAAAATATGTATATAGTACTAAAATTCTTGTTTGTAACATTCAAGTGGGCAAAAATGATGTATCATAGAGCAACAGTTTTTGAATGAACATACCTCATATCCCAAAATCTGGGATTGACCACTCATGTGGGATTGAAATTTGGCAAAGTTGTGGCCATTTCAGCACCATCAGGCCTTCCAACTACATTCCCAGAAATCTGTATGCAGCAAGGAAAAAGGGAAGGAGAGTATCTCTATCCTCTTTGCCATCTCCCTCTGGTCCCTATGCCCAATGGGCTGGTGGCAAGGCCCAACAGGCGAGAGGCCACTGGTTGATCTGAAACTGAGGCCAAAATCTGAAATCTCTTAATGGTGGTGGCTGGTGAGGGAAGCATGAGGGAGTGATTTGGATATCTGCTGGCAAGTAGGGCCAGCTAGGGGGCACTGGTAGTTGACATGTGGGCCTTCTTTCTCGTTGGAAGGAGGGGACCTTTGGAGACACTCAGAATGGAAAATGGGGTGCAGTTTTCCTGATGCTCTCTCTCTCCCTTTGTTCCTCCCCCCCAACAAAGTAGAAAGCAATTCATGGATCAGCCAAGGAGGAGGCGGTTTCACTGAGGATCTTCTGAGGAGATTTTTTTTGGGGGGATGGTCTATGCTTATATTAAATGTGAAAAGAAAAATGACACAGATGGTCTAGTCATTTTACATTTCCTACAGAGCTTGGAATTTTCAGTATAGTATTGGAAAATTTTAAATTAGCAGTTGGTCAATAGACAGTTTTTCTGGTTTTCATCAAACAAATGTCACCATGCAATGTGTCTGCTGGATGAGGGGGCTCAGTATTAAGTAGTTTGCAAGCCTGGTGTTGCTTAAATAAATAAGGTTGTGTCTAGAAGAGAATAATTAATTTCACAATTTACATAGTTTATATCTGCCTGCATTTACATTTCTCCTTATCTTTCTTTGGGCATTTTAACCAATATTTGGTCTAAATTGTTATCCCTACAGTATTATTTGGATGCTTCTTATGTGGGTTGTTTGTTTACCAAAAAGGGGAAGATAAAAAGGCAGTGTTTAAACTGGCAATCCCTTGTTTTGCATTTGTAGCAGTGCTGCCTCTCTTGTTTAGAGGCTATACAATTTTCATTTACAGCATAACACATGCTGCATTTATCAAGAGGATTAGCTGCGTTGTTTGAATTAGGAGGACAGCCTTTCAAAAAATAATACATGTGACTGTGTGAAATGCTTCCAGTCTGTTCTCTCCATTTAAAATCTATTTTCTTGACGTTAGCATGCTTGTCCAGATCCTCCTCATTTATGTCCTTCAGAATGCATTTTCTTAAGAATATTGGATGTAGTTCAATTTTGCATGCAAGCACCAAAGTCTTCTTGGCAGAGTTTTCGAATAGTGTAGGATTGAGGCCAGTGAGGCAATAAAACAATTGCTTTGCTTCAATTGCTTAGACCAGGGGTAGTCAACGTTGGCTCTTTTATGACTCGTGGACTTCAACTCCCAGAATTCCTGAGCCAGCATGGCTGGCTCAGGAATTCTGGGAGTTGAAGTCCACGAGTCATAAAAGAGCCAACGTTGACTAGTCCTGGCTTAGACTGAATCTTTTTTTTTCTATAATGGTGATATGTAGGAGTACTTGGATATCTCTTCCAATTACTGTCTGTCCAGATCTTGCTGCCAGTTTTGGAAGATGATGTTGGCAAAAGATAGTGAACATCTTGACACTGGATTGTCATGTTTTCCCCCTAAAACTGAAAAGATGTGTAACTGACAGTACAACCAACTTTTTCTTGTATCCTAATGATTTCCCCAATTTTATTATTTGTTATCCATTAGAAATATTAACAGTTGTCAATCCAAAACTCTCATCAGATGTTGTGTTAGGGCAGGGGTGCAGAACAATGGCCCTTTTATGACTTGTGAACTTCAACTCCCAGTTGGCTCAGGAATTCTGGGAGTTGAAGTCCACAAGTCATAAATGGACCATCATTCCCCACCCCTGTGTTAGGGCAAAAGCATAGTTAAGGTTTACTATTGACAAAAAGACAGCATAGCCATGACCAGGGCTTTTTTTCTCATAGAACGCCCAGAACGGAGTTCCGGCACCTTTTTTGGATGGAACCTTATAGGGTAGGCAAGGCGGGTGGTATGACATGTGTGAGTTCCGGCACCTTTTTTTTTTTTTTTAGAAAAAAAGCACTGGCCATGACATATTATCCAAATATATTGTAGACAATCTGGACTGTCTTTCTGTTTTAGGAGTTGGGCATTGTGATTTGATTCTGTCACTCACTATTACTGATAAGATCTAACTAGCTTGTAGGGTATGTGGGTCTTTGTTTTAATGAAACAAATTCTCCAAAGTTAAAATGAACCTAGCTGGTTGAGGTAAAAATCTATTAATTAATTCAGGTTTTATACAATGTCTTATTTAGATGAGAATGACAATATTGCAGGATATATGTAAGATGGAAAAAATGGAATAATGTTCTGGTATATAAATAAGGCCGCATGTCTTTTTGAATGAGAACAATTCTTTAGATTATATGAAGCACAAGCATTGCACACTCCACTGGTTCCACTTGCTTGAGATTATGCTTGATTTCTGAAGCCATTCATAAGCTTGCTTCATTTTCATTTGAGTTTGTTTTGCATTAGTAAAAGTAGATAAAGTTGACTACTAAGACTTTTTGGTGAATTTGGTGAATTTTGGTGAATGGCCCTCGTCTCCTGGTATAGCCCAAAACCCTCGTGCGTGTACGACAAATGTTCGAACACTCACGAGGCCAGGAGTCCCGAGATGAACCGGAGGTCCCTAGAATCTGGGAGCCCGGGCCCTAGTGGCCGACTACAATACGTTACGGTCCAGGCACCATTTGTTCCGGGGGGAGTAGGTTCTAGAATAAGTTCTCCCCCCAGCGGACCTGGCAGGTATCACCGAGACCTGGCTGGGCATGGAAGGGGGAGTGCCCCTCGTTGACATTTGCCCGCCGGGTTTCCAGGTATTCCATCAGCCAAGGACCCGGGGTAGGGGCGGTGGGGTAGCGGTCATTATAAGGGAGAGCCTATGTCCGAGGGAGACCACTGTGCCTCAGATAGATGGTGGAGAGTCCCTCCTTGTGAAGTGGGGGCAAGGGGTACAAGTGGGCCTGTTGATCATATACCTGGCTCCCTGCTATGTATCAACGGCCCTGCCTGAGCTGGCTGACGTAATAGCCGGGGTGGCAGTTGAGACCCCCAGACTTATTGTCATGGGGGATTTCAATCTGCCGTCGGCGGGCGAAACGTCGACGGCAGCTCGGGAGTTCTTGGCTTCCATGACGGCCTTGGACTTGACCCAATTAGTTTATGCCCCCACTCACACAGGAGGACACACACTGGATCTAATTTTTGTCTCTGGCCAGTGGCAGAATGATCTGGAAATGGGGGAGGTAGTTATAGAGCCCCTGTCATGGTCAGATCATTCACTCCTTAGGATGGACTTCCGGACCGCTCCCCCCCACCGCAGGGAGTCAGAACCGCATAGATGGTTCCGCCCCAGGCGCCTGATGGACCCAGAGAGGTTCCTGATGGAGCTTGGGCCATATCCTGAGGATCTAGTTCACAACTCAGCTGAAAATTTGGCGGCGGCCTGGGATGTGGCCGCTGCCACAGCATTGGACCGAGTCGTGCCTTTGCGGCCTCTGACCCGGCGCAGATCTCAACTGGCTCCCTGGTTTACCGAGGAGCTGAGAGAGATGAAGTGCCGGAAAAGACGCCTAGAGAGCAGTTGGAGGGCTAGCCGAACCGAATCCGATCGAGCACAGGTAAGGATGCAGGTTAGATCCTACCTAGTGGCGATGAGGGTGGCTAGGTCTAATTACTACTCCACCCTCATTGCGTCATCAGATAATCGCCCGGCCACCCTCTTCAGGGTGACGCGCTCTCTCCTTCAGTTGAGGGG
>NW_015386442.1:2047673-2095482 GCF_001527695.2 Protobothrops mucrosquamatus | reverse complement strand
TAGCCGGACTGGCCTAAGGGGTATTTTAATTTGGTTTTAAAATAATTTTAAAAAGAAACGGCCAATAATGAATATTTCATTTTAATCATATTTTAAAATTAGTATTATTGTATTAGTTATCTGTTTTAACTGGCTGTAAGCCGCCCTGAGTCCGTTAGGAGAAGGGCGGGGTATAAATTTGATAAATAAATAAATAAATTTGTTTCAGTAGAGCTCAGTAAAGAGTACTCGTATATCAAGGGTTGATATATTTATGCACTCCTAGTGTTTTGAACTACAGATTCCATAATGCCTCATCAATACCTTGGTGAATGGGTCTTTGGGAGCCTACAGCCAAAAACATTTGGAGGAATCCAGGCTGGGTGGTTTTCTTTGAGGATCATGTTCAGGCAGCTTTCTTCAAAATCATTGAAGAAGCAAGAGTAATGTTGCAATGGGTAGTAGCTCTAAAAAAATTATTGCTTTGTTTTCTATTGTAGTCTAATATGTTATACTTACAATTATCTTATAAGTTTCACAACTGTAATATGGAAGAAACAAGTTTAGGAATTCTGAGTTAGATATAATTCTTTACTGCCATCAGAATGCAATCTAGGAGATCTAACTCTAACACCAAGAGACATATATATTTGTGTATGTTTTCTGATGATGATGTTACTTAATTTGGTAATGAAACGTCTGCAAGAAAACAGCCAAGCTCAGAGAGTAGCAAGGACTCCTTATTTCAATCCTGATTTACAAATATTCTCCTTTATTAATTTCTGCTACCATACTACAATATACAAACAAAGACTGATATTAACATATTAGCAGACATTTTCTGAGTTTTAGCTTATGAAAAAGTTCAGTGTATAAAAGTAGCATAATTATTGTTTTAGTGAAATATAATGTTTTAAAAAACAAGTTTTAAAAAACAAGTTTTAGTTCCCCAAAAATAATAAAACCAGGTAATAGTTTCAATTATCAGCCTGATGTAAACATGGTTACCAAGGAAAGAGTGATATAGGAAATGCCATTCCGGTATTTTTGTGTCTATAAGCAAATTGAGTAGTGCTTTTATTCTCTTTTTTTAGTCTTTTAGAATCTGTTAAAGTTATCTGTTGGGAGTGGATATTTTGATTCTTTTTTTGCTGCATTTCAAATACATTTACTGTTTGTTTATTTATATTCCACATTTGTTAGTTTTACAAAACACACCTTCCTCCTCCTATTTGCCCCACAACAGCAACCCTGTGCAGTAGGCTGGGTTGAGAGAGAGTGAGTGTCCCAAAGGCATCCATCTGGCTTTCCTGGCTAAGGTGGGATTTGAACTCAATGAAGAGACCTTGCCTGCATTCAAGCTTGTACAAGAAGCACTTTATCTAATCTAACTGAAAAAAATGCAAACCATATTAAAAGAGATTAAAAATAATATAAAGGATTTTGAAGATTAGGGGGCTACAGGCTAAAACGTATGAAGAACTGTTACAGGATTTGGGTATGTCTAGTCTAATGAAAAGAAGGATAGAAGAGACATGATAGCACTGTTTCAATATTTGAGGGGCTCCTACAAAGATGAGGTGATCAAACTATTTTCAGAAGTACCAAAAGGCAAGACAAGAAACAATGGTTGGAAACTAACCAAGGAGAGAAGCAATCTAGATCTAAGGAGAAATTTCCTAATGATGCTCCATCACTGAAGGCTTTCAAAAAAAGACTCGACAACCATCCATCTCAAATTATATAGAATCTCTGCTTGAGCAGGGAATTGGGCTAGAAGACCTCAAAGGTGCCTTCCAATTCTACTCTTCTATGTTCTATGTTCTAAAGTAGCATAAGAAGTGTGTAATATAAATTGTTACATATTCTGATTACTCAGTAGTGGAATGATTATGTAAAAAAATATTAAACCATTTAGGCACAGTTTCTGTGGGTGCCTTAATTCATAGAATATATCGTTCAGACATAAGAGCAGAATAAGACTCTAACTAGAGCAGACTAGATTCCTGTTTAGGCAAGCACTGAGCAGTCAAGCCTAGATCTATGGGAGGAGCTAAATGCCCCTGAATTCATACCTGATGGATGGTTCGTTGAAATGTATCATCTCAGATAAAGAAGTAATACACAAACCCAATTAGAAACCACCATAAATTTATCTTCCATGAAGTTTTCTGTTTCTTTTTTAATATTTTCCATGTTGGCCAATGTAACTATATTTTGTGATAATGCATTTTGGTCATTTACTATGCTCTGTGAAGCAGTGCTTCCTTTGGTTCATGACTAATATCCTGTTCTACAGTTAAATAGGATGAACTCAGATTCTACCGTTATGAAAAAGAAAAATGTCTTCTTTGCATTTTGTCATCTCTCCCTTTACATTTTCTAAATTAAAAATCTAACATTTTCTCATCAGAGAAATTACTCAATCGTTTTAGTTGACATTTTTTCTATTATTGATTTTGATAGATGGCAATCAAAACTGTAATCAGAATTCAGGTTATAATTGGTTACAGTATATATTTGTAGAACAGTTTTATAATTGAACAGGATTATTTATTTGCTAAATATTGTCAGCATGGAATTCATTGTTTTCTTAGCATCCATATATTGAATCATTTTCCTTAAGTTATCTACCACAACTTTTCTTGTTCACTCATTGCCAGTGTAGATTCCACCAGTGTGTATACCATATATTTTCGTTCAGTGTGCATTGTCTTTTCTTCATTTTATAAAATCATTGCATTTATCCAACAGGCGAAACCCTTTAGAAGTCCCATTCTTTCAGTTTTGGCTATCCTTAATAATTTCTCAGCAAAAAACTTGGCTACCTCTCTTCTCATTCTTTGTTCCAGATCATTTATGAACACATTAAAAGGGTCACCACTCTTTTTTCACTTCTTCAGTTTCTCTTCATGAAATTGTAAGTTTGGGCATATCTCTTGTAGTGAAGACAGAAAGAATTTATTCAATTTCTTTGAAGTTTTCTTGATCACTTTTAGGACTTGTTGCTATCCAGTGGTTCTCCAGCACAGGAGATGGAGAATCCACCAATGGGTTAGCTCTGTCTTCCTGCCCATTAGACCAAGTCACCCAAACTTGCCACACCTGTCCTCGGCTAGGACACACCCAGTCTTGACAAGAGCGAAAGCAGCTGGCGACAGTCCAATGTGTTGGCTCCCAGACCCCTAACACGGGCCTAACTGACACTAAGGGTGGGAGTGGATTCTCCATCTCCGTGCTGAGAAAAGGCGTTCAGATAAGACAACGCCCCTTCTCCAGCACAGGAGATGGAGAATCCACCAATGGGACATACCAAAGCCTCTCTGTCCCAATGGGAGGGAAACAGAGGAGGCCGGGGCTATGTCCCCAGAAACCACCTGCTGAAGGACCCTCCTTCCAAAGGATGCATCCGCAGATGCAAACTGGTCTATCTTATAATGCCGCACAAATGGGAAAGGCGAAGACCATGTCGCAGCCCTGCAAACCTCCTCGATGGAAGCCTGTGTGGCCCATGCCGTGGAGGTTGCGGCACTGCAAGTAGAATGTGCTGTGACATGATGTGGCACTGGCAGGGAATGCGACCGGTACGCCTCCGCAATGCAAGCCCTGATCCACCTGCCTATGGTTGAGGCGGACACCCTCTGTCCACTAGAGGCATGGTGAAAGGAAACGAAGAGGGCTTCAGACTTGCAGAAGGGCGCCGTTCGCTTGATATAGTAGTGTAGCGCCCTGCGAACATCCAGTGTGTGCCACTGCCGTTCCAAGGCATGAGACGGATTAGGGCAAAAATCCGGCAAAATGATCTCTTGGGCCCTATGAAAAAGGGTGTTGATCTTAGGAATGAAGGTAGGGTCCAATTGGAGGACCACCCGGTTTTTGTGAAAGATGCAGAGGTCCTCCCTGACCGACAGTGCTGCGAGCTCAGAAATGCGCCTGGCTGACGTGATAGTGACCAGGAAGGCAACCTTGAGGGACAAGGACCTCAGAGCACAAGTTCTGATAGGCTCAAATGGTGATTTGGTGAGGGCCCGTAGGACCCGTGGTAATTCCCAGGAAGGATACCTATGTACCATGGGTGGTTTTGTGTTGGTGGCGCCCTTGAGAAAGGAGCGTATCCTGGGATGCTGGGCCAAAGGGGCCGAATTGACACAGGTAAGTAAGGTGGACAGGGCCACAACCTGCCTGCGGATGGTATTAGGCGCTAAACCCTTATCAAGGCCCTCAAGCAAGTATTCTAGGATGCTCGGAATTGTCAAGTCCGTGACATCTATTTGCCGCCTCTCGCACCAATTGCAAAAATTCCTCCATGTGGAGTCATAGATGCGATTTTGTCACCAGCCGTCAGGAGGTCTGAATCATGGAAATCACGCCGGATGAGTATGTTTCCCGGGTCAGGATCCAGCATTCAAGTGCCAGGTAGCTAACTGCAGCCACTGGGGTTCTGGGTGTTGTAGAACTCCCTGGCTGAGATACATGCGACCTGGGAGAATCCTCTATGGGGGAGATTTGGAGAGATTCACGAGGTTGGTGAACCACGGCCTCCGTGGCCAATACGGGGCCACAAGTATAACCTCCGCCCGTTCCTGCAGCATCTTGCGAATGGTCGCCGGAATCAGAGGGAGAGGGGGAAACGCGTAAAGCAGACCCCCCCCCGGCCATGGATCTCGGAGAGCATCCGCTCTCTCCGCCCCTGGAGACGGGAACTGGGAGAAGAATCTCGGGAGTTGGGAGTTCGTCGAAGTGAACAAGTCTATGACTGGTTGTCCGAACCTCTGCGATATTTCCGTGAAGAGGTCTGGGTGCAGGCGCCATTCGGAATGGTCCACGGTCGACCTGCTTAGAAAGTCTGCTTGTCGGTTTGCCTCCCCCGATATGTGCTCGGCCCTGAGGGAGGACAGGTTGGTCTCTGCCCAGGAGCCCAATGACTGGCCATGAGGGACCTGGATTGGGTACCCCCTTGCCGGTTTACGTGGGCCTTTGCCGCCATGTTGTCTGTAAGGACTAGCACATGTTGCCTCACCACCCTACTGCGGAAGTGGCGGAGAGCCAGGTGTATGGCTCTAAGCTCCAACCAATTGATATTGTGTTTCAGGTCTGCTCGGGACCATTGTCCCTGAGCCAACTGAGACTGAAGGTGCACTCTCCAGCCAAACAGACTGGCGTCTGTCGTAAGCGTGAGCTGGGTGGGTTCCTTGAAAGAGGACCCTCTGGCTACTGCCAGCGAGGACCACCACTGGAGAGACCGCAGAGTCTGAGAGGGAACCCTTACCCGTTGGTTGGATGAACTGGTACCCAACCTTTGGAAGGGGAGGAAGAACCATTGGAGGTTCCTGGAATGTAGTCTGGCCCAACGCACTATTGCGATGCACAAGACCATCTTCCGCAATAGTTGGGAAAGCAGGGCCAGTGGCACTACGTGCTCCCTGCGTACCCTGAGGGCCAGGGACCGGATACTGTCCCGATGTTCCTGTGACAGGTATACCTGGCAACTGAGTGTGTCTATGATGGCACCCAGGTGTAAAAGTCGGGTAGAGGGAACAGTCTGACTTTCCCGAAAGTTCACCAAGAACCCGTGTTCCTGAAGGACCTTGATCGACAACGTCAGGTCCGACTGGGCGGCCAAAAAGGAGAACGACTGGATGAGAATGTCGTCCAGATAACATTGGATGCGTACTGGTACCAGTCTCAGCTGTGCGGCCAGCACCGCCAAGATTTTGGTAAACACCCTTGGAGCTGATGAAAGGCCGAACGGAAGGGCCCTGTATTGGTAGTGATGGCCCATGTAACAGAACCTGAGGAACTGCCAGTGGTCGGGAAGGATGGGGATATGGAGATACGCTTCTGTGAGGTCTATGGACGTCAGGAAGTCTCCATTCCTTATGCTGCCCAAGATGGACTGAAGTGTTTGCATCTTGAATTTTCAGTATGCAATATGGGAATTCAGACCTTTGAGGTCTAGAATCGCCTTCCATCCTCCCGAAGCTTTGGGAACTATAAAGAGGATGGAGTAAAATCCCCACCTCTGCTGACCAGCTGGCACAGGTTCTATGGCCCTTATCTCCAGAAGATGTCGAATGGCCTCTCGCATGAGGCCACCCTTGACAGGGTTCTTTGCTTGGGGGCAAGGGATGAAGCGCCCTGGCAGGCTGGACACGAATTCCAGGGACAGACCGTAGCAAATGGTCTGACGGACCCAGGAATCTGTGGTGGTGGCTTCTGACTGGTGGGCAAAGATCGCCAATCTGCCACCTATGGGGGGGCAGCTCGAGAGTCACTTGGATCTTCTATAAGGGCTACCCCCCCTCGAAAGGGCCACTTGCTCTGGTATTGTTGTCTGGGTCTGGGACCAGTCCTGTTGGATGGGCAATCCTGTCTGGCCGTGAAGGGGCGGGGAGGCTGAGTGGAGCCCGAGCCCGTTCCTGGCCGAAAGGACTGCCTGCGGGTGTACGGATTAGCACACCTGTCAGCCGTCTGCTAAGGTGGGCCAACACCTTGCACTTATCCTTATTTTCAGTCAAATAAGGAGCCAGGGCCTCTCCAAACAGCTGACCACCCTGATAAGGAGCCACAGCTAGACGCCACTTGGACTTTGGGTCAGCTTGCCAATGCTTGAGCCATAGCATCCTTCGTGCTGTGACATTGGATGCTATGGTCCTGGATGAGAACCTGGCCGCATGAAATGTCGCATCAGAGACATACTCTGATGCTGCAACAAGCTTGCTCAGGGCTTGTTGGGTACGTACCTCCTCTGGAGGAAGCCTGGCTTGTAGTTGACGAAGCCAGAGTAGAGAGGTCCTGGCAAAGAAGGATGCGCAAGTGGCTGTCCTTACTGCCCACGCCGCTGCCTGGTGAGTCCTGCGGAAGGCCAATTCCCATCTCCTGTCCTCAGCCTTTAGCTCCTCTGCCATGTCCCCCGACACTGTAGAAGAGGACAAGAGAGGGCCAAAGGATTCATCCACCATTGGCACCTCGAGGTCCTCCGCCAGGTCTGGCGCTGTGCTGAACAGTTTCCTGTCCATTCCCCCCAGAGGGGGAAAGGTGCCAGGTGATACCCATTGCTTCCGAACCGTGTTCCGGAAAAGTGCTGGGCAAGGGACATGGTGCTGAGTCACGACGGGCTCGAAGAACACCGGGTTCGGATCTGAGCTAGGTGATGGGTCTGGCTGAGGGATCCGATTAGGACCTATGTTGGTTATCATGCTGGCCCTGCGAAGCAGTGGCAAGAAAAGGTCCGGGTTGAATAGACCTCCAAATGGTGGAGGGTCTGGAGGAGGATCTTCCTCCTCCCACCATGTCATGTCAAGTTGGTCATACTCCACAGGAGATGAGGCCCTGCTATGAGAGGACCGGGATGGTGAGGAGGGACTCTGGTACTCGGGTGTACCTGAGTGAAGGAAGGATGGGCGTATGGAAGCCACGGACTCAGGTCTGGGCACGTGGTAAGACCTGGCAGCAAGCGCCTGGTCAACCGCCTGAGCAATCAGGGTTTGGAGATGATCCTCAGAAGGGGGACCCTCGGGCTCAGCCGCCCTGAGCCTGGCTGCTGTGGGAGTAAAGGTGGCCTCTGGACCCGAATGTGGAACCTGCGGTGACAATGATGGTTGGTGGATCATTGGAACTTGATCCACCCCAGAAGAAGGAAGGTTTGTAGTGGGAATCCCCTCCGGGAACCAGACCCCTTGGGTAGAAATCGAGGGCCCCAGCAGGAGATCAAAGGCTGAGTCCTCTATCTGCTCCGCCTTTGCCCTGGCCTGCTTCTGCGCTTTGGAGAATTCCTTCTCCAAAGCCTGGTGCCTTCTGCTAGCCTGTTTCTCCGCCAATTTGGAAGGCTTCCTTCCAGAAATAGTCTTGGCCTTGGCTTTGATCCTGCCTGCTGCCTCCTGTTTGGAGGATTTCTGGCTTTTATGGCTAGTGGATGGGGAGGCAGTGTTCTTAAGTTGAGGCACCGTGGAGTCCTCCATCCTGAGGTGAGCTATCTCAGGGGTACTGAGAGGGAGCTCTGGCAGGGGATCATTTGGTGGATTAGGCTGAGCAGGTGGAGCAGGGGATTGCCAAGGCAATAGGTTGTGTCGCCCTGCTCCCCTGGCCACCCGACCGGTAAAAGAAGCGGTCTGCCTGTCCCCTTTTTTGGGGTCCGGTCGTGTCTATAGCCACGGCAAGCCTGCTTGCTCATAGAACTCCTGATAACAACGAGGTGAGTAAGTCAGCATGCTTGTCAGTGGGTTGGATCTAGCCCACTAAGAGGTGGCCAGATCAATGAATTGCACCAGTGAGTGTTAGATGTAGAGGGGCTTCTGAGAGAAATGAGATGATCCCACAGATCACTTAGGCTGCCTTGATGAATTACGGTCCCAATGGTGCAGCCCAGTGGCTATGGCACACCACGTGCTCAAATGACAACAGCACAGGGCGCAGGTAATAATGCAGGCTAGTGCTGGTAAACGTGGACCAAAAAGGCTGCCGCATTGATGTATCGGAATAATGAGAGAGGAATAAGAGGCCCAAACGGCCCCGGCTGCAAAAAGCGGCCCGCGGCCCAAGATGGCGGCTGCCCGATCGGCCTGCAGGGGAGAGGCAGTAACTGACTACAAATTCCCCACTAGGAATGTGCTCGGCTGCCGTGGCTCGTCCTAGCAGCCAAAATGGCAGCTGGAACAATTCACCCCAAAAATATGGCGACCGCTCGATCCAGCAGGAAAGGGGGCTGCTCGGGCCTCCGCGATCCCGCAGCAGTTGCTAGTGAAAAGTGGCTCCTCGATCCTGTTGCAAACAGCGAACGAGATAGGGAAGCCGATTGAGGCCTCCAAAACCGGAACACCACACCCCGGGGGGTCCGAAAATGATGGCAGCCGCTCGATCCGACGGGAAAGGGAGCCATCTGAGGCCTCCATGATCCCGCAGCGGCTGCTATTGAAAACGGTTCCTCGATCCTGCTGCAAATGGCAAAATGAGAAAGGGAAGCTGATTGAGGCCTCCGTAACCGGAATCCCACCCCCCGGGAGGTTGCAATGGCCTCGGACTGCAGCGCTGATCCCAGCGCTACAGGATGTGAAAGAAGGCTCGATGAGGGGAGAACGGAAGCCTCCGATCTTGCCCAGAGCCCTGGGGAGAAATCCTATTTTCCAACAGTCATCTAGAACAGCGCTGATCCCAGCGCTGCTGAAAATGACTGTGGATTTCAGAGGAGAATTCACCAATGAGAGATTTATACAACCTGCTGCTGGGAGCCAAGCTTGTCACATCTTATAGGGCTGGAGACCAAGTCAAGACTGGGTGTGTCCTAGCTCAGGACAGGGGTGGCAAGTTTGGGTGACTTGGTCTAATGGGCAGGAAGACAGAGCTAACCCATTAGTGGATTCTCCATCTCCTGTGCTGGAGAACCACTGGATAGCAACAAGTCCTAAAAGTGATCAAGAAAACTGCAAAGAAATTGAATAAATTCTTTCTGTCTTCACTACAAGAGATATGCCTGAACTTACAATTTCATGAAGAGAAACTGAAGAAGTGAAAAAAGAGTGGCGACCCTTTTAATGTGTTCATAAATGATCTGGAACAAAGAATGAGAAGAGAGGTAGCCAAGTTTAATCATTTTTCCTTAGCATTTTTTGTTGTAGTGTTATGAAACTCAATATTTATTTTTATTTTTGAAGGCTCCATTTTCTTCTTCCTTTTATGTGCATGTGTGCAAATGGGGAAGAAAGAGATCTTCCTGACATCACTAATAATTTCCTTGATATTGCTCATTTACCATAATGATGTGACTCTGAATTAGTGGTACCTCAATTAATTACAGTTACCATATAGTGAACTCATATTATTATAAATGTAATTAATCCACTAATATTCTGGAAATATTTAATCCTCTTGACTTTCCATGTCATTTTCATTTTTCTCCTTAACTTTGAGAACTTTTCCTTCTTTTAGAATAAAATGTGTGTGTTAGTCTTCCTTGGCAATTTCCATTTTATTTATTTATTTATTTACTTATTTATTAATTAAATGTATATATATCAGTCATTTTACTTTGAGAATTGGCTGTAATATGTAATTTGTATGTAAATTACGTTTGAAAGTATAGCACATTTGAAAGTATGTTTCCAATAATTTCAGCATCACTTATAAGTTCTCAACAGAACCTAAATGTGTTTTACAATTACATCTAGATCAGATTTCTCTGTTTTGTCCCGTTACTAGTTATTCCATGGAATAATTATTTAGAATTTCTATAAATCTTATTTATAATCATACTATTTATGATTTAAGCTTCCCAGTATTATAACACTTTAATTTTTATTTGCCTATTAGACTGTTGATACACCAAGGAGAAGGTAATGTCCAATATTAAACTTTGGGTTATTATCCTTTATGATTCTTGAAGAAGTATGCCAATTTTGAGATTTCAAGTATGTTAAACTATGGCACAACAGTATCATATCCTTCCTTTGTCTTTCCTATATAATTTAATTCATTAATTTGATTTTATTCTATTTTATACTCAAATTACTTCACATAAGTTAACATAATTATAATACAGAACACAAAATGTATAAGTAAATAATAGTATTGAAATCGACAATAAAAGCCTAGTGAAAACGATTATCTTTGTACCTCTGGACATAACTTTAGAGAAGCCACATAGAAGTCAACAGCAGGTGCATTAAGCTCAGGAAGGCAGGAAAACATTAGAGATTCAGACCGATTCCCCCAAACTGTTTGGGGTATAAGAGAAAGAGAAGGAAGAGAAGGGAAAATGCAGCAGATTTGCAAGTTTATTTTGACGGAATCAGAGTCCAGTCATTGCAGGGTGCAGAAATGATCTTACTGCCTTCGCAGTGTTCATTCTCTTATACAGTTTTCCAAGCAGCATAAAGTAACATAACAACAACATAGCAACGGCATTTTTATTGGTAGATTCTCCTTGTCAATCCTTAAGAATATCTCAGCCAGGGGCACCAACCAGGGGCAGTTTTCTGCTACATCCTGTTGGTGTGAACGAGGTGAGATCATGTGAACCAGGTGAAATCATGTACCAGCCTGGGGTATTTCCCTACATCACCATGGCAATATGAATGGGGTGAGATCATGCATTTGAACCGAGGCAGTTTGCTGCACACAAACTTTACATGACCTCAATCCCTACATCTCACTCTTTTTTGTTTTGTTAGACGAAACATTGTCGTAAAAGGGGTTAGTAAAAGTTTGGGTGGGATGACAGCTGCTGTTTCCAAAGGGTAGCTGTTAACAATCAAACAGAAACAAATGATGGCTAAGGAATTTGCAGTTAAAACCGCAAAAATGGCAGTGCACAGGTTCTCGGGGGTTTGCTCTACTTGCTGCTGCTGCAGCACTGCCTGCGCTTTGGCGGTCAAGTTCTTCACATCTCCCCACGTCACTGGCCGACTGGCACGATGGGATCGGATTGGTCACTGTGCCGTCTGTAAAGTCACCCTTGCCATTTCTGGGACCGGATCCAGGGACTGGTGCCATGACATCCTTGGCTGGGCAGATGCAACGTGCTGGAATCCACAAAGGTCCTATAGGAGCAAGCACAGCAGCATAGCCTTGCCCCCAAGTAATCAGAGGGACCGGTCCTAACCATGTTTTGTCTGGTAAAGCCCGATAATATACCAGAGGCGGAGGCAAGCTTGTTTTATGTTGAAAGTGTCTCTGATAAGCGGTGGAATTTTGAATGGAAACATTCAATTGGTTTAATGTAAATAATACTTTTTTAACCTGTTGTGTTACCCACGACAAATTGGGTACTCTAGAGCCCTCCTTTTTTATTTGTTTGTGGAGGCAGTCCTTAAAGGACCGATTAGCACGTTCCACAATGGCTTGACCCGTGGAATTATAGGGGAGACCATGAGTAAGAACAATATTCCAGGTTGTACAAAATTGCAAAAAGGCCATTGAAGAATTGGCTGGCCCGTTATCAGTTTTTAAAGAAGAGGGCTTACCCAAGGGGTAGTGATGGCAGCTATTACGGAAGTGGCCGGGTTAGTAGAACCGAAGGCTCCTTCCCCTCTCTCCTTTAACTCTCCCCCTGCTGGGACAAAATAAGGCAAATGCAAGAGCTGAGCAGGGCTAGTGTAAATGGGCAAAATGTGAGGCAAGTTGGTCCACAATTGAACATAAATAATTCCAGTATAATCTGAATCTATCACCCCAGGGATAACAAAAATGCCTTTTTTTCCCATGCTTGACCGTGGAAGGACAAGCCCTACATAATTTTGTGGTAGGGGACCTGATAATTGAGATGGAACTACTTGAACCTCCCCAGGAAATTTAAATTTAACTTCCTCCTGCAGTATCAAATAAATAACGGCACTACCTTTTGTAGCTGCAGGAGTATTTCTTATTGTTGGTCTGTTGTCTCTGTTTGGACTGGGGCCAGAGACTGGCCCAGTCGGCAGTTTCCCGACCGACACTCACTTGCCCAATGATAACTTTTCTGACACTTTGGACATTTTGTTTTCGGCTTTGATCCCGGATGGAAAAGGGAGCAATGGAAAGAGGAGTGAGATGCTGCAGACATACCCCCCCCCCGGATTTATACAGTCCCTTTTAAAATGACCGGGTTTGCCACAGTTGTAACACTTTCCTTGAGGCTTGCTGCCTTGTGATAAAGCAGCCGCCAATAAATTGGTTTGATAAGAAGCAGTTCCTATATCTTGACAAGCTTTAATCATATCTGCCAATTCAGGATCTTTCCCCAGACCAATAATTGCCCTTTGACATTCAGAAGTGGCGTTGTCTTTTGTCAGCCTCATTAACAGTTCCTGCTGGGCTTCAGAATTGTCTATCTGCCTCCGTAAGGCATTCTGTAATCTGTTAATAAAATCAGGATACAGCTCAGTAGCCTTCTGCCTGATATTAGAGAAGGCTTGATGAGGCTTGCCAGAAACAGGCACTTTTCCGAAGGCTCTATAGGCACATTCAGAAGAAATTTGTAAGGTGGCAGCAGGTAGAACAACCTGTGCATCAACTGGGGCAAAGGGGCCAGAACCATACAATTGATCAGGAATAAAGACTCCCCCCCCCAAGTTAAGAGCATGCACAACACATTGATGTTTAAACTCACTGTCCCAAACTACATATTGCGCTGGAGTAAGCAACATGCGAAAGGTAATTTTCCAATCTTCAGGCACTAAAATATGATTTCTCATTGTGGCTTCCAACATTCCCTGCACATAAGTACTACCTAGCCCCATATCTCTAATTCCTTTTCTAAGTTCTGTTAAAATTGCATAGGGCAAAGGGCGATATTCCACTATTTGAGCTCCATTCTGATCTACTTGTCCCGTGGCGTGTACTGGACAAACAGAAAGCATTTCAGCAATTTCTTCTATATTCCCCCCACTTTTCTAATTGTTCCTCTAATATTTTCCTTATGGAGGTGTACGATGGCTGGGAAGAAGCAAAAGAATTAGTCTCTTCAGAAGGAGCTGAAGATCCAATTAAAGATGCTTTCGGAGGCACAATTTTTATTTGATCATAATCAGGCGGGGAGCTTGTAGTTAATTGTTGCCCTGCTGAAGCATCAGAGCCAAATTTTTCCATTGCTTGACGGCACTGATACCATCGATGTAATATCTTTACTGGAGCCCGGGGTTCAAGATGTAAAGTATGCCCTATCTTTTCCCAATCTTGTACACAGAGCATTCTGCGCTCTGGATACCAGGGGCAGTGTTTCCCTACCTCCTCCACCAGCTTCCTTATGTCTGCCTCAGGCACTGTCACACCTGATTTATGTAGCAGGAATCTGAGTTCCTGTACATGTTTCTGCTGGTGCTGAGATAGATTGCAACCCATACTTACCACTGAGGGGTCCCAGAGGACGAAGGTGCACCTAGGGGTCTGTTCCAGATGCTGGTAAGTATGTTGGCTGTTGCTCCCATGGGGGGTGGTCCCATCTGGGGTGCCAGCTGACGGAATCAGAGGCCAGTCATTGCAGGGTGCAGAAATGATCTTACTGCCTTCGCAGTGTTTATTCTCTTATACAGTTTTCCAAGCAACATAAAGTAACATAACAACAGCATAGCAACGGCATTTTTATTGGTAGATTCTCCTTGTCAATCCTTAAGAATATCTCAGCCAGGGGCACCAACCAGGGGCAGTTTTCTGCTACATCCTGTTGGTGTGAACAAGGTGAGATCATGTGAACCAGGTGAAATCATGTACCAGCCTGGGGTATTTCCCTACATCACCATGGCGATATGAACGGGGTGAGATCATGCATTTGAACCGAGGCAGTTTGCTGCACACGAACTTTACATGACCTCAATCCCTACATTATTTATTACTATCTATTACTCTAGCCTATTTCAATAAAGTGTAATTCTAATCTTCCTGTGGAGTCAGTTTCCTTACCTGATCTACCACATAGAACTGATAAATATCCTGCAAATCTGTCTGTGTTTTCCTTGTCCTCCAGCTTGTATTTCAGGGAGCCAGGGGGAGCCAATCTGAGTCTGGTTTCTAATATTTTCATGCTGCCCTGGGCTTAACACATGCTTCTTTACCTGTTGAGGTATGGTTTCTGCATGGCTTTTCTGAGACCATCTGCATGGCTTCCTACAGCATCCAGAGGGTACAGTATGCTTCTTCATTTCATCTGGTTTCCATTATGTCCAACAAATCATTGTTTTCCAACCACTTGCATCTCAAACGTAGAAAAGACTCACCAAATATTAGTATAAGAACTTTTATGTTGTATCTTACATGTCTCTTATCAGTGCATTTTTCCTTAAGGCTCTGTAACTTTTTCACTGGGTCTTATGCTCTACTTTATCTGCCAGGATTATTTATATTGGACGGGATAACCTTACTAAGTTTATTCTCTATGGGACCAAACTAAGTATAATTTCTAACGAGACGTCCAAATATGTCGAAAGAGTGTATTATCTATCGTTGAACGTACAAAACGTCAGGGAGGGGGGGGTAAAACAAAGAAACATCATGATTAAGATTCTTCATTGAGTCCATGATTAACATGGAATTATTGAAAGTGTTCTATTAAATATGTTATATCTATTCCACAAAGGCATTTTTGCTGTACAAAGACAAAATTTATGTCTTCCATTCCCAAAGAAAAATCATCAGTCCTTGAACATGAGGAAGCAAAGGGCAAAATTCTCTGCAAATAAAACAAAAGAGTATATTTCTTTGCCTAAAAGGTTGAATTAAAATAGACATAAAGTATATCAGGCCCAGTACTCTCATCACCTGAAAGCAACTGACATGATTGAAATGGAGAAAAAAGAGTAGTCTGTCATCCATTCTATTTTCTTTCATTAAAGAAGAAATGCATAAGATATATTCTATTGGATAATAGAAGTTCTATTTGATTTATATACCATATTTCATCAAAGAGCTCAGAGTAATAGACCCAATGCTATTTTCTCCAATTTTATCTTCACAGGAACAATTTATAAGGCAGGCTGGGGTGAGTGAAAGCCATTGGACTAAATACCCAGTGAACTTCCACAGTTGAAGGTGATCTAGGGCAGTAGTTCAACAATTACACTATACAATTTCCAATTGCCTAACAGCATTTGTCAAGTATAGTATACTTTATCTCCCTAAACTATGTGCAATACTTTCTGGGAATCCCCGATGAACTCAGAACCTTCACTTAGAACCTTCACTTTCTGGGAACCCCCGATGAACTCAGAACCTTCACTTAGACCACATCAGTCTAAGTCAGTGATGGCAAACCTTTTAGAGCAGTGGTTCTCAACCTGTGGGTCGGGACCCCATTTGGGGTCGATCAACCATTTCATGGGGGTCGCCAAGCAAGGCTGTCCACCATTTTTTTTGTCCGCAATTTTTTTGTCTGCCATTTTTTTCCCTTTTCCGGCGGGTGCCTTACCTCCCTTGGGCTGGGCCAGCTGGTGGTCGGCCTGCTCCGTCTCTGCCGCTTGCCAGCTACGCCTCGGCCGGTGCAGGGGGCAGAACCACGCATGCGCGGCGCTCCCAGGCAGGGAAAGTCCTTGACTTACGACTGGTTGGGTAGTCCTTGACTTACGACCGGTTTAGTCCTCGACTTACGACCGGTTTAGTCCTCGACTTACGACCGGTTGGGGTCGCGGCATTAAAAAGGTTGAGAACCACTGTTTTAGAGACTGAGTGCCCAAACTGCAATCCAAAACCCACTTATTTATTGCCGTGTGCCAGGTGGGCGTGGCCACTGGGTGGGCGTGCCTGTGGTGGTCATGGCAGATTGGGTGGATGTGGCCAAGGTGGGCATGATCACCTCGATGTTGCTCGTGGGGAGAGACGCCTGTGGGGGCCGGGCAGGGTTGGGGGAGATCCAGGGGGTCTCTGGCAGGTGGGGCGGTGGGCAAGAGGCTCATCCTGCGGGGTGAGCCGAGGCAAGGCAAGGCAGGGCGGGGGTGCCATTGTTACGGCAAGGTGAGGCAGGGGCCGGGGCAGCTGCTGCCTGACACCATTGGCCCCTGCACACAGAGACCAGCCAGCACATGGGTGCTGGGATGCATCCGGCCATGTAGGACCTCGGTGAGTTAGCGGGCAGCTGGTTGAAGAGGGACAGTTGCCATCTCCGGAGCATGGCGCGTGTGCCGACAGAGAGGGCTCTGAGTGCCACCTCTGGCACATGTGCCATAGGTTTGCCATCACTGGTCTAAGTGAACTGATGAGGAAGCAAAGGGCAAAATTCTCTATAATCAGTGAGAAAGCTGCTTTCCATGATTTTGGTTGACTTTAACACACCACCCAGCAAATTAGGACTTACTTCTGAATATGTACAGAATTGTCTGCTAAGTTATTGCCCATCATTATTTTAGAAAAAAAATCTATACATTTTATTACTGCTCATCCTGATTTAAATTATGATACGCACAGTGTATGGTATTTTAATTAGTTACAGCATGATATACTTTTTTTGTGCCTTCAAGGCAGTGTTGCCTCCTGGTAACTGCTTGGACAAGTCCCTGCAGTTTATCCTGTAACCTGGTGCCTTAACCACTACACAAATTGGCTCTCTAGTGTGATCAGACACATAATCTTGATGAGTCCTCTCACACTGAGAGTTAACTGCAAAGTGAGTTTTAATTATCTACATCACAGTGTATTGTATAGTGAATGTTGTGTGGAGCCTCCAACATCCATGAAGTCCTTATTAGTATGAAGGTATTGGAATTCCTAATCATCTTTCTATATCCAACTTTTTTAAAAAAGGTAATAATAGATCTAGTTACCTTGGATTTGCAAATCAGTATCTTCATGTGAACTTTGAAAATGTGAAGCCCTCAGCACTTTTCTCCTAATGATATTTGCATAAATAAATATTTTAGAAATGAATCTGCAAGACAGCTTTATTGACTCAAATCCCTCAGTGGGACCAGTGCTACTTACCAGCAGACAAGTCTATGGCAACATAGATTTCTGTTGATTATAGTTGCTACCTGCAATAAATTTGTCACCTGGAACTGATACAAGAATTTTAAAAGTCTGTTCATTTTGTTTATTCTTCACATTTTTCCCAAGTCTCCAAGGAATTAATTGTATTTATAGGGAAAAGAAATAACTACAGTTCTGCCTGTAGAGTTAGCACCATCATGCACTTTTCTGCATATTTTTAGACTTGAGACTAAAAAACTCCCATAACTCAAAATTCAAACACAATTTCAGTTTTACTATATTATTCTAGGACCTCTTTTGGCTGAAGAATAGAAAAAAGTTTTAATTACCAATAAACAAATCAATTAATTAAATCAACAACTCTCAAACAAAACATCAATATTTTTTCAGAATATATATAACTATTCAATTAATAATAATTACATAGCTAGTGTTGTTTGGGTTTCATACTATGCCTTGTTAAATAATTAGTATTCTTTATTAGCAAGAATAGCTCTGTTGCAAATAATGGCATCTAATGTCATGTGTAAACATTGTTATTAATATAAATGTGAATTCCCCAAGAAAAGCAAGTATGTCCCTTTTAACATTATGTAATGTTAAAAAATACCTAGGAAGATTCAGTTGGTCAGTGCAGAACTAAGGTGGAACAGTGCCTTATTTTATATTTCATCTTCCTTTGGACATTTTATGCAAAAACCTCACTGTCTGGAGAAAACTGAAAGGGAAAGATAAGAGGATAACCAGCAGCAAGATGGATAGATGCAGTAACAATAACGATGGGGGCATGGTTGGAAAACCTGAAAGACCTGGTTAGAGAACAGATATCATGGAGTCATAGAGTCACTAAAGAGTCAACAGTGACTTGATGGCACTTTTTTTATTTGGTTCAAATATGCCTGATTCTTGAAGACGCCCAAGTTTTCTTGGCAAGGTTTGTCATAGTTTCCTGGTTTCTAGCCTGCCTTAATCACTGCACCAAACTGGCCTCTGATGGCACATATCAATAATTAAAATCTTGCAATACAGCAGTTTTTGCACAACATTATGGAATTTTAATGTGTGCCATTGTGTATACAGGTGACAATAAAAATTGTCCTGTCCTGTCCTGTCCTATCCTATCCTACCCTATTGTTGTGTATTGAGTTCATTGAAGCATAGACCAGACCGATGTAATACAGCTATTCTTTATTGCTGAAAACACAGAAGTGGCTCTGACAACCACTTGACATCTATTTATACAGTGCCACCACTAGGCGGTGACCAATCATTTTAAAGAACAATTTCCTGCTTAAATTGCAGGCTAGCAGTTTGCTCCGTGACAGTTGGAGACTCTTTTCAAACAAACACAACAACGAATCATAACAACTATTAATGACTAACCCAATACATTACACCCTTTCCCCCTGGAGAAGTCAACACATTGCAACTTATGAACATAATCACTCAAATATGCAGGTGGGTTTTGTGTCCATTCGGAGCACTGCACTGTTGTTTGAGATCTCCGGTCTACAAGCCTCCTTGTTGGGCTGGGTAGACCAGGGTCCCTTGGCCCAATCGCTTCGGGAAGACCGGTACCTCGTTGATCATTCTGGCTGGGTAGATCAGGGTCCCTTGGCCCGATTGCTTCAGGAAGAGCGGTACCTCGTTGATTGTTTTGGCTGGGTAGACCAGTGCTGCCATGTCCATTATTGCCAGGTAGACCAGTGCCGCTGTCTTCGTTTGCGATATTGCCTGATGGACTCGGGACAGGGTTCGTTGGCGACCTCAGTTCTGCAGGCATAGTCTCAAAAGTTTTGGGTGGCTCAGGCAACTCACTAATCTCTTCTCTGTCAGTGGCCAGGCTCTGGCTAGCCTGCCACCACCACAATTGGTCTATGTGGCATCAAACCACATGACCATCATCCAGGGCCACTTCATAAGACAGTGGCCTTGACAACTTTGAAACCACAGTTGCCACCCAAAGTGCTCCTAGCCCGTAGTTTCTCGCCCATACTTTCTCACCAAGCTGCAAACTTCTTGGAGGCTTGGGTTGCAATGTTTCTGCAGCAGCCCTGTCAGGGTAGAGACGGTCCAGCTTGGTGGTCAGCCGACGTCCCCATCTCAGTTCCGATGGACTGTGGCCCATAGTGGTGCAAGGAATAGTATGTTGGCAGAGTAGAAAATCTGCTAAGTGATGATGCCAGTCACCTGTCATTAATTCTGAAAGTCTGTCAGAACAAGGCTTGACAGTTTGAGTTGAACTCGTTTCCTGCCTTGTCTGCAGATGTAGCTAAACATTTTGTGAGAGATTATGGACAGGGCTGACCTGGTGTCTAGTTCCATAGAACAAGGGACCCCTTGCAGCCTGACTTTAAGTCTCAGCTTCTCTTTTACAGGGTGTTGGGCTCCTGTCCTTAATATGTTTCTCCTTCCAGAGCAGTAACCGACCCTGTTCTGTCCCGGGGCCCATTTACCTGTCCGTGGGATGTCTTCAGGCAGAACTTTTCTCTGGTGACCTTTACAGACTCTGGCGATGTGCCTTTGCTTGCCACAAGCACGACACACTGCAGTGCGGAATTTGCACTCAGACCTCTTGTGCTGTTTTCTGCAACTGGCACAGCTAGGGAATAGAACTGCCTTGTCAATGGGACATTGCCGTCTGATGAGTTGCTTCTGTAACCGGTTGATCTCATCACCCTTGTCTGGGTCTTCCAGTATTTCTGTAGTTTTGTGGTGCACAGCTGTCTGGCTGAGGGGAGACTTCTGAGGTCGTAAAGCTTTCATTGCTTCACTGGCAGCCTCGTCTGCCATGACCTCCTTTAACGCATCCTGGAACGTCAGCATTTCTTTTGCGAAAAACCTCTGCTGCAAATCTTGGTTCCTTAGGCCACACACGAGTCTGTCTCTGAGTCGATCCTCTAAGTCAGGAAACTCACATAGTCTTGATACTTGTCTTAGTGCGGCCACGAATTCAGCTGCTGACTCCCCTGCCTATTGCTCTTTTTGCTCAAATGCATTCTGCCAAGCAATAACGGACAGCCGGGGTTCAAAATGTTCCTTTAGCCTCCTCTTCAGATCAGTGTATGTGACTGATTCTAAGCTGGCTGGGGCAATCAGGTTCTCCGCGATGTCGAAGGTTGCCTGCCCACACATGCAGAGCAGGGTTGCTGCCTTCAGCCCGTTGTCTCTCACCTGGTTGGCCCGCAGGTAGTTCTCCACCCTGGAGACGTAGGAGCTCCATTGTTCAGGGTGAGAAACATCAAATTCGTTCCGCTTGCCCACTTTGGCCATAGCTGATACTCACGATGTCTTGGTCAATGCCTTCTGCTGTTAGGAGCTGTTAGGTAAATCCTGGGGACGGATCCCTCAGGAAGACTGTGCCTCCAGTGTGACTTTACTGACAGGCAGGGTGGGGACATGGTCCCTACCAGGGCTCTGGTGCCTGATCTCACACCCTAGTGACTTCTGGCTAAATGCTCCAGCTCTCTCTCTCCTTAGCAGCATCCCACCTTCATCGCCACTGTTGTGTATTGAGTTCGTTGAGGCATAGACCAGACTGATGTAATACAACTATTCTTTATTGCTGAAAACACAGAAGTGGCTCCGACAACCACTTGACATCTATTTATACAGTGCTGCCACTAGGTGGTGACCAATCATTTTAAAGAACAATTTCCTGCTTAAATTGCAGGCTAGCAGTTTGCTCCGCGACAGTTGGAGACTCTTTTCAAATAAACACAACAACGGATCATAACAACTATTAATGACTAATACAATACATTACACATATCCTATCCTACCCTACCCTACCCTACCCTACCCTACCCTACCCTACCCTACCCTACCCTACCCTATCCTATCCTATCCTATCTTATATCTTGTCTGTTGTCTTGTCTTGTCTTGTCTTGTCTCATCTCATTTTATCCCTGATCAAGAAGCCCTCCAGACAGTCACTCCCGCCTTGGTCAGTTTGCATATGGATTGTTGCAGGGTGTTTTACATAAAGCTTCCCTTGAAGACCATGTAGAAGCTTCCGTTTTTCTGAAATACAGTGGCATGGGCAATTATGAATGTGCTGCAATATGACCACCTAACACTTTTGTTCCATGAGTAGCATTGGTTGCTGTTTAGTTACCAGGTGCAATTCAAGGTGTCGATTACTATTTATGAATCCCTTCATGGCACATAACATAACTATCTGAGTGACTGCTCATCTCTGATAATTTCTATCCATCCTGTTTGATCTGACAGAGTTGCCAATCAGATGAAGTTGTCATCTGATGGGACCTCAAAAGTGGGCCTTCTCTGTTTTGTGTCTGCCCTTTGGAACAACAATCTTCCAGAGATTTGAAAGGATCCTACCTTGCCTTTATTTGAAAGATCTTTAAAAACAGCTGTTTACCAGGCCTTGGCTTGGGTGTGATGGTGGTGGTAGTGAAGATCTCATAGGGTTTTCTCTGTTGAGCTGAATGATGCGCTCTTCCAAATGTCTTTTCTGCTTTGTTTGTAGTTTTGTATTGTTTTTATTGTTGTAAGTTATCCAGAGTTTGTACAGAGTTGTGTGAATTTATAATTCTTATCAACAGAATGATAAATAAGAAGAAATGTGAAGAAATGCCAGTACTTGTTTGAATACTCATTTTCTTAATTAGGTCATTCTCTGAAGTGATTCCATTCCTCTCGCTTGTCAAAGCCTCCATGCAATTTTGAGGCTTGTTTTCATGTGCATCTATTTTAAAGCCTGTGGGTCTTTCCATTAGGCTAACCTCATAGGACATACCCAGTATGCACTCCCAGTAGAACTGAACATTCAATTAGGTAGGATGGAGTGCTCACTTGTATTGCAACTGTCCACTGCAGTGAACTGGCTTCCTTTATTAATAGAAGCATAATCTATATTCTTTCAAACTCTCTTATTCTTAAATAACCTTTTAGGAATCCAGAGCTCTTCATTTCACATAGAGTCCAATTATAAAAGTGACCTTGCTATAAAAGTCAGGTTTGGAAGTATTGTCTTCTAAAATGATAGTTATATGAGTTCTGTTTTAAATTACCAAACATTTGTAGAGATAATGTATCTTCCCCCCTCCATATAATGATAATGATAATAATATTAACGAACTTGCAATTATAAAACCATTTAGTCTGATGGTGTCTAAGAAGTAGCCTTATAATGATCAAGAAGTGCTATACAGTATAGTTTACAAGAATATATGTGCTAAGAGTATTCATTTCTGAATGAAAATCTTTTCAAACATACCAGTAGATAACCTATTTTTAACAGTAATGATTGAAGAGATCATTTTATTAAACCTATACACAATTTCCTTACTGTCAGACTGAAGAATGTGGATAGCTAAATCAATAAATATGGTGTCCACTTGGGACCTGCTAATACATAAATTGGTGTATAGTGCTTATGTATGTGAGTACAAAAATCCTGTTTTCTCATTTTTTTTCATTATGTACACATAAAAAGAATTATGGACAAAAACAATCTCAATAACATTAATATTTTATTGTAATATTATATGTAATATTTTAATAACAAAAGTGTTTAAAAAATTCCCTTAAAATGGCCACTACATGTGTTGTGTGGAATTCAATTTAACCTTAATAGGATGTTATTGACAAAAAGCTGTATCACTTGTTCCTCTCATTTAAAGATGTACTTGAGTCTAATATTAACATTCTATAATACTCTACATGTCAGGTTCCGACTAATGAAACACTTCAAAGAACTTCCAGGCATTGGTTTCTAAAAAGTCTTTTATTTATGTTACAACATGTCGGCACGACCGAAGGGATGCTAAGATCTGAAATTCTCTTCCCCTGAGCAATTAATTTACCAGCATGTTCCCTCCCTAAATTTGCTGTCATATATCACGTTCTCCTATCAGGTGGAGGGGCAAAGGTTCTCTTCCGTTCTCTTCCCGTGCACAGTCCTATCTTTCTCCTCCCCCCCAGCATCTGAATTAACTCTAAAAATACCAGGCAGTTCTGTATATTTTGTCAAAGCAAACATATTCAATATTAGCAGCGTTGACATCCGGCCCCCCTTACAAAAAGGACAGATCCTGTAATGTAAACAAAACCATATGTTAATGATTAGTTTTTGGTTTGTTGGGGTATTTCGCATGAAACCTTTTGACGAGCCTGTCAGCTTTCACCTCACTGGATTTCACCCAGGTGGCTTCAGACAACGGGTATCCCTTCCATTGTACTAGGTACTGCAATTTCCCTTTACAAATTCTAGAGTCAAGAATACGTTTCACTTCATAGTGGATCTGTCCCGCAACTACAAGGGGCCCAGTAATTCAAGTGAGAACACACCTGGTTCAGAAAAAAAATCAGCTTCTCTGGATCCCCATCGAAGGTTGCTCTGAAAGGTGGTGCAAATACAGGCTGTTGCGGCTGGCCACACCCTGGTTGCTGGTTCCACGGCTGCTGGACTCCCCTCTGCGCTTGTGGCCCTTCCAGTTGCTGTTGGCCCCATTCTGCCTGCTGATCCACTGGCCGCTGAGCTCTCTGCTGCTTGCCAGCGGGGGCTGGTGGTGCCCCCTGCTGCTGTAGGCCTCCCAATGGCTGCTGGATGAGTGGGGGTTGTTGCTGAACCTCCCTCATCTGTGGGCCCATCAGCTATTGCTCTCTTGGCTTCTGCACCACCCCAAGCTGGTGCAAGGCCTCTATTAGCTGTGATATGCTCAGTTGCTGCTGATCATTTATCTGTGGGGGTTGCCAATCTGCCCATTGCTGCAGAGGCCTCAGTCTGGGATTCCCTCTGTCTTCAGGACTGCAGTCCCTGGTTGGGGAACCCAGGGTCTGATCTATGAGGGAGGGGCTGTAGGCTTCTCTCTGCAGGAATTGATTTCTGCTTTTCACATCTGGGGTTTGAAATCTTTTCAGTGACTCACCCAAAGTTTGAGCCATTCGTCAGCTCCGTACCAATCTGCTTTTGAAGTCTTTGCTCCCAGCTGGGAGGTCTGCCAGAATTCATCTTCCCACAGCATGCTGTCTGTTGCTTCCCACTCTGGGTTATCAGTAGCTGCTGGGTCTTCAAGCAAACTCCCTTTTCTCATGATAGATTTTCTTCCCCTGAATCTTTACCAGCTCCTCTCAAGCCTAGAAGCAGTGGATGGAGTTCAGGACCCCAGGTCATTTGAAAAGAATTGAGATCTTAGCATGATGTCAGGTTCCGACTAATGAAACACTTCAAAGAACTTCCAGGCAATGTGTTGTTTTATTGTTTCTATCAGGTCCCCAAATCATTTTTGTTTTCCATGCATATATGCTCTTGTTTTGGGAGCCTGCCATTCTGCTGGGGGAAGGGAGGAATTTGCTTTCACTTGGGATAACTTTCGCTTTCTACCTTTCCTCTCCCGCCTCTCTCCACTTGAGAAAGGAATGTGTCTCCCTTATCAGGGAGATGGTTGCAGAGAAACAAAATTGGAGAAGACCTTGAGATCCACGCCAACTGTGCCAGTTACCCACACATCATGCCACCTGTGGATTGGCTGGATTTCAAATGGACACTATGACTCTGGTGGGAAGAGGATTATTGCTGGTTTAACTATACCGTTTTAGTGGAATTTTCCCCAGATCTTGCCTTGACTTCCCTACTGTCGCTAACCCCTAATAAAAGTTTCCTTTTGAGACAATGCCTCTTTCAAGAGTTCTGCTTTCTTGGGTGGTTAGTTGAGGCAGGTCCTTACAGTTTCAGATTTATTGAAAAAAAAATAAAAGGCATAATCAAACCACTATTCTTCTGAATCCTAGTCACAAGGATTCTCACTGTTTTGGAAATGATATATCACTCAGCTATCTTTAGAAGAATTTATTGCATCTTTTTTATAATTCTGGCAAAAGATTAAGAGTTCTGTAGCAAAGAATCATAGTGTCAGAGGTTGAAGCTCATCTCCCTTCATGTGTTTATAATATTCTTGGAAGGGCAAAAACCCCCACACAATTTGCATTTAAAGCACGGCTCTTGGCTGTGGCATTCCACTGAGTACAGGTTTTAGATGGCTGACATTCATCATGCATTGATTTCGAATTTCGAAACGACACAGAAGGTAGCCTGAGAACCTTTACAATCGTGCAGTCAAGGCAATAAATCAGAAGTTGTCACATGATTACTATGGTAACCATCAAGCCTGCTGCATTGCAAGCATTGCAGAAGGCAAGGTACAATTTTCAGCTCCTCAAGTGTTCAGAGTGATTTACTTGTTGATGTTGCACATTGGATGCAATGGGTGTTAATTCCCTCTTGAATCATGAGGTGATAATCTTAACCCACTCTCCCCATTTCATAAGACAATATGGCACAGTGACCTCAGGGAGTCATTTAGTATGGAAAGATTGCATCTTTGTCAGTGAAATGTGCCAAGCAGCATAAGTGGGTTTGAAACATTTGGCTTTAAGTTGTTAGAAACCTGAGTAGTATTAGAATATAATATGAAATTCTTTTATATATTTTATAAGCTTTATATACTTTATATAAAGTGATAGCTATACCTGTATTTATATCCCTCAAGGACATTACATTCACTTCTATTTATCATCTAGTCCAATTCCGCTTTACAGCTGATGGTGGCATTAATAGATAGAATTCTAATAGTGTTTTTATGATGAAATAGATGCTTAAAATTTTATTAGTTGTATGTGTGATTCTGTCTCAGATAGCTATTCAAAATTGGATTCTAGAACTGAATAGCTAGAAGCATCAGAATCCTAAAATTAATATATGTTCTTGGAATTTTACCTCCATCTCTTTAAGTCACTTTTGCACGTTAGTTCTTGTTTTATTGTGCTATTCTCTCCCCCTTTGAAAAAAAAGAAACCTAAATTAACTTTGATGAATCAATTGCTAATTATAACCAACATTGTATGTATCAGTCTTAGTAGGGAAGTGAAATATATTTGAATCTAATATTTAATAACTGGTTTCTTACTGAAGGACAGTAGATCTATTAGAGCGGCTCAAAGTCAGAGACTTATGGACTCCATGGTTTTCAGACAGTCTTGGAGGATTCCTTAGCTACCTGAAAAAAATGTTATATAAAAAAATGTCACTCCTAGAATATGAAGTGATAATATGATAACCTTTTTTATTTTTTTTAACCCTGATTCTTACAGTGAATTCCTTTCCTGGGTTTAATGAAGAGTAGGCTGAGGTTAGAGCAACATCTTGAGAGCAGACATTAATAAATCTAAGAGACTGAATGCTGGTTTGAGCTATTTCTTGACCTTTCTACATGTGCAATGGATATAGGAATTTTACTGTATTATTACAACTATATATTTGCAATCTTGCACAGCTTTGATCTAGATCAGGGGTGTCAAACTGCCAGCCTGCGGTCTAAACGCATGCCGATACGTCGCGTGATGTCACATGACATCGCGGGTTTCACATATCTGATCTAGATCAAATTAAAGGAGTGTAAGTGGAACAGAAGAAAATAAAACTGAAGTGCAAAATTAAACAGACGGCATTGCTAACAATGCCCATTCACCATATAGTTGTTAGTGATCATACTGTAGACATAATATTATTGGTAATTTTTTAACATACAGTATAGGTCCACCTGATTCCTTGTAATAATTTTTACTGCAATTGTTATTTTACAGTTTTAGTTTGTTTTGAAATATATTTTTATATGCAGTCCTACATTTGTGAAAAAGACTCACTGAACTCATTGGAACTGGTTATCACCAGACTTAATTACCACATCAGCGTTTTTGATGTTTTACTATGTGTTGTTCTACAAAAGTTAATTTAATAGAAAGGAGTATAGTATACTTCCATGAAATGTATTCTAAAACAATCCTAGCATAGCCTATCCAGTAAAGTAGAAATTATTTGAGATTAAATGCATATCATATCTGTCTGAGTTCTTGTAAACTAATGCATGTGTCATCAGTAAAAGTATTTAGCCAAGTCATTCTACATTAATTTCTTTACCTGTTGCCTTTAGTTTTTCCAAGCAGCAAAGTCTTCTCCAATGACTCTTGCCTTCACATTATGTAAAATATTTAAGCTTTAGTTTCATTATAAATGCTTCCAGTAAGCAGTCGGATTTTATTGTTCTTGTAATCCAAATTTATTCTTAACCATTTTCTCTGGTACTCATTTTTTTTAATCGCCTTTCTCTGACGATCAATCATTCATAGCCATATCCTACAACTGGCCTTGTTAATTTATATCTTGGTTGTGAGTATGATTTTGTCCAGGTTGTAATAGCCTTTCTTCCAGGTAGAAGAAATGATCAGTCTATAATTTTAATGGTGGGTTTATTTTGACAGTGAGAGACAGAATAACAACAAAAAAATCCAGAAAAATGCATTTCAAAAAAGTTATACCGTAAATTGATTTGCATTTTAATGAGTGAAATAAGTATTTGACCCCTTCACAAAATGTGACTTAGTACTTGGTGGCAAAATCCTTATTGGCAATCACAGAGGTCAGACGTTTCTTGTAGTTGGCCACCAGGTTTGCACACATTTCAGGAGAGATTTTGTCCCACTCCTCTTTGTAGATCCTCTCCAAGTCATTAAGGGTTCAAGGCTGATGTTTGGCAGCTCGAACCTTCAGCTCCTTCCACAGATTTTCTATGAGATTAAGGTCTGGAGACTGGCTAGGCCACTCCAGGACCTTAATGTGCTTCTTCTTGAGCCACTCCTTTGTTGCCTTGGCCGTGTGTTTTGGGTCATTGCCATGCTGGAATACCCATCCACGGCCCATTTTCAGTGCCCTGGCTGAGGGAAGGAGGTTCTCATCCAAGATTTGACAGTACATGGCCCCAGTGATGAGATTCAGCTGGTTTGCACCAGTTCAGGAGAACCGGTAGCTAAATTTACCTGAATTTGGAGAACCGGCTGGCTTCCAGAAGTCCAGTCTAGGCCTCAGAGGCCTGGAGGAGGCCTCCCAGGCCTAGAACAGTCCACGGAAGTGCAAGGATACCACTTCTGGAAGTCCGTTCTAGGCCTGGGAGGCCTGGAGGAGGCCTCACAGGTCTAGAACAGCCTACCGGAAGTGGGTGGATGCCGTTCTAGGCATTGGAGGCCTGGAGGAGGCCTCCCAGGCCTAGAACGGCCCACCAGAAGTGCATAATGCCACTTCTGGAAGTCCGTTCTAGGCATTGGAGGCCCAGGCCTGCATCAAATATGAGAACTGGTTGTTCAGGTATTTGAATCCCACCACTGCATGGCCCTATCCATCATCCCTTTGATGTGGTGAAGTTGTCCTGTCCCCTTAGCAGAAAAACACCCCCAACGCATAATGTTTCCACCTCCATGTTTGACGGTGGGGATGGTGTTCTTGGGGTCATAGGCAGCATTCCTCCTCCTCCTAACACAGTGAATTGAGTTGATGCCAAAGAGCTTGATTTTGGTCTCTTCTGACCACAACGCTTTCACCCAGTTCTCCTCTGAATCATTCAGATGTTCATTGGCAAACTTCAAATGCGCCTGTACATATTCTTTCTTGAACAGGGGGATCTTGCGGGCACTGCAGGATTTCAATCCTTCACGGTGTAGGATGTTACCAATCTCAGCTCATTACCTATATAAAAGACACCTGAGAACCAGAAATCTTGCTGATTGATAGGGGATCAAATACTTATTTCACTCATTAAAATGCAAATCAATTTATAACTTTTTTGAAATGCGTTTTTCAGGATTTTTTTGTTATTATTCTGTCTCTCACTGTTAAAATAAACCTACCATTAAAATTATAGGCTGATCATTTCTTTGTCAGTGGGCAAACATACAAAATCAGCAGGGGATCAAATAATTTTTCCCCTCACTGTAAATGTATAAATCTATCACTCAATTACATTGAATATTGCTGAAGCCATAGTTTTTTGGTCTGATGATTTGTTTTGTTTTGCTTTAAGTTCTTAAGAAATTTTAAAAAGGAAACTTTATGATCTGAGCCACACTCAGCTTCAGGTCTAATTTGACTGTTTCATTTTTGATTATAATGTGTATAGTCAATTTCATTTTGGATTCTCCATCCAATAATTATCTAGACATAATTGAGATCATGGGGTTCCAACCTTTGGCTTGCTTGGGTCACACTGAGAGAAGAGAAATTATCTTGGGCCACATATAAAATATGTAATATAGTTAAAGTATATAAATCAAATAATAATGTTAAAGGTTTATGATCTTGTGTGGCCACCTTACTAACTGCCCAAGGCTGAATGTGGCTCTGGGTTGGACACAACTGATTTAGATTGTTGAAATGAATTATTTGTTGGTAAAGATTGAATTTTCCTGGGAGATTTCTATTAGTCTAGCTTCTCCTTCATTTGAGTTTCTTGATAGAATAATGGACAGGGCTATCATTTCTTTTTGTAGGGAGCATATTTAGCCTGATCCCTTGTTCATGATTTGCCACAAGGGAGATATTATTGCAATTCTTTTTAGCTATCAGAAATCTTGATTTGCAGCAGTGGAATTTTCTTTCTAGAAAGGAAATTACTTGAAACTGAGAATGGAAAATAAATGGAATAATGGAGAAAGGGGAGAAGCTATTTGCACACCTATAGAGGATGAGTTTTAGATGCTCTTTGGCAGAAAGATCAGTGCACCAACATGATTCAGTTTTAAGCAAGAGACATGTATAATTGATATTTCTCAAGGGACTTATATGGAACTTAGTGTCATAGATCCTGGGGATGAAAACTGATTTTGGCTAATGATATTATGTAGGAGTTAACTGTTCTGAGAACAGACAGATGGCTTGTGGGTGCATGTGTGTTAGTGTAGCGTCTGTAATGAACTTGTTATGTGACGGAATGTGAATTCTTCATATGAGTCTTGGCATTCTCACAACTTTTCTATGCTGCTTTGCTAATTTTGCATCTTAAAGCATCCTTTCCTAAAAGTTCTATGGATTTTGAATGGGTTATGGATTTATGATTTGAATATCAATATATTTGTATTGGCTTTATTTAAAGTTTTACAGCTCAAATAACTAGCTGCCATATAGCATAGAGCATGGGAAACATAAAGCAGGATTTCTGTTAAGCCATAGAAAGTATAAGGAGGGCGAACTTAAGTCCAAGTGGATATAAGATGGAGACAGCAGCCTTAACTGTCAGAATACAACTGTCCAAAGTGGATTTAGTCCTGATGTACAAAACCCCACTCTTTATTAGTCATGCTATGTTGAGTATCCTGGAAACTTCAGTGAAGTTCAAGCCAGTTAAAAGAGAGCTTTACACTTGGAGTCAGAATGCTTCCAACCCTTAATTGAAATGCACCTTTCTATTTTTCCCAACTCTTAAAAATAATTTTATAAAATGAAAAACAAACAACTGTATCTTACTGGAGTGTTGCACATTAGCAAATAGCATTACTTTTATGTTTTGGGGTTCGCGGCATTGAAGCAAGACACATGTTGTAAACAAAGACTTCTTTATTCGTTCCTCAACTCCATTCAACTCCAAGCCGGCACGCAGGCCTTTTATAGTCTCACCAAACCCAGGCAGTCCACCCAATGGGGAAGAACCCTTTTTTGCGCCTTGCGCATGCGCACAAGTCCAGTGCCAGCCAGTCTGGTCCCGGGCAGCTTTTTGGTTGCCCGGGACCATTTGCAACAATTCTGGGCCTGCTGAAATGCTTCAGCAGGCCCAGGACACAACACCCCTCCCCCCTGATGAAACACGCCACAGCAGGCACAATAGCCCACTACAGGTGTCTAGGACAGGATAAGTGTTAAACACAAATTTCTTTTACTGCGCATAGGCAGAGCACTTTCTACTAATCATAATAATTACAAATAAACTTTTAACAAAATAATTACAACAATTATGTGTGGAACATAATTCTTTAACTAATAAGGTGGCCTTTGGACTGATAGTAACCTTATATAACCCTTAAGGTATTTAGGTGGGCTTTTGGCCCTTTGTGACCGACGCAGGGTGAGGGAGGGTGCCTGGCCTGACAGCTCGCCTGCCAGTCTTGGCAAACCAGGACTTTTACTTAATGGTGCCTGACCTACCGGCCCGTCTCGTGAGCTCGATAGACCAGGACTTTGATGCCTTATACTTTCAGGTGATCCACTCCGCTGCTGACTGGCTGGATCCTCTGAAACCCAGCCAGGTTTCCTCGGAGGGGTGGAAATCCCCAAACCCAATGGTGGAGTGGAATTCCCCAAGTCCACAATGGACTCCTCTTGGGAACATTGTCCCTCGAGCCCACGACCAGCATTGGAAGTGGCCTGCATTGCAGCAGTGCCCCAGTAGTCCCAGTCCCCTGTGTACGTGGCCGAGGTGCCAGAGTCAGGAGCCACCTCTATGGCAGACCCCCTCTCAGGACAATTCCTGTTTGGAGCACTTGCGGAAGCCTGGGATGACCCCTGATCTGTAGACTCCCTGTTCGGAGCAATAGCTGAATCCTGAGAATGCCCCCATTCCGTCACTGGACCCTATGCATTAGCGTGTGAGAACTCGCTGGGCATGGAAGACTGAGGCCCCGAATGCAATTGATGGCCCTCCTCCCCCCCGAGAGCAGAGCCAGGAGCGGAAAAGTTGGTGGACAACCGCCAGCACAGTTGATCAATATGGTGCCGAAGAACGCGTCCGTCGCCCAAGGCCACTTCGTATGAGAGTGGCCCTGAGACCATGCAAACAACAGCACTGACCCAGAGATGTCCAGGACCATAGTTCCTTGCCCAGACTGGATCGCCCACCTGAAGTCTCCTAGGTGCCCACTGCTGTGACACCTGTGAAGCCACCCGGTCTGGGTGCAGTCTGTCCAACTTCGTGATGAGGCGTCGACCCCAGCGGAGTTCAGCTGAGCTCTTTCCAGTGGCAGTGCATGGTGTGGTGCAGTGTGCAAGAAGAAAATCTGCTAACCTGTGATGCCAGCTACCGTGCGTGATTCTTTTGAGTGCATCTTTGGTGGTGCGTACCATCCGTTCAGCTTGCCCATTGATGGAAGGGTGGAAAGGAGCTGATGTTGCATGCCGGATCAAGTTGGCCTGTAGGAAAGCCTGGAACTCAAGAGAAGTAAATTGGGGGCTATTGTCAGAGACGAGGACATTAGGAAGTCCATGGGTAGCGAAGATTCCTCTCAGCACCTGGATGGGCCTAGCAGTAGTAGTGGAGGAGACAGGTACAACCTCTAGCCACTTGGAATGGCTGTCAACAAGGAGAAGCAAGAATTGCCCCTGAAAGGGCCCAGCGTAATCTATATGTACCCATGACCACGGGGTTTGTGTCTCCTCCCACCTATGTACAGGGGCCTGAGGCATTTCAGGCCGTGACTGTTGGCACACTTGGCACCCGGCACCTGAGCTTCGATAGCTTTATCAAGCCCAGGCCACCAAAGATGGCTGCGTGCAAGCGCTTTCATGCGCACAATGCCCGGATGTCCCTCATGCAGAGAGAACAAGACTCTAGACCTCAGTGAGGCTGGGATAACTACTCTACTACACCATAACAGGCACCCATTAAATGTAGACATTTCATGCCTCCTTTGCCAGAAGCTCTGAAATGCAGCATCTGGACACGTGTCAGGCCATCCTGACAACACCCATGTCAGCACGCATGTAAGCGTGTGATCAGTGGCAGTTTCTGCAGCCACATCCCTAGCATTGAGGGGAGATTCAGGCAGTTCCTGAATAGAGAGAATATTAACAGCAGGGGCAGGATCTGCCTCTATTTGTGTGAGAGGTAGCCTACTGAGGCCATCTGCATGGCCCATTTCTTTTCCAGATTTGTGAATGAGCGTGTAGTCATATGCTGACAGGAAAATTGACCACCTCAGCATACGTGGGGATATGATGTGTGGGGTTTGTTTGGTCGTTGTAAACAACCCCAGCAAAGGCTTGTGGTCTGTATAGACCATGAAGTGGTGGCCATATAAGAAATCATGGAATTTCTTTATGCCAGCCACTATGGCCAAGGCTTCTCTGTCAATCTGAGCATAATTCCGCTCTGCAGATGACAGAGTCCTTGAATAGTAAGCCACAGGGACTTGTGTCCCGTCAGCCTTCAGGTGACTGAGCACTGCACCCACCCCATAAGGGGATGCATCACAAGTGATGCATACAGGCAGTTGCTCGTTAAAATGGGTTAATACCGCATTTGATGAGAGCAAGGCCTTGACCTCTTTAAAACTCCTCTCATGGACCTTAGTCCACTGCCATCAGCCTTCATATTGTCTAATAAATAGTAGAAAACTTAGAGAGAAGCTTTCTGAACCAATGTGATGTCCTATTCTAGTTTATAAAATCCAAACTTTCCAAATCCTCCTTTTCAAAACATTTTTTAAAAAACACAATTGTAACCTTTTCACTTTTCTCAAATGACACCGGTTTAGCTCCTTTCAGTAGTTGGTTTTTCTGAGGTGCCAGAAGGGCTGGCATGCTTACTGAACAGCCTTGGTTTCTTTTCTGCCTGTATTAGGAGGGCTGACATAGCTTCTTCACAACCTTGTCCCCTCCTGGAAAGGATTCCCTCAACCCTGTCAGAATTTGGTTATATCAAAGTTTGTAGCCTTCTTCTTGCCTTCTCTGGGGTGAGATCTAGAAGACATTAGGAACAGCCATCTGCATCAGCTATTTAATCTGCAGTCATTGTAACCCAAAAGAGTTTGACTGGATGGATTTAAATTGGAACAGGACTGCTTATTATATTAGAAGATTCGGTGCTGGTACTGACTCTTCTTACCTAGATTATGTAGATTATGTAATTGGGGCTACAGGAATCTGGTGAGGATTGACTGTTGGCATGATAAAGTTGGTAAATAGGCGAGGAGGTGATTAACTGGAGGTGCTGAGTGCAAAATATTGCAGAAGTGCCTCAGGTATTAGGGAGCTCTTATTTGAGGTTGTGGTTGTGTGTATGAGGTGGGATGTGTGGGCCTGGGCATGGAACCTTATGGATAGGGAAGGGAGAGAACTCTGAAGAGATGAGGGCAGATTGTAACTTTCTGGTAATGATGAGTAGGCGGAGATATGATGGCAAATGTGAGGCAAATGTGAGGCAAATGTGGCCTGTTCATGGGAACAGGCCACAGGCATATGGGAAAAAAAGACCAATAGGTAACTCCAATATAATTCTATGCAAGGATTATGCACTATTTGAAAATGATTCAGAAGGATTGCTTTGGATCTTGCCAGAGAGCAGAACCTCTCATTAAAATAGGCTGCTATTTTTCAGGCTTCCGAACAAGCTTGGGGAAATTATAGCTGTTTTAAGGATCCAGACATTAACCTCAGTATAACTTGTTGCATAAGAAGTGCCCCATATTCTTTACCCTGCATTTTTAAAATGGAGTATCTCCAAGTCCCTTTGTGACAGCAGCTTCTCATTCACATGACTCTTTCCCTCTTTAATTGGAAATGAACAGACAGATTGCACAGTCTAGAGGCTAAATTTTGCTCAACAGCTATTTTACAGTGTTTGTTAGTCTATTGTGCATGTATACATATAGAAATGCAAGATTTAAAATTGCCAGAATAGGTGTCCCTGTTAAGGAGAGTTGCTTGATATGGGATTATATAAAGTTGGAGGGATTTTTTGGGTGTCGTTATGGGGATATCTTCATTATTTAGTACACAGTGCTTTTTATATACATGAAGCAACGTTCAAAACAACTTTGCAGTTCACTCAAACACTTCTATAGAAATGATATAGCAAAGATTGTTAAACAAAAATTAAAAATGTTAATTCTAATACATTCAAAATCTGTTTTAAAATATTGCATGGATCATAGAATTTAGTATATCTGTCAGCTCATAATAACGAATCCTTTCCAACCATCAAATCTCATCAAATATTTCAAAACCAATCTCCTTTCTTCAGGAATGTCCTCCCCACAAGCATAACCTTATTTAACTAACCAATCCATTAACTGGACAGAAAAGTCTATTTGAAAATATATTATGAATAGTGAATTGTGAAATCTATTGAATCAGTAAACTAAATCAGCAGGGAAAGCAAATGCCTCAATTATGCTCATGTAATTATGAGTTCACTAATTCTTAATAAATGACTGTAGCCACATGCTCACCTTGCCTGCTTGCCCTCTAGCTCTGACCTCTGGTATTCTCCATCAGGGATTCATATTTCTCTCTCTGGATGCATAGAAATCTATCCACAGCTTTCCCCTTTAACAGGCACCAAATGAAGTGGCAATTTTAATAGCAGGTGTAGTATTTATAGGTGAAAATGCTCAGATCTGCCTTTCCAAACTGATGAAGAAAGAAAAGAACGAAACTGGATTAAAAAGAAAAGTAATTTATACGCTGACTTCACCCAAGGGGTGAACATGGGTCTCTGATGTTGCCTGCCTTCAGTCACAAACGTTAAGATAAGTCTTCTGCTGAAATAAGTAGAGGCCTTATGTGACAATGCTTAATTTTTATGCTATTATTACTGTTACTGTTAGAGGCACTTGAAAGATATCTATTTTACTGAATTCACTTTTAGAGAGATGGGATGTGTAGAAACTCCATAAAAACAAATATTGTAATGCTGCCTTTTTCATTAATTTTTCTACTTGTTTTATTCTGTTGTCACTGTAGAGTTTGTGATGTGCAGAAAGGTGAACATATTTTAAAAGTATGAAAACCTTTGAGAAGATTCCTTTGATATCTTACTTCCTCCAAATAATAATATATTGCCCACTTATTTAAGGTGTTATTGCAGTTACTGCAGATACTTTGAATGATTTGATTCAGAAGGATGATTAAACAGTTAGACTAAGACCTGAAAAATCCAGTGTCATTTCTATTTTTAACCCAGCTGACTATCTGACCTTCAGCCAATGACCATCTTCCATTGCAGGATTATTGTGCATTAAAATTGGAGAAGGAAATACTACATGTGTGGTATCTTGAATTCCTAGAGAAAAAGTGGAATATAAATCTTATCAATAATGGTAAATGGTTATCCAGCTCTGGTCTGATTATTTACTCATTACAAGCTTATATAATAATAATAATAATAATAATAATAATAATAATAATAATAATAATAATAATAATAATAATAATAATAATAAAGTTGGAAGGGACCTCGGAGGTCATCTAGTCCAACCTCCTGCTCAGGCAGGAAACCCTATACCATTTTGGACAAATGGCTGTCCAGTCTCTTCTTAAAAACTTCCAGTGTTGGAGCATTCACCCCTTCTTGAGGCAGGTTGTTCCACTGGTTAATTGTTCTAACTGTCAGGAAGTTTCTCCTTAGTTCTAGGTTGTTTCTCTCTTTGGTTAGTTTCTACCCGTTGCTTCTTGTCCTGCCTTCAGGCGCTTTGGAGAATAGCTTGACTCCCTCTTCTTTGTGGCAGCCCTGAAATATTGGAACACTGCTATCATGTCCCCCCTCGTCCTTCTCTTCGTTAAACTAGACATACCCAATTCCAGCAACCGTTTCTTATATGTTTTTGCCTCCAGTCCCCTAATCATCTTTGTTGCTCTTCTCTGTACTCTTTCTAGAGTCTCAACATCTTTTTTACATCGTGGTGACCAAAACTGGATGCAGTATTCCAAGTGTGGCCTTACCAAGGGATTGTAAAGCGGTATTAATACTTAACGTGATCTTGATTCTATCCCTCTGTTAATGCAGCCTAGCACTGTGTTGGCTTTTTTGGCAGCTGCAGCACACTGCTGGCTCATATTTAAATGATTGTCCACTAGGACTCCGAGGTCCCTCTCGCAGTTATTACTATTGAGCAAGGTACCCCCTATACTATACCTGTACATTTGGTTTTTCTTGCCTAAATATAGAACCTTACTTTTTTCACCATTGAATTTCTTTTTGTTAGATAGCGCCCAGTGTTCAAGTCTGTCCAGATCCTCCTGTATCCTAAGCCTGTCTTCTGGAGTGTTGGCTATTCCTGCCAGCTTGGTGTCGTCTGCAAATTTGATGAGTTCCCCATCTATCCCCTCGTCCAGATCGTTGATGTGATGATGGGGTTTGCTAACAAAAAAAGCTATTATTTATCTGGTAAAATACAAATCAGGCAATGGTAGAGCAATGTCTGAACCATCTTTATGAGGTACAATCTCAAAATATTAATGAACAAAGCTAAGTTCCTTTTTCATCTCTTTTCCTCTCTTTCTGCTGTCTAGTCCTTCATACCCCTCTTCTTAAATGAGAATTGTGGTTGCAGACTTCGTTATAATTGAACTGTATCAATAGCATCTATTAAATCTGCAGAAGCAATAGAAGCAGCATGTGTGTGTGTGTTGATTTATTAATCTAGGCTGTTGTGTTTGTTTCTGCATTGAATTCCCTCTATCCCCGCCTTGAAATCTTTTTCCCCAGACTGTAAACTCCTTTGCTTTATCTCCTGAGATATAGAAATGAACTGCAGATTGTCTGTACCAGGTTGGCTAGTAATGTACGTGTCATAGTGAGTCATCTGGTAGTGTCTGATTTTTCTTTAAAGACTCAGAGATAAAAGGCCTCTTTTTATGTCACAACAGACTAGGCAATGCACAGAGGAAGATCTGTTTAAATGCACACAAAGCTCATATACTTACCTTTTTCCCTATGAACATGTAACTTCTTTACAAATTCTAATTTCCTTAAATAGACTCTGCTTCATTTTTATTGTTCTATTTAAATGGAGGCTACTGTGATGATGATACTGTGATTATGAGCTATCAAGTGTTGTTTGAGACATCAGAGAGTAACAAAAGTATTGTGGCATATGTTTTATGGGCTAAAGTCCCTTCATTACAGGCATGGAATGTGTAGGTGTATGTATTGTATTGTGAGTTGAAGTTATCAATAGTAGCAAATTCCCTCAACAGTCATACACAGAACAGCTCTTAAGTGTGACATCAATATTATCACATTCATAATCTAATTAACAAATGGAGAGTTATAGTAATGCTTTTCATAATTCTTTGAGAATTTGGGTTTGAAATATGCTGACTTAACCCCCCCCCCCCCACTTAAATAGATTGATTAAGTTTAGTCAAACAAGTGTTGACCCTTAGCAACACATATAGATTTTTCAAGGATGATTTGTACTCAGCCTTTTAGAGGTCTCTATGGTGTATTCATTACTGTTTTAATCTAGTCCATCCAGCTTGCTGCTGAAAGGTCTCATCTTCTCCTTCCTTCCATTTTTCTCAACATAATAAACTTCTCAAGGGAACTGGATCTTCATATATTATGTTAAAAATATGACAGTTGAGCTTGGTATTTTGTGTCTTGAGTGAGAATTCTGGATTGATTCATTACATAATCTCTTTATTTGTTTTCTTGGATATTTATTGTATACTCAAGAAGCTTTTCCAACACCAAATTCAAACTTGTCGGTATCATTTAGTCCCGCTTATACAAAGTCCCGCTTTGTCATCCAGTAGTGTTATTGGGAAAATGATTGTCTGCACAATTTTAATCTTTGTTAGGTATAGAGACATCAAACCTATTACATTATTTTTCAAATAGTTTTCAATGAGATTTAAAATCAGATTTTGAGTTCATGTAGAATGCATTGGTGACACTTTAAAGTTGGAGTATTGTTTTGTTTTTTCTTTTGCCTGATCTTCCTTGCATATTAATGTTTTGGATGCATAAAGCATTTTTTGTCTTTCTCAGTTAAAAAGCTAGTTGAACTGGAGACAAATCAGAGAATAAGTTTCCTTTGTTATATATATACTGGCAAGACTTTGGGTGTTATGTAGGCAAGAATTTCTTGTTACATATCATAGGTCCAAAATATTGATAATTAATTTTTTTCTTATAAGCTGGATGATGCTAATAAAGTTTCTTTCCATATAGTAGAAACTTAATTTAAAAATTTAATGAAGTATAACTTTAAACTATGACTATATAATACATTGCTGGATAAATTTTTATTATTATTTTTGTTCAAAATCTAAAAGTGTTGCAAACATAGTGGTATTAGATAAGTTATTCATTCCAGTAGTTTTAGATAATAGGCAAGATCGTTTATATATTATTGTTCAGTACCTAATAATTTTAAAGACATGATAGCATAGATTTGATTATTTATAATCTATTATTTTCTTCAATTCAGGGATAATTATAGTTCTTACACACCTCTAAAATAGCAGGTCATTTTTACTTAGTAGAAGAATCGGTGTAATAATTATGATATGATCTGTGTAATTACCATTCTTACTTTTGTCAACATAGAGCCAAAGGAATGCATGCAAGGTGAAGTGGGGAGACAGCACTCCCAACTTTGCTCTACACAGATCAGCTTAATTCGTGTCTTCCATCATGCTAGAAAGTGCGTGGTGGCCAAAACAAGCAACCTCTTGCAGGTTTTTCAACTGCAAATGTTTGCTATACCATGTAGCTAGTCAACACGAAGTTACCAAGTCACAGACCTGCAATTCCAGGTCTATCAGGAAATGCAAGTGTGACACTTACTTCCATTTAGAATAGGGAGTGGGATAGGGCTTTAAGGAGAAGCCTTACTAGTGAAAAAGATAATCTGGAGGGCTGTGAATACTTGGCTCTTCCCCAAGTATTCGACTAAGATGGGAGTGGAACTATGAAGATGTTCTATTGCTGGAAGAAAAGGGCATTCTTGATTTTAACTTTGTTTGATGGATTGTTGTGATCTGCCTAGAGTCACTGTGTAAGATAAGTGGCCATTTAAGTCCTGTAAATAAATAAATACAGCAAGTAAGCAAACCTTGTAGGCAGAATTGGATTCATGGTTAGAAATTGTCTATTTCTTATATAATAGATACCAAAAAGGGGTTCAATCTGGATGCAATCTTTCTTACTAATCCAAGACCATCTATTTTAGAGAATTCTTTGCAAGAATGAGTATTGATATATGTTGATTTAAATTCTTTGGAAGGAAAGCATATCCAAATGTAAAAACTCATTTTTATTCTGATATCAACATACTTGTTTCCTTTGGTTAAAATAAGTGATAATAATTACAAAAAAAATTAGAAACTTTAAAACCTGTTACAGAAACAAGGCACCCTAAATCCTAACCTAAGCCCATGTGAACAAAAACATTTTTTTACCTCTTACAAATGTTACAGATATGAGAACTGAAGCTTCTTGGAGGAGAAATGAAATGTTTTCAAGGAAAAAACTAAGAAAGTCCCATTGCTTTTTGAAGAGCACCTTTGGGACTCATTGGACACTGGGTACAAATGAAAATTAACATGAAAAACACTTTTAGTCCTGTTGAATTCATGCAGCATGTTGGAAACATTATGTGATTAAATACATTAAAGTCATTAAAAGTTAGGTGCAGCATCGTAAAGCTCTTGAAAAAGCTTAATAAATAATCTCTATATTTGCTGCGTAAAAGATTGTAATGCATTTTGCCAAAGTGTACTAGTTTCCTTTAATATCAGTAAAATTTGAATGCTTTAAAAATAATTTGCATAAAGCTTGGGGTGCCTTTCAAAATATATATTTCTTTTAAGCATACATTTTAAAAATTGGTTTATATGATGGAATATAGCAAGAATGTGGATTCTCAGGAGGGAGAGAAGTCCAGAGTAAGAGGCAACTCAGCCGAGACATCACGTGTGAGAGCTAGACCACAGCTCTCTCTGAGCCCAAAATTTCTGTTGCTAAGTGAGACATTTGTTAAGTGAGTTTTGCCCCATTTTATAACTTTTCTTGCCGGAGTTGTTAAGTGAATAACTGCAGTTGTTAAGTTAGTAACACAATTGTTAAGTGATTCTGACTTCCCCGTTGACTTTGCTTTTCAGAAGGTTGCAAAAGGTGATCACGTGATCCTGGGACACTGCAACTGTCATAAATATGAACCATTTGTCAAGTATCCAAATTTTGATCACATGACCAAGGGGTGCCACAATAGTTGTAAGTGTGAAAAACTGTTATAAGTCACTTTTTTCAGTGTTGTTGCAACTTTGAACAGTCACTAAAAGAATAATTGTAAGTCAAGGGCTACCTATATATTTTCATTTTTTATTTCTTTTCTATTTCTATTTTTCTCTTTCTTTTCTGCACTTTTTATTCTTTCTATTTGTTCTATTTTTTCAATTTGTATTAGCTTTTTATTACTGTAACTATAATCTTTACTAAAATTACTACATATATATAAAGGCAATATTGTGAAAAGGTAATGGAGAGAAAGTAAGTTACCCTTTTGCTGGATCTCCTGAGATAGTTTATCTGTTACTATGTTCAGCATTTAATGATGATTCAATATACTGGCATGTGCCATAAGTGTTATTGTGTTTCTGTGGGATTTCTGCAAGTCTCGCTAGTGTCTCTTGCCTTATTTATATAACTGAGCTTTGTTTATCAGACTATGTTGGGCCTCAAAGGCCTTTTTTTACACTATAAAAAGTTAACCTTGAGGAACTTTCTTTTTTTAAAAAAAAAAATACATCCTTGAAGGAATCTACAGGGCTATGTTGTTTAGCTTTTACTTTTTCCTAATGGACAATCATTTAAATATGACATAGCAGCTTGTTGCAGCTGTCAAAAAAGCCAACACAGTCATAGACTGCATTAATAGAGCAACAAAGATGATTAGGGGATTGGAGGCTAAAACATATGGAAAATGGCTGCAGGAATTGGGGATGTCTAGTTTAATGAAAAGGACTAAAGATGACATGATGGCAGTGTTCCAATATCTTAGGGTTGCCACAAAGAAGAGGGAGTCAAGCTATTCTCAAAAGCACTTGAAGGTAGGACAAGAAGCAATGGATGGAAATTAATCAAGGAGAAAACTAACCTAGAACTAAGGAGAAATTTCCTGACACTTAGAACAATTGATCCGTGGAACAACCTGCCTCCAGAATTGCGAATGCTCCAACACTGGAGGTTTTTAAGAAGAGATTGGATAACCATTTGTCTGAAATGGTATAGGGTTTCTTGCTTGAGCAGGAAGTCGGACTAGAAGACCTCCAAGGTGCCTTCCAATTCTGCTATTCAGTTATTCTGTTAAACTTGCCATTCTGATAGTCAGGAATAATCACGTAGCTAAGATTTGACTACCTATTTTCATGAAAATGCACAAGAACCAATTTATTGGACATCAATATTATCCTTACGTATGACAGTTCTGTTCACCCATCCAAATGCTGAGAAGTGTAATACATTAACAGCTGGGATGATATTAGTCAAATCTTATAAAAATATAGCATCCTAACTGAAATAGCAGAATGAATCTGGTAACCACCTGTGAGAAAACTGGTCAGTACCCAATTGCATATCGCATGGATCTCCAGCTTGTCTAATAATAGAAGGCTCCATTAGGCACACACAATTAGCTGGAAAGCCATGGCAAATTTGCATATTGTAGTTATGCATAATTAATACAATTTGCACAACATTTATAAAGACCCTGAATTCGGTGAACAAGTACTTTTTCTGAAGTGACATTTGAGCTATTGGAAAACTGGCTGCAACAGATTTTTGGATGCCTCATTTTTGAGATAATTGTCAATGAATATATATTCTATAACACATATTTTAATAAAGTTCAGCAATTAATCATTTGTTTACAAATGTACCTTTAAGTGGCGTTTAATCTACTGCAGCATACTTAGTTAATGTTGGTTATTTGGACACGTTCCAGTCTGGCTTTGGTAAGGAAACAGCTTTGATTTCCTTGGGAGTGATATTCTTATATTGGAAGCAAAGTGGTATCTGTTGGACTTCTAATTTAGTATCTAATTGGTGACTTAATGAATAATGTGGATACATGATTTGATGATGAATCCAATCCTGTTTGGCTAAATATTGTTGAGAACTGTGGCTAGAGAATTACTTCTCAATCTTATAGCTATTAGTTTATGGATCACATATATGGCTCTGTTCTTATATATCTTTCATTTCTTTCATATCTATGTGAAACTGTTGGAGCTCTGGGAATGGGTACCCTCATTGTGCTAATACTCAGTTATGAAATTATTTTTCATGCTTTTAGTCTTGAGGAACCATTGTTTGGATGCAGACAGATAAATAATTTTGGCTGGCAAACTGGTTAGTTCAGGCAAAACTGATTTCCATTAATCCCCATTTGGCATTTAAGATTGTTTTAAAGAGGATTACAAGTTTGGTGGGCAGATACAGTATCACTTCGAGATAACTCTTTGACTCTGTGACTGAAGGATTGTTTGCCATCTTTAGCTTCCTCACTATAAAGATTCATGCCATCATTACCTCTTGTTTAGGCAATTGGTGGTGGTTAATCTGCAAATATTGTTATAAATTTTATATTAAAAACACGACAGCAAAGTTTTTGTCTGTTATGTGTTTTACACATCTTTGATCAGCATGTGATCATGAATTAATTACATTGGATTCCAATGCTGATCTTCTGACCAGGATAGTTAACAATAAATTTCCATAATATGATTTTGTGTTTAATCTCTGAATTTCATCAGAGAGCCTACTGAATAACTTAGTAACAAGAGCAACTAAATTGATAGATAATATATCTTTCCTATAACATCATGTCAACAATTGGAGACTATCCAGAGCAAGCCACAAGTCTATTTTTGCTTTTAAGCAAAAAAAAAAAAGCAAACATACATTTGTTTTTTCTGATATTATACAATACTTCTTAATAGTATTTATGACCTATATGCCATGTATATTGGTAAAGGTTTTCCCTGTCCAATTCCCTGACTCTAGGGGGTGGTGCTCATCTCCATTTCTTAGCTGAGGGAGTCGACATTGTCCAAATACATTTAATAAAATCAATACATCTATCCAAGTTGGATATTACCAGAATATGATTCATTATAGCAACACTATCCTTCATTAGGAAAATCTGTATCTGGAGAATCAAATAAAATGAATAAAAAGGATATTAAGCCATTGAATAATGACAATCTGGGATCTACCTGTATAGAAACTGGGCATTTACTGTATAATTTCCTGAATCAAGGAAACATTGGCATGAAAGAACAGCAGCTGTTCCAAATTATTCCAGGGCAAAGAGTCAGATGTACTACTTCATGTGTGAATTCGCATGCACACAGATACAGTTCTACATGCACACTCATAAATAATATGGACCTTCAAGTTCATATACATCTCTTACCACACATACAGTATCTGTCCAGAGACAAGGCTTTTAACATTTCACAGAAATAAGTTGTAAAAAATAGTTCTGATTTTGTTCAGATTTTTTGTTTATGATCCAGCAATTGTAAAATTGTATTTTCCAGCATAGAAAGAAAATATTATACAAAAGGAAATTTATTAACAAAATATCTAAATATTAAGCCTCTTTACTATTGACAATAAGAGTATACCAGTTATCTAAATTAAACTGGAAATTAAGCTCATTAGGAAATGTTTCATGATAAGGTAATAGTGTTTTCATGCTATTATCCTAATGTCAGGTTTAGACTGTGGACAAAAGTGAGTTCTATTTTCTAGTCAGGCATTAAATATCAGAACAATGTGTTATAGTTAATGGATTTAGAACCTAAATAACATTTAAATAAAATAAAATCTTGCTGAACTGGAAGAGCCCTAAAACTATTTCTACCACAGGCAATATTTAATTACTATTCATCAGAATTCTAGAATTGCCAGGAACAGTGAAGTTTTAAGATGCATTATTTAACAGTATAAAGAAATCTTTGATTCTCATTGAAAAAAGAGAAGGCTTTTTATATGCGGACTTGTTTGTGCACAAGTTGTACATGAAGTGCCATCATATTAATAAATACTTTCTAATGTCTGGTGGGGTTATGCCTACATAAGAATGCAGAGCATCCAAGCCTTAGGTTATTTAAATTAATGAGATTTAAATTCACTTAACTATATTGGAGGGTAAGCATGTTTTTAATTTTTGATTGATTAAGTGCCATCAAGTTGTTATTGATTCTTAGTAACCAGATAATTTTTCTTCATGATAGCTGTATCGGATTTGATCCTTCAGCATTTCCGACAGGGCCCACATGGCCATTGTAACCGAGTTCATCCACATTGCTGTTGATTGTCCTCTTCTCTTTCCTTCCATTTTTCTAGGGTCTTTTCTAGAGTGTCTTTGCATAATGTATCTAATCATGTCACATAAGATCAGAAATTATTGTGTACATTCATATCATTAGTGAACCTGGATTTTATAGCAAGAAATATTGAATTTTTTAAAACAATTAATAGAATTAAGTTTTATTAAGTTAGATTTATATGCTTTAGAATGTAATACAGTTCTGTCTGATATACATATATTTCTACTTTTTAAAGATGGTAAAGATTTACTATCACTAAATAAGTTAAAGGGCAAAATCCCAATACAATGCATTAGATATAGTGTGATGTTTTTGCTGATCCTGTTTAGAATGTAATCATGGAAAGAATATTAAAAAGCTATCAAACCCACTGTGATCCTTACCTAGAATACTTTGTAGAATACAAATTTGAAACCTGTATCCAAATCACCTGAGGTATGCTAATATCTGTGTAACTTAATATATATTATTTCTAATTCTCTCAGTGCAAATCACTTCAATTTTGTTCTGTTATGTATTGTACATTTTTCAAGATACTGAAGTATATGCCAGAGTCCAGGTTTGCAGAAACTATAGGTATTATAATAACAGCATAACTTCCCTCACTATAGATTCCACAAATATATGTAGATCTTATAAGTGCATGCATGTGGGGAGGGGTGATAGTATGTGATAATATATAAATTATCACAGCACCACTTTTTAAAAATGATTTCCTGAAAAAATTCCAACTGCAAAATTGAAATCCTTTTATGACTTATGACTTTCATAAATAGATGAAAAGATACTTGCTGAAGTTTCCACCTGAAAATTTAATTTAGATTGAATAATTCTTGTGTGTGTGTGTATCTCTCTCTCTCTCATACACAAACTTAAATAGAGTGAATATAAGCAATGTTACTTATTTCACAGACCATAATAACAGACAACCTTGAAAGGTAACTGTCAAACAACATAGAGCAAGAGTAGATAAAAGATTTACATAGAAAATATGAGTATCTTAGCATTCAAATTTTTTCAGGCACATGTCTGCACAATTAAAGTAATTGCTTCAAAAAGAGACAATGGACACATTTCCATTTGTGAGGATATTTAGAATATTGCAATCTGAAAACCATAAAGAACATGATTTTCTACCTTAAAGACAAAAGAGAGAAGGAGCTCAAGGCCTGGTGACTGCATTCATGCAGTGCTTTTGGCTGTAATATGGAAATCGTTTGCTGTTACTACTTCTGAGATATTTTTTGATTTCCTATTTTGTATCAGCCCTGGAATTCCCAGGTGGTCCAGAAACCAGGACTGACTTTGCTTAACTTCTGAGATTGGCTAGCTGTGCATAACCTGTCATCATGAGTATTAACTGTTGCTTATTTCCAACTTTGATCAATAAATCTGCAATACATTCTGTAAATATTTGAGGGCAGAGTGGTTTTTTGTTTGAAGGCTGCACTTTTGACAGCTGCAATAATTCTTCAGGCAAAACCACTATTTTTGTCCGAGTTGCTGGAACATCTGAAGTTTATGTTCTGGGACCACTGAAATATTGATTTCCCTAAGTTTGATTCTGCTATGAAAAATACCAGGTTTGGTCATACTTAAAGTTACTGGGAGTTGCATTCCCTTCATTTTGGATTGAAGTTATTCATCTGGGCTATCAAAGCAATTTTTTTTCAATTTATTGAGATCAGAGGAATAGGAGATTAATAAATAAATACATATATCCTGTAACAATATCTGGGACTGAAGGCAATCAAAATAATCAGGATTGATTTCAGAAGCAATCAATTTCTATGTCATCTTGCTCAAGAATTGTAAAGTAGGCATTGAGTATAATTGTAGGAACTCATGGAACCTAAACTTCATTTTCTTTTTCAGAAAAAGCCTCATCACTGCTTTCTTTAAAATAGTTATCCCTGATTCATTGGGATAAAGACAAGATACAATAATAATAAAACATCTAGCTAATTGAAATACAGTGAAGGTCTCATGTCTTAGGTTTGTACAAAATTATAAAGTATCCATCACTATTATATCATTTTTAAATGCTGCCTACCACTTTTAAAGTAATGACGCTCATTACTTTAACCAATAAACCATTAATTGCCTCATTTCCAGATCTCAGAGTAATATGGCCTTTAACCACTGAAAATATTTCTTCAGGGTAACATGAAGGTATTGTCATATGAATATGTCAGAAATAAATATGTTCCCTATCCTGTCCTGAAACTACTTAATTTGTATTTACTCTTCCCATGTATTCCTTTTTTCTTTGTAAGTTGTAATCCATGACTCAATAATTTAATAATTTTGGGGGGTTTTCTGCATCTTCTTATGGTCAACATGAAAAATAAGAATGGATCTCTCTGACTGGTGGATGTGGTTTGGCTGTGAAAAGTATCAATGGAGTTTTTGTCTAAAGTAATAGTGTCAAAATAAAATGATTACTAGCAGTGTAAAATACCAAAAAGTGGAGACTTCCGGTGGCAGGCGACCTCGTCGGATGCAGCTGTTGCTGCCTCCCGCCTGTTTTTGCGTAAAAGC
>NW_015386442.1:2033628-2045459 GCF_001527695.2 Protobothrops mucrosquamatus | reverse complement strand
CCTAGGTATTACACATAATTTGGATGTAAAAGAAACTAATTTGATGTTGTACTGTTTAACTGCTGCCCGTTTGTTGATAGCTCAAAATTGGAAGAGTAAAATTTTACCTACAATGGAAGATTGGAGATTGAAAGTTTCGCACCTTGCTGAAATGGCAAAGATTTCAGCTTATTTGAAGAATCACTCAAATGAACAATTTCTATCTATATGGAGAAGATGGATTGTTTATATTCAAAAGAAGCATAGAATAGTGGAATATAATTTAGGTTTTTAATTAACTGGTTTTTTTTCCTTTTTTTATATATATATTTCACTTATTTATGTAAAATTTATATATCTTGTGGAGTTAGAGATATTAATAATTGTTTACTTATATTTGAATATTATCCTGGGATTAGGTTTGGGAAGTCTCGGGGGGTGGATGGGTGGGGGATGTGGGTGTTTTTTATACTATATTGTGTTATATTTGTGATGTTTTTTTTATGATGAAAATAATAAAAAAAAAATTATTGAACAAAAAAAATAAAAAATAAAATAAAATACCAAAAAGTTTTACTTTAAGATACACAATTCCCTGCCTGTAGGAAAAAAACACATAATTATCTGATTACATGCCATTAATATGATGTCGAGTCATAGCAACCATATAGCTAGATTGTTTCAGAATGATCTTTCTCCAGCTTTGCCCTTCATTTCTTCCAATAGTGCATACATCACTGCTATAATTGAATCCGTTCTTCTTGCTGCTTATCCTTTCCTTCTCTTTCCTTTCTACTTACCTCAACATTATGGACTTCTCAAGGGAGGTCTGTCTTCACATAATGTACCCAAAGTATGATTATTTTCAGCCATGACATAATGGCTCCATGTCTGGGTTTACTCACTGAGTTGGTTTGTTGAATAAATCATAAATAGACAAGGTTGTAACCAAAACCCAAACAAACTACATACTGTACATTATGGTTTATTATGCTATTTGAATCGGACCATACTGATTCTGGTCTGCATATTGGCATGTTTGTTTTTAACGTAGGGTGCATTCAAATGTGTGATCTTGAACTACAAAGAAATTCCATCCTTCAGATTTTATCCATCATGTGAATATCTTCTTCCATGTAATTTGTTTTTAAGCAGTATGAATTTGATTTATGTATTATTTTTGTATGTATTTAGATAATTTCCAAATCAATTATTTGGCTTTTCCCAAGAATTTTAAAATGAACTAGTGTGTTTGTTTAATTACAGTTATGAAATTGTCAGAAGTAAAGTCTTCATCTTGGTTCATCCAAGCCGGGGATAAATAAGCAACATGGCGACTGCTTTGGGAAGAAGTTACAGTTTATTGAAGAGGCAGAAAGATAGTTCTTGCAAGAAAGAGCAGAGGGAAGAAGGAGGACTTGAGCACATGGGCAGTAGGTTTTTATACCCCCTCTAGCCTTTTGTTTGGAATACAAAAGGCCTCAAGGTTCCTGTGGCATGAACCTTGAGGCTATTTCTGAGTGTTTTTCTAGGCCTTGATATCTGTGGTTTAATCCTATTATCATATCCTGCTTCCCAGGTGATGGGGCTAATGACTCCTAGAGTTTGGGTGGGGCATGCAGATTTTCTCTTTATCTTCTTGATTGCTCTGGCTTAAACTTTCTGATGGTTTTACATCTGCATTTGTATGGGGCTAGCTCCTGTTTGGGATAGTTGGCTTGGGGGCAAAGTTGGTTTCTGCTTTTTAAAATACTTTTGAGGAAATATATTTTTCTGCCCTTTTAATATTTCAATATATTTTTCTGCCCTTTTAATATTTCCTTCTCTGGGGAGCTGACTTCCCACAATATAAACAGTATGTGCATGTGTGTATGTGTGATTTCATGGGTGTATAATGTCAATAATTTAGTCATTTCATCTTGCTAATAGTTTTGTCTTTTCAACTTTAACCAGCCATTCCTGGCCAAATTATTGCCAGTGAACATTTTTGGGGAAAAAGAACAGTCTACCAAGATTGAGTTGATTTTCATTGGTGCCACAGTTTAATGGTGTTCTAATGGCTGATTTTAATATTTTTGTTCTGTAACACAGTAAGAAAAGTGGTAGGCACTGTGACACAAAGAATTTTTACTGTCTTTCAAACAATACTACTATTCAGGTCAGTTAATGGTTCTGTCATTAACAATATTTCCAAAAAGAAATTAGCAATAACTTTTTCCAATTAACAAGAACTTAAACCACAAAATTAGTATACAATTGTTCTTCATGGTTCAAGTTTCCCTGTAATGTCACCACCTACTTCAGATGTCCTGTGTGAGTGATAAATTTTGGTCACACTGAATCACACAATGTGGTGTACAGCTGTCAAGTGACAACAGGCTTCCTGCCTGTTAAGTCAATATATTTGAAGCATAATTCATTTCTATATGGATGTATAGTCTGAGACTTTAGGATTATACACAGGTCTGAAAGTCTTGTTCCCTCCAAGGGTTGCCCTCCTAAATGGGCACAGAAAAATGTGAGACAAACAAAATGATTAAATATAGAAAAATGAGCCGCTTTATTGCTTTTAAATATATTTGTATTACATTTAAATTAACTTATATTAGTACTGGATCTGACTATTTTGGGAAGTACATTTCTGAAAATGAATTCTGTGTTGATAAGGCTTAACATTGTCACTCAAATGTGAGTAACATCTTTTGTTCCTCAGTAGGCATCCTCTTTTCATAAAACACATTAACGAAATTGGTGAGCTTCTTTATCACTCAACTACAGGAGTGGATTTAGATACCAAGTAATTTCCTAATGTCCTGCCTAGCCCTTGTAATGTCACAGATGGGCAAAACAAATATTCTCCTCTAGGAGGATTTTCCCTGATCTCTACTATCTGTACAACTGTGAAATAGATAGTTTTGAAGAGGAAGAGAAATTGAAGGACAACAGCTATATCTAATAACAACCATGCAGAGTATTCTCATTCTGCGTAATATTGAAACCCAGAATCCAGTTCAAACAAGTTATTATTTGGAAACCTGGTTTTTTTTGTACTTCATGTTTTTCTCCTTTAAATTTGTTTTTATATCACATATCATTTAAAAGGAAGTTTGCATGATTGCACCATTACCCTTTATGTTTTGGGGATCATTACAAAAGTACATTAGGAATTGTATTTCGTGGTTGTGTTTCTATTATAAGCTGCAGGAAAAGTCTTGAGAAGAGGCTATGAGAATGACTCACACAGACAGATTAGTAGCAGCTGTCTATCATAATAATTCTTCCCCACCTTTCTTGGGGAAGCTAATAAAAATCTGTTCCTCCAATATCTATAATAATGGCCAGCATTCTATTCAAAGAAAAGGGACACTATATTGGATAAAGACAAATCATCTCTCAAATGGAACCACAGTAACTGGAAATCCCAACATTTTTTTCTCCCATAAACATATAAAATGTTTGGCTCTGGTTGAATTATTTCCCTGTTCAGCTTTATGTTTTGAAAATAAATTGATTCCCTGAAGACATTAATCATTTTGGCAAAATATTTTCCAATTGTAGCATAGTATAATATACTATAATAATATAATATACTTCTCACTGGAGAAGGGCCTAATGCTGGGAAAGATTGAGGGCAATAGAAGAAGGGGACGACAGAGAATGACGTGGCTGGATGGAGTCACTGAAGCAGTAGGCGTGAGCTTAAATGGACTCCAGAAGATGGTAGAGGACAGGAAGACCTGGAGGAACGTTGTGGGTCGGACATGACTTCGCAATTAACAACAACAAATAATATACAGTACTATTAACGAGTCCAGACTCACTGGGAGTCATGTGGCATACATCCTTAATAAATTACTGTGGTTGGTTGCATAGCCTGTCAGATGTTTAGGCTGGATTAGCAGTTTTATCCCTTTATCAAGTCCTTCTCAAAAACCTTGGATAGGCAGATGTTGTTGTTTGATGGTGTTAAAGGAACTATCACAGGATGTAAGCTTTCCCAAGTAAAGCTGCCTTTTGCGTCTGACTGATGGTGATTTTGTCTACAGATAATCCCCAAGTTACAAGTGTTCACTTAACACTTGTTCGAAGTTATGCGATAAGCACCCCCTAGTGTTTACGAGAAAATCCCAAAATTACAAATGTTGCAGCACCACGGCAGTTGTTCGCCCTTACGAATGACTGCAGAGGCTCTGCAACATTCACCCTATTCCCCCCTTCCCCACAGTTGCTTCCCCCTCCCTTCCTGCTGCATTTTCAACCACCCCATTTCCTCACAGAAGGATCTCCCCATCTCTCGAAGGTCTCTGTTCAGATAAAAGGTGTTTGAGTGCCTATGGGACCCATGGAAGCACAATGATTCACTGTGTTTCTAAGTGTCCCTAGGTACTCAAACACTTTTTATCTGAATGGAGACCTTCGGGAAATGGGGAGCTCCATCTATGTGCGAATTGCAACACTTGAAAACACAGCAGTTCACTGCATTTCAAGTGTTGCATTTGCTCACCTATGGAGCACCCCATCTTCCCAAGGTTTCCGTTTAGATAAAAGATTTTTGAGCACCTATGGGCCCCTTGGAAATGCAGCAATTCACTGCGTTTCCAAGGGTCCCTAGGTACTCAAACACTTTGTATCTGAATGGAGACCCTGGGGAGATGGGGAGCTTCATCTGTGTGTGAATGCAATGCTTGAAAACGCAGCGATTCGCTATGTTCTCCAGCATGATGAGTGGAGAATCCACCAATGAGTTAGCTTCGTCTTCTTGCCCATAGAGACTAAGTCAGCCAACTTGCCACGCCTCTCTCCCTGGACCAGGATACCCCAGTCACGATTTAATCTTTCACCCGAGAGGATGTGGTAACTTGGCTCTCTTAGTTTCTAGGCAAGACCAGCATGAAACAGGTCGTATACATATTTTTTTCCTTAATTTCTGTCGGATTTAATTCCCCCAGCTACTGCTGTTTTCGCGGCGAAGCTCAATCGCGCGGATCCCAGCACTCCGACAGGCTTCGGCTGAAGCCTCAAGCCGGCTACTTGTGGCAGAACAATGGGGGCGGTCGCCATTTTCGGAGGCCGCATGGTTATACTTCAGCGTAGGGGGGTTGGAATCCTCCCGTTGCAGTTAGAAGCCCAAATCAGCTGTTTTTCTAGCATATTGTTGCCGCTCCAACAGCAGCAAATTCTGACTGCAGCACGGACAGGAAATATAAGAGGGGAGACTTGCGGCCGCCATCTTTTCTCTAGCTGCAAAATTTGAACAGACCGGGTTGCCGGCTCTATTTCTAGATGCTTTAAGTTCAGATTGTGTTAACTGCTCTACACGCAATGGCGGCACTCTAATCCGGCCGCAGACGGACCGGTAAAATAAATGGAGTCCACAGAGAATCAGGAAGGTCTGAAACTGCATTTGTCGGGGGGGGGGGTCACTCATCAGATCAGCCCCTACATTCAATATTGGATTACTGGTACAGGATTGACTGCAGAGCAGTAACCTTACAACAACAACAACAACAACAACAACAATAATAATAAAAGAGAGAGAGAGAGAGAAAAGAAAGAAGCCTATATTTACAATCTACTGGCAATATACGTGTGCTGGCCGTATCTGCCACCACCAACGCTACTAGTGAGCTGAATGTACCATTAAGTTGGTTAAGCCGCCACTAAGTGGATCACAGAAGTGCGGGTCGTATCATTAATTTGGTCTTGCCATTCATGCCTGGTTTGCAATTGCTGCAGTAATCAAGTTTTGGCATTCCATCAGGTTGGCCTGTGACCATTATTCAGGCCCCTTATTGAGAAATACCTCTCAGTCACATTACTGAGATATCCATCTGTGCACATTACCAGGCCTTAATATTGCGAGATACCTCTTAGTCACACCACTGAGTTATCTCCTATTGCAATGGCAGACACCAGCACTCCCCAGACCTCCCAGGGTACCTCAATCAGTCCTTCTGGATGTAAGAGGTCAAAATCATCTAAGCAGGAAACAGTGGGAAGGATCAAGGCCAAAGCAATATCTGGCAAGAGATCCTCTAAGGCTGCTGACAGGGAGGCTAGACGGAGACATCAGGCCCTAGAGAAACAATTTTCCAGGGCTGAAAAGCGACAAAACACAGCAGGAGCCAGACTGGCATCCCGTTTACACAGAGGCAGAGGTATTTGGCCCTTTACAGGCTCCTCAAGCTTTGGGGACCCCAAGATCCGGGCCCTGGGAAGCAGAGGCTGATCCATTTGCTATCCCCAGGGAGGAACAGGTGGAGAGGTTCCCCCTAAGTGAAGGGCCTGATCTTCAGTTCCAGGCACCCAGATCAAGGATTAGGTCCCTGAGCCCAGAGGCAACGTTTACTCCCACAACGGCGGGACTTCGCCCTTCAGAGAATCAGGGAGCCTTATCACCTGAGCATTTACAGGCTCTGATATCTCAGGCTGTCGCGTAAGGCATAGCCTCCACAATGCAACAGAGATCCAGAGCTGAATCTGTAGCATCAAGGGATCAATCCTATCTATCCCAAGAGGAAGCTACAGCATACCAGGGGTCAATTTCTCCATCCCAATCTTCCAGAAGCAGAATGTCGCTCACTGGGGACTATGAGCAAATGGACCAGGGGCTGTCAGAGGATGAGGACCTATCCCCGAACCCCCCACCATTCGTAGGCCTCTTTAATCTGGCCCTCTTCAAATCCTTGCTCCACAAGGCCAGCAGCACAGCTAAGATTGGGCTGGCAAGAGACTCTCAGGAGGGGCCCTCGACCAGCCAGGGTACTACTAACAGGGTGTTCTCAGAACCCACCTTCATACAGCAGCACATCCATTGTCCCCCCTCTTCTTTAATACAATCCAAAAGCATTGGGGAATGCCAGGCAACTTCCCCTCAATGGGGGGGACAGACAGGAAGGTGTTCAATGTGGATCCCACATTATCAGAAGTGCTAGAGCAGTGGTTCTCAACCTTTTTAATGCCGCGACCCCAACCGGTCATAAGTCGAGGACTAAACTGGTCATAAGTCGAGGACTACCCAACCGGTCGTAAGTCGAGGACTTTCCCTGCCCGGGAGCACCGCGCATGTGTGGTTCCACCCCCTGCGCCAGCCAAGGTGTAGCTGGCAAGCGGCAGAGACGGAGCAGGCCGACCACCAGCTGGCCCAGCCCAAGGGAGGTAAGGCCCCCTCCGGAAAAGGGGAAAAAATGGCGGACAAAAAAAATGGCGGACAGCCTTGCATGGTGACCCCCGTGAAATGGTCGATCGACCCCAAATGGGGTCCCGACCCACAGGTTGAGAACCACTGTGCTAGAGGTTCCGATAGTAGACGAACCCTTAGCACCACTGTTCTCCCCCTCCACGGTATCTGGAGACATGGCGGAGGCCTTGAGGTCAGAGGACAAGAAGGCGAAACTTACCTTGCGCAGGACACATCAGGCCTCGGCATGGGCGGCAAGGGCAGCCATATCCACCTTCTTTGCTAGAACCTCCCTACTCTGGCTGCGCCAGCTACAGACCAGAGTCTCACCAGAGGAGGACAGAATGCACCATGACTTAAGGAGGCTAGTGGCTGCAGCAGAGTACATGGCGGACTCATGTTTACACGCCACCAGTTATTCCGCCAGAGTGATAGCTTCCAACGTCACAGCTCACAGACTGTTGTGGCTCAGACAGTGGCGTGCAGACATCAAGGCCAAGTGGCGGCTAGCAGCTGCCCCTACAGAGGTGGCCAAGTTTTTGAGTAAGGCCTTAAATCCTTATCGAAAACAAGGATAAATGCAGGGTCATGGCCCATCTCTCAAGAAGGGGAGATAGAACTATTACCTATGCCCGCAGGCAGACCTTCCGATCTGAAACAGGATCGGAGTTCTCTCAGTTCTCCCGCCCCTTTCAGCCCAGAACAGACTGTCAAGTCGACAGATCTGGCAACAGGGACAGATTCAGACAACAATTCCAGTCAAAGCGGCCTCTTTCATGGCATGGGGGCCCACCCCTTTCGCAAGTCCAAGTGACAGCAGGGAGACTTCTCCCATAGGTGGCAGGCTGGCCCTTTTTGCATACAGATGGCAAGCCACCACCATGGACCTTTGGGTCCTAAACACCATCAGATTCGGCCTATCCCTGGAATTCACCTCCAAACCCCCGAGGCACTTCGTCCCTTGCCCTTCACCCAAGGATCCGGTCAAATGAGGCCTCATCAAGGAGGCCATTCAGCACCTTCTGGAGATTCGAGCCATAGAGCCGGTACCAGCGGGGCAGAAGGGACGGGGGTTCTATTCCATTCTGTTCATTGTTCCAAAGACCTCGGGAGGATGGAGGGCAATCCTCAATCTAAAAAGAATGAACAATCACTTGGCATACAGGAGATTCAAAATGCAGACACTCCAATCCATATTGGCCGGCATCAGAAGGGGAGACCTCCTAACGTCCATACCTGCATATCCCCATATTTCCCAAGCATCAGAAGTTTCTAAGGTTCTGCTATGCAGGCCAACACCTGCAATACAGAGCTCTACCCTTAGGCCTCTCATCGGCCCCCAGAGTGTTCACAAAGGTTCTGGTGATGCTAGCTGCGCATCTGAGGACCATCCCGGTGCGTGTCCAGTGCTACCTGGATGACATCCTTATCTAATCCTCCTCCATTCAGGTGGCACAGTCAGAACTGGCATTGATCTTAAAAACCCTCCAAGACCACGGGTTCTCAGTAAATTTCCAAAAAAGCCAAACAGTTCCCTCGACCCGTCTCCTTCACTTGGGGGCAGTGATAGATACAAGGAAGTGTGAGGTCTTCCTATCTCGAGAACGTCAAAACAGCATTCAAATCCTAGTCACTCAGATTAAAAGGAAACGCGTCGCCACCCTCGCTATGCTTTCCCAATTACTGGGAAAGATGATCTCATGCATAGCAATTGTGCCTTGGGCACGACTGCACTCTAAAAGTCTCCAATGGTTCCTGCTCCCATTCCAGAAGCTAGGGACCAGCTCTTCCAACCAAAGAGTAAGGGTACCATCACAAATTCTGAAATCCCTCCAATGGTGGGTTTCCCCAGCAGTGGACACTCTGTTCAAGGAGCCCACCTGGGTCATCCTGACCTCGGATGCCAGCTTATTCAGCTGGGGAGCCCACCTACAATCACTGATAGCATAGGGCCAGTGGTCCCCATCAGATCTGAAGCACAACATAAACTGGTTGGAGCTCAGAGCCATACACCTGGCCATACGCCACTTCCTCAGCTCAGTGGCGAAACAACACGTTCTAGTCCTCACGGACAACGTGGCGGCAAAAGCCCATGTCAACCGGCAAGGGGGTACCCACTCCAGATCTCTCATGGCCGAGGCTCAGTTGTTGGGAACCTGGGCATAGACCAACCTCTCTACCATCAAAGCCGAGCATATCTCGGGAGAGACGAACCGGCAGGCGGACTTCCTGAGCAGAACAACAGTGGACCACTCAGAGTGGAGCCTGCATCTAGAGCTCTTCAGAGAGGCATCAGAGAGGTTTGGTCTGCCAGTAGTGGACCTGTTCATCACTCCGGCGAATTCCCAGCTTCCCAGGTTTTTCTCCTGCTTCCCATCACCAGGGGCGGAGAGGACAGATGCCCTCTGGGGGCCATGGCCCAGGGAACTGCTATATGCATTCCTTCCTCTTCCTCTAATTCAAGCAACTATCCGGAAGATACTGAAGGAACGGGCAGAAGTGATACTTATTGCTCCACACTGGCCAAGACGACCGTGGTTTGCAGACCTCGTAGGTTTTTCGGCCTCCCCTCCATGGAGGATTCCTCATGACCGAATCTCACTCAGCCAGGGGACCCTGCAACATCCAGTGCCACAGTGGCTCCAGTTAACTGTCTGGCACTTGAAAGGTGACTCTTGTCACAGGAGTCATATTCTCCACATGTGATTACTATGATTCAGGCCTCAAGAAGGCCTGCAACTAACAGAATTTATGACTCCACATGGAGGAATTACTGTAACTGGTGTACAAAACAACAGGTAGACCCTTCCAAGTTACTATTCCAAGGCTTTTGGACTATTTGTTGGAGGGTCTCGAGACGGGCTTAGCACCCAACACAATCCGCAGACAGGCATCCACCATCGGCAGATGGATTAGGACTTGCATAGCAGGGGCGTTCCAGACACAAGCCCTACAGGTTCCAAGTCGAATTACCGCACATTCCACTCGCAGCACAGCAACTTCAGCAGCGTGGGCGACACAGGCATCCATTGAGGAAATATGCAGGGCAGCGACGTGGTCGTCACCATCATCTTTCATGAGGCACTACAAAATAGATAGGTTCGCCTCCGCGGACGCCTCATTTGGCAGGAGTGTTCTCCAATACGTAGTATCAGGGAATGGGACACAGGCCCAGATTGCTTTCCACCCATAGGGACAGTGAGGCTTTGGTATGTCCCATTGGTGGATTCTCCACTCGTCATGCTGGAGAAGTGGCGTTGTCTTACCTGAACGCCTTTTCTCAGCATGACGATGGAGAATCCACTCCCACCCCTTAGGGTCAGTCAGGCCCTGTGTCAGGGGCATTTGAGCCACCACATTGAATTATAGTCAACAGCTGCGCCTCAGTCGTGACTGGGGAATCCTGGTCCAGGGTGAGAGGCGTGGCAAGTTGGCTGACTTAGTCTCTATGGGCAAGAAGACAAAGCTATCCCATTGGTGGATTCTCCATCGTCATGGTGAGAAAAGGCGTTCAGATAAGACAACGCCCCTTTTCAAGCATTGCATTTGCTCACATACGGAACTCCCCATCTCCCCAAGTTCTCTGTTTGGATAAAAGGTGTTTGAGCACCTATGGGACCCTTGGAAATGTAGCGATTTGCTGTTTTTCTAAGTGTCCCTATGTGCTAAAACACTTTCTGTCTGAATGGAGGCATTCAGGAGATGGGGAGCTCCATTTGTGTGTGAATGCAATGCTTCAAAATGCAGTGAATTGTATGGGGTGATGGAAAATGCAGCGATTTGCTGCTTTTCCGAGACTTGCATTTGCACCCAGGAGGAGCTCCCTATCTCTCTGAGGTCTCCATTCAGATTAAAAGTGAGTGGCAGTGGCTTGAGTTTCTCCAATCCATCCAAGTGGAAGGAAATGGAGGCACAGAGCAGGATTGCTCTCAATAAGGCTGGTGCATGCAAGCAAGCAGCGCACCCACCTCTTCTTGAGAGTAATCCTGCTCTACGCCTATAATTTTTTTCCTTTCGTACAGGGCAGAGAAACTCAAGCCGCTGCTGCTGCTTGAGTTGGGAGAACAAGAAGAAGAAAAGCAGTTAGGATTTTGGCTACCACCGGTCAGGCAAGGAATAGGTCAGGCGGGCTGAGTGGGGAAGGGAGATTGTGGCTGTAGAGGTGGCTGCTGCAACCAGCAGCAGCTTGGATGCAGGTGCAAGGGGACTTGCCCCGCGATGCCTCCCCGCTCAGTTGAAGGCTTCGTTCCTGCCCTCAGCGCACCCGGGCCATGGACGGCATTGGTTCCTGCACCCGGCCGACTCTGATTCCATAGGCAAGTAAACAAAGCAAAGACTCTCCCCCCCCGAGAATGGAAGCTTCTGGGGACCATGATCTCTTTTGAACTCACGCGATATTACAGCACAGGAGCTTCCATTGTCAGTGCGAAAAGCATTTCCAAGCCAATTCTCCTCAAAGGGAAAGAAACCGCAGCAGAGAGGATTTTTGCAAGTTAAGTGAATCCAGCATGGCTGGAAGGGAAGGGGAAGCATGAAGTATCTTCCCTCCATGGCCTTCCCCATCCTGAGATACCTCTTGTGCACTTAATGAGCCACGTGCGTGTTTGTGGACCGGAATGTATTCCAGGAAGGAACTGCTGGCCCTGCGCGATTCCCCCATCGCGCAGGCATG
>NW_015386442.1:2025320-2031336 GCF_001527695.2 Protobothrops mucrosquamatus | reverse complement strand
CATGGCATCGGACCTGGATATCTCCGAGACCGCCTTCTGCCTCAGATTACCTCCCATCGGCCAGTACGCTCCCACAGAGTGGGTCTCCTCAGGGTGCCGTCAGCCAGACAGTGCCGGCTGGCGACCCCCAGGGGGAGGGCCTTCTCGGTGGGAGCTCCCACCCTATGGAATGAACTACCCCCAGAGATCAGGGTGATCCGGATCTCCCTTCCTTCCGCCGCGCCCTCAAGACATGGCTATTTAAGCTGGCAGGACTGGCCTAAGGGGTTTTTTAGTTGGGTTTTAAAACAATTTTTAAAATAACAAAGGCCAAATTAATATTTCCTTTTAATTACGTTTTAATGGTAGTATTTTTGTACTTTTTTATTTGTTTTTATTAGGCTGTTAGCCGCCCTGAGTCCGCAAAGAGAAGGGCGGGGTAAAAATACAATAAATAAATAAATAAATAAATAAATAAATAAATAAATAAATAAATAAATAAATAAATAAAGAGCAGGGAGTGTTCTCGTTCGAGGTATGAGATTTACTGCCATGAATTTTCAAATTACGAATGGAATGGGCAGGTTCCATTACATTTGGAACTCGAGGACTATCTGTATTTCTAGTTGCATGTCTTTGAATTTTGTGATATTCTCCAGAACTTTTTCTTCTCTTCTGCTGTCTCAAAATATTGCAACATCCACTATTACCACTTTTTGTCTCCCTTAATGATAATTGTTAAGTGTGCCATGTGATATGGTAGGTGCTTGTTTATTTGAATTCTAAAGTTATAGAATTCTTCATTTTCTAATACTTTAGCTATTTTGTGATCCCACCTGTTTTTGCTTGCAGGTAAATGGTATTTCTTGCAGATCTTCCAATGAACCATTGTTGCTACTTTGTCATGGTATTGTTTGTAGTCAGCCTGTGTGATCTTGCAGGAGCTAACTAGATGATCCATTGTTTTTTCAGCTTCTTTGCAGAGACAATATTTGCTATCTGTTTCTGTCTTCTCAATTATGGCTGTGTATGCATTTGTTGTTAAGGGAAGTGGCCATGTAATACTTTGTCTTGCCATGTCACATTTCTATTCTTCATTTGGTCTTTCTTGTGGGCCAGTTTGGTCTTTTTGTAAGCCTTCATGGCATGCTAGCTTCAGTGTCAAGATATCTGTAATATGTAAGTATTTAATGTATACTTCTGTTCTTGGGGTAACTGACTGTAGCAATGGAATTCTAATCAATAGCTTTAAAATGCTTCTTCCCAATCAATATTCTGCTCTATCATAAGCAGTGTTTTCTTAACTTACATAGATTTATATCATCATGTATTTTTCATTTAAATAGCAGCAAGAGGGTTACAATAGATATTTGAATTAAACTGTCATTATTATAAAGTAGGCAAAGTTCATACAGTGTTAGCTGCTGTAAAATGAATAAATTTATAATAAAATACTGCATAATTCATTAAAGCAAATGTATTTTAAATATTCACAGGAGCTTCATTAAATAGATTTGTCTGAATGTTGGTGAAACTAAATTTCATTTGAATTTATAGAATACCTTTTCAATGGGTAATTATTTTTCATTACTCACTCCACATTTGTGAGGATTAGCTTTTACTATTTGTCAGTCATTGCCATCTCCTCCTCCTCTTCCAAGCTAAAACATATTGATCTTTTTATTAGTCCTTGTAAAAATCCAGAAGTGAAGTAGCAGCTCTAATTCTAAGTAACAAAGTACCAAGTAACTGTTGTTGCTGTTGTTCTAACCATTCAGTCATGTCCAACTCTTGATGACTTTATAGGCAAAAGCTCTCCATGCTGCCCTGTCAAGAACAGCTTCTTTCACTTGTTGAATATTCATCTTTGTATCAGTTTTGATCAAGCCAGCATGTTCTTTGTTTGCCCCTTCTTGTTCCACTAACCATTTCTAGCATCATTGACTTCTCTAATGAATTTGCACTCATGACATGGCCAAAATTAATCAGATGTAGTCTTGTGATTTGGGCTTTTAATGATGTGCCTGGTTTTATATGATTCAGTACTTTTCTGTTGGTTGCTCTGACTGTCCATAGTATGGGCAATAATTTACACCAGCACCACAGTTCAAAGACATCAATTCTTCAATCAGCCATTCTTAGTGCCCAACTCTCATATTCATACATCATTATAGGGAAGACTATTGCTCTAACTAGACTGCTTTTTGCATTTGTATCAATATCTCTGCTTTTCTAGATCTTATTCATGTTAACCATTGCAGTGCAGTCTAAGGTTATCCTGTGTTTGATTTCAGGAGTAGAAGTGTCATCATGAACAATTTTTGATCCAAGGAAGATATATTCTCGAAGTAACTCAATTTCCTCCTTGTTGACTTTAAATATTTCATGTTCATCTGTAGCTATTGTCATTGTATTAGCCACCCATAACTTATTGTATTCTACACAGTCAAATGCTTTTCTGTAATTGATAAAACAGATATTGTATATAGATCCTTTTTGATATTCATGTGTCTTTTCTATAATCCAGCTAATATTGGCAATGTGATGAGAAGTGCTGTGTCCCTTTCTAAAGCCAGCTTGTACATCAAGTAACTCTTGATTGATGATATTCTATAGCCACTGTTTAATGATTGGTCAACCTATTTTCCAAAGCACCTCAAGGCAGGACAAGAAGCAATGGATGGAAACTAATCAAGGAGAGAAACAATCTAGAACTAAAGAGAAATTTCCTGACAGTTAGAACAAATCTTTAACAGAATCTTGCTTGCATGAGAAATCAATGCAGTCTCGGAGCATTGCCTTTTTTTACCAGTGGGATAAAAACAGATCTTTTCCAGCCCCGGGGAAAACTAAAGTAACTACTTTACTTTTAAAGTAAAGTAACTAAAGTAACTACTAATTAAATATTTTAGTGATCTAAGAACAGACAGTTGATCCCGGGAAAATAAAATGGTCTTTTTCTAAAAAAATATCACATATTGTTAAAACTAAAGACTGTCTGAAAAAAATGGTCAGCACTCAAAAATAATGAAATAACTATTTTTTTCCAGTGATAGCTTTGGAAGCACAGACAGTTTCAAGTTACAACTTGAAAAAAAGCTCTTCAAAATAACAATATTCTGAACGGAAGTGTTGATTGTAGATAATGGGAAATCTAAAATACACATAAAATTCAGAATTAGCAAAGGCACAAACAAGAGACAAGTCAAATGTGCTTATGAGTTGTTTTTAGCTAAGTCATAAATCCTATTTTCTCCACTGTACCTTACCACAAAATGCATTATGTTGGAGAAAACATTAAACTACTCCTGAGCCTTTGATTAACAAATGATGTACCAAGATGATAGAAGTCTAATGTGTCAGTAAAAGATCTCTGCAACTCAAGCTGTTGATGTTGAGAAAAATCTATATCAGCACAATCTTATTTTCTTCCTTGTAGAGCATCTGACAATTAGACTAGTTCACTTACCTAGGCAATAGTGCTCTTTTTCTCTAGAGACATGGGCTGATGGCTTTTTGAATGGTAGTGTCAAAAGTCCCACTGCAGGGGAGGGAGGGAAGGGGGAGGGAACCCTCCCCAGTGAAAACTAAACCCCGTAGAATTTGCTTCCACAAACTAATGAAAAAATCTTTAAAACTCAGAGCAGACCAGGTTGCAAATTGTCTTCAATGTCTGAATACTGAAAATTAGTGTATTTCTAATATTGATTAGAAATAATTGAATGATACGAATGATTGAATGGAACTATAGAAGGGTGTGAAGATTAAGGATAAGCCTCAGCTACTAAAAAAATATAAAACAAGGGCTTGACTCCGTCTGAAGCCTTACAGACTGCTAAACAAAGGCTCCCATGATTGATTACCAAGCTAAGGAGAAGCAGAGGTCAAGAAGCATTTGCCCTGTTCTCCAAAGAATCATCCAAGGTGTCCTCCCAACCTTAATAACAGAGCCACCACCAGCAAAAACTGTATAGTACTGGTCAATATATGTGAGAAAGAAGAATTTCATACATTTCATGTTGGTTTCTTTAGCCAGTAGGTGTGGATTCTGTCCAGGCCAAGTGCTGTCCAACTCTTCATGTTCTTGAGCCATTGTTGTATGCCTGCCACTGTGGTGGTGATTGGTTCCTGTTCTAGGAAAATGCTATGGTCTGCTCTCAGGTTCTGCATCCACTTTGCACTGATGCTATGTATCTTCCCTTTTTCCATACCTTTCCATCAGCTAATTAACTCCTCTCTGAGTTGCCTTGATTTTAGACTGAAACCTCATTTTCCAGGAAAAGTATGTACTACTGCTATTTTTTATTATGTAGCCAAGCACGTCTAGGATTATTATAGATTCTGACATTCTATGACCAAGAGGTAATTCTGCTTGTGTCACTCTTTTGTATCTTTAAAATCAACTGACTATTGGCAAGTCAATATTTTTGTTTAATGCAAAACATTAAAAACTTGAATAGTTTAATACAGTCTAAATAAGCTTGTTTGGGGCTAATACTGGGAATGCAGATCACTGGGGAAAAATATTTGTTCCTTTATTTACTTGGTATATTCTAGATAGAAGCTGTTACTAGGCTGAATGTAGAGCTGAACACCCTACCAGGATGAAAAAGGAGAAGAGATTTTAATTGATTTTCCCTCCTGACTATTGAACTGTATTTTACCTGCTATTGAGATGGGATATATATCCAACTTACTTCCATGAATGGAAAGAGATTTTCTGTTCATAGAGAAACAGGTGTAAGTTATTGTTTGTATGTATATTACTTTAATATAAAATGTAGATTATGCAAATTGCTGGTTTTTTTTATGCCTCTAGTTCCTAAATGTTTCCCTGGAATGTCTCATGATCCATAGCAGTAAAAACTGGCAGAACAGATGGTAGGGTGATAGCTGACAAATGAAATCTCTTCTGTGGCTTCTGGAATCCGGCCTCTTGTTTTTAGTAAAATCTTATATTTTGAAATCTTTACTACATTTTTTTTGTGCAAAAAGCATCTAATATTTAAAACCCTAACAGTCCTTTGTTTTGTTTTGTTTTTAATTCTTTTTTGTGCTTTGGTTGCTGTGACCATTGATACTTTCTTGTTCCTAAACATATTTTTTGATCCCAACATCAAAATATGATATCCTACATGCTCTATGAATGAGTAGATAATATTTGGTTCCAAAATATGGACACCCTGAATAAATACTCTGGACTATAGCTTTACATTCCAAATCCATGCATCTTGCTTTGAAATAAAACATATCATGTTTACTGATAGGTATAGGCAGGTCAGCACAAGAGAGCCAATTTGGTGTAGTATTTAAGGCAGGGGTGTCAAACTGCTGGCCCATGGGCCAGATGCGTCATGGCGAAACTGCACCCACCCCATTGCCGGCAATGGCAAAAAAGTCACGATACGTCGTGACACATCACATGATGTTGCGAGTTTGACACCCCTGATTTAAGGCATCATGCTAGAAATCAGGAAACCATAAATAAGGCCTGGCTTAGCATGAAGCCAGCTGGGTAATCTTGGGCTAGTCACTTTTACTACTCCATTTTATGTCCTCTTTTTTATTCTCAGATCTTCACCACTGAATACAAACATTGACTTCTTTTACTTTCTTCTTCCCCTCAATAGAATGAGTTATAGTTGAGTTTTAAGTACTAAGTAATTCTTCCACTGTGGGATTAATAAGTTTGTGTGTGTGCACCAATGGAGTACTATTTTGTACAGTTAGTATAATTTGGTAATTAGTCTGAAGTTACTGATTTCTTAATGCTAGTCAGAATCTTAATGTAATGTTTTTATGATGAGTGAGATTCTATTTTTCCCTAGTGTTGTGTCCTGAGCCTGCAAAAGCAGGCTCGGGACGTTGCAAGAGTCCCGGGCATTTGCAAAAGCTGCCCGGGACCAGACTGAGTGGCGCCGGCCTTGCGCGCATGTGCAAGGCGGGAAAAGACCGCCTCGTGATTGGTTGAACTTGCCCGGGGATCAGAAGGTATAAATAGAGGCCTGCGTGCCTCTGCTCGGGTTGTTCGTAGAAT
>NW_015386442.1:2023798-2025307 GCF_001527695.2 Protobothrops mucrosquamatus | reverse complement strand
TGAGCCTGCAAAAGCAGGCTCGGGACGTTGCAAGAGTCCCGGGCATTTGCAAAAGCTGCCCGGGACCAGACTGAGTGGCGCCGGCCTTGCGCGCATGTGCAAGGCGGGAAAAGACCGCCTCGTGATTGGTTGAACTTGCCCGGGGATCAGAAGGTATAAATAGAGGCCTGCGTGCCTCTGCTCGGGTTGTTCGTAGAATAGAAGCAGAGAATAAAGACTTGTTAGAAATGCTTCGTCTCAAGCGCCATTATTCTCCGGACTTAACAGTGGCGACGAAGGTGGGATCCAGTCTATACAGCTAGGAAAGCTTGAAGACTCACCCAAAGAAGTCCGGAAGAGAAAACGGCGTGGAAGTCAGCGTTATCCTGCCAGTACAAAATCGCTGGAGGGTGCGTGCGGCTGAAGAAGACCCTGATCCTTGATCATGGCAAAAGTTGGGCGTTTAGCGGAATTCGACGTCTCTCACCCCGAGAGGTGGGAATCTTATGTTGCAAGAGTCGAGACGTATTTCCGCATAAACCAGATTCGGGAGGAAAGCTTAAAGGCTGCCACATTGTTGTGCGTTTGTGGGCAAGATGCCTTTGAGATCGCCGAGAGCTTAATCGCCCCGGACTCGCTGGAAACGGTATCATACGCCAATCTGAAGAAAGTTTTAAAGGAACATTTCCAGCCCAAGCAATCTGTCATGGCTTGGAGGCACACATTTCAACAGAGAGATCAGCGAGTTGGAGAATCAGCAAAAGAATACGTTGCAGCCTTGAGAAGAGCAGCTAAACCGTGTGATTTCAAGGACTTAGAGGAAAGACTGCGTGATCATTTTGTGTGCAGACTGCGGAACACAGACTTACAGCAGAGACTGTTCGCCAGGGAAGATGTCTCCTTCCAAGATGCTCTGCGAGAGGTTTCAGCAGAAGAAGCTGCAGGTGGGGCGGTCAAGAACATGCGGCCTAAGCGAAACGCTCCAGAGACCGCCACTATTCACAAAGAAGACGTGCACGAGGAGTCGGAAGAAGATCCTGAAGAAGAGGTGGACAAGCTTTACCAAGCAGCTGGAAGGAGGTCCAAAGATCGTCAGGACAAGGGCCCAGCTGAGCTTCGTTGCCTCGGATGCGGTGGACACCACAAGCGAGCAGAATGTCGGTTCCGTTCCGCCATTTGCCGTGCGTGCGGGAAGAAAGGCCACATCGCTGCGGTCTGCCTGGGTCGACTGAAGGTACAACCGAAGGAAGAATTGAATCTGAAAGGTACCAGGGTGCCCAGCCAAAACAGGGTGGGGTTCTGTGCAACACACCGGAACATTTTAAGAATAGACACACACAAACCCCTTAAAAAGAAACTAACACTTAAAGTGAAATTGCAGGGAGTTCCATTGTCGATGGAACTTGACACGGGGTCTGCCCTATCCATAATTTCCCTCAACACATTTCACAAAATCTGCAGCAGCAGTGGCCAGAGAGTTTCGTTAAGGCCCTCTAATGTAATCCTTATGGATTTCCAAAATTCTCAAGT
>NW_015386442.1:2017830-2021952 GCF_001527695.2 Protobothrops mucrosquamatus | reverse complement strand
TGGAATCGTCAGGATGAAAGCGCTTGCACGCAGCCATCTGTGGTGGCCTGGCATTGATCGGGCTATCGAGGCCCAGGTACATGGGTGTCATGCATGTCAGCAGTCCAGGCCTGAAATGCCCCAGGCCCCTGTGCACAGGTGGGAGGAAACACACACTCCATGGTCTAGGATACATGTAGATTACACTGGGCCCTTTCAGGGACAATTCTTCCTGGTTGTTGTTGATAGCCATTCCAAATGGCTGGAGGTCGTGCCTGTGTCTTCTACCACAGCCGCCAAAACCATTCAAGTGTTGAGAAACATTTTTGCTGCACACGGGCTGCCAGATGTTCTGGTGTCAGATAACGGTCCTCAATTTACCTCTACTGAGTTTCAGGGATTTCTACAGGCCAACATGATCTGCCACGCTGCTTCGGCTCCTTTCCATCCTTCCACCAACGGTCTGGCTGAACGGATGGTCCACGTCGCCAAGGACGCCCTCAAGAAGCTGACCTACGGCAATTGGCATCACAGGTTGGCTGACTTTCTTCTAGCCCATCGTACTACTCCGTGCACTGCCACGGGTAAGTGCCCGGCCGAACTCCGTTGGGGTCGTCGGCTCGTGACTAAATTGGACAGGCTGCATCCGGAGCGTGTAGCATCACAGGTGTCCCAGCCACACCCACCACGGGTCCTGCATGAAGGCGATCCTGTCTGGGCCAGGAACTACGGGCCTGGACATCTCTGGGTCCCGGCTGTGGTCTGCAAGGTCTCGGGGCCTCTGTCCTACGAGGTGTCCCTGGAAGACGGCCGCGTTCTTCGCCGCCACATTGATCAATTACATGTGAGGCGGGACTCGCCTGGGGTTCCTCCTCAGTCTCCTCTGGGGGGGAGGAGGAATGGGAAATGCATTCTGGGAATCAGAATCTGCTGCCAACAACGGTTGTGGGGAACGACACGGGCACTCAACACCCTAGTTCCACAGGTGATTCAGGTAGCAATTCAAGGGAACGGGGGCACACAGACACCCCCACACACACTCCAGCCTGGGAGTCCCACCGGAGGTATACTAACTATCCACACCTCACAAACAATACTCCAGACATGGAGAATATCTGGGAGCATACTCACAACTCACAACATGCAAGAGAGCAGGCAAAACAGAGGGGAAACACGTCTTTTGCTGAAATGGCTCATAGAAGGATGTCCCCACATATAAGGGCTAACAGGGAGGCATCCCTAGACCCTAACACTACAGGAAGGAGCCAGGAAAACCACACTCCGCCAGGGAACACGGAGATGAGTTCAGAGGGGTTGGAAAACTCCATAGGTGATAGGTCAACCAGGTATAGCGATCAACAGAGTTCTGACTTCTCAAACCTAAGAGACGGGCAGGAAAGTCAAACTGAAGTCACAAGACAACCACAGGGCAATTCACCTAGTGTGGGAAGCCACGGGGAAAACACTACAAGTTCCCCAGGTCCAAGAAGGTCGCTCAGGGTCAAAGGCCCTCCCAAATACCTTGCAGATTACATAAGGTGAGCATGTTAACTGCAATCACTGAACTAGAGGTTCTGACTGGTTGACTCTACGTAAACGATGCTGGGGCTACTGGGTCTCTATATGACAGAACAGTTCCACATCTTACACACACTGTGTAACTTAACTTATCAGTTAACTATATAACCATCACTATGATGGCATCCATGTGGGCGCCGTATTATTTCATCTAGGGGGGAGGGGTGTTGTGTCCTGAGCCTGCAAAAGCAGGCTCGGGACGTTGCAAGAGTCCCGGGCATTTGCAAAAGCTGCCCAGGACCAGACTGAGTGGCGCCGGCCTTGCGCGCATGCACAAGGTGGGAAAAGACCGCCTCATGATTGGTTGAACTTGCCCGGGGATCAGAAGGTATAAATAGAGGCCTGCGTGCCTCTGCTCGGGTTGTTCGTAGAATGGAAGCAGAGAATAAAGACTTGTTAGAAATGCTTCGTCTCAAGCGCCATTATTCTCCGGACTTAACACCTAGTATTACTGCAGTCAATATCAATTTGCTTTAATTTTATAATATTCACACCTGCAGTGACAATTTTTTCCCTCAGTCAGAAATTGCTTACTTAAATATATTTTTGTATGTCTTTCCAAAGCTTGAGGTGGATAAACAATTCCAGATTATATTTCATAACTTATTAAATTGGGAACCATGTATAGCATGTCCTACAGCAAAACTGAATCCTTACATATTTCATACTGAGAGTTATCCCATTATAATGTTTCCATGTTTTATAATTATTTACATCTGTATAGTTTTCAGCTGAAGTCTTTTTGACCTTGTTTTAACATGTATTGAAAAAGCCTTGTCTCATAATATTTCAGTGCTATTATTTAATTTGGAGAAAACCAGGGGTGGAAGCTTTTGGGATCCAGTGAGTGACATTTTGTCAATTCTTGGTTTACAGTGTTGTTTAAAAAAATTCAAATTCTATCTTTTTTAAAAAGATGCATTATAGTCGGTAAATGCAAATGATTATATTTTTCTGTTTTAGTAAAATACTTTTAGAACAGTGTAAGGAAAACTTTTCAATGGGTTTTCTATTGATATTTTCATTACCTTCATGTATTAATTTAGCACAAAATACATTAATTGCATATGGAAAGGATAAGACTATGGCCCAACTCTGGAAGTGGGATTTTCCTTTTAGTAGTTGTGTATTTGTGCAATCATTACTGTAAGATTGGATGCAGAGATAAGAACACTGACAACAAGCCCTGGTATTTAAAACAGATGCTGGAAATTATTGGTAGCTAACATCTTGAAAATTGTTACAGCATAATGCTTGCCTGTGCTATATCTGGCTCATGGCTAAAGCAGTTCTGAAATCTCTGCTGTTTTTTTCCCCATGACTTCCTTTGATAACTCTGACTGCAAGCTCAGCATTCATATTTGCTTTCTATTCAGCTAAGGTATAGTGCTAGTAGAAGAAAAATTGCTTTAAAAGTTTGGGTATGTTTGAACATGCCTAAAATGAAATCATTCTCGATATTAGAACATAATAGGTTAGAAATGATATCTTATTTAAATTCTACATACAATCAACAATGGATGATAAGGAATAAAATGTACAGTGGAATTTTAGCACTGAAAATTTAAGATTTAATTTAAGCAATCTAAATTCCATATTTTCTGGTCTTTGCACAATATGCTGAACTGTGTGCCCTATTAAATTTTAAGGCAAGCATAATCTTTCTGACCTTGCCTACTCAGGATTGCTATTTTGTTTTTCTTGACCTATGTGGTTTTAAAAAACCAAAAAAACAAAAACAAAACAAAGCAATCTCCAAAGATTTTCTCTTTATTAATAACATTGTTTTCTCTAAGTGAAAATAAGGAAGATATTACAGACAAAAGACTCTACTTCTGATTGTGAGGACCTCCCTAGCTGATAATGCCAATTACTATTTTAAATAGTGATACACTTGTAGTTTCCAGAATAACAACCAATATGAATCATATACACTGCATGAGCTGTCTGCCTATTTTATCTCTATGACAATTGTTCACTTTCAGTATATTAGCAGAATAAGTAATTATAAAACAAAAATAATTCAATCAGCAATAAGAATATTGTTGTGCTGTTTTTCATCTACTGTTCAACTATTTTTAGTTCCTTCTTTTTTGAAAGAAGCTATCATCTTTGGAGAAGCAGTAATGCTGGCAGTTCCTAATAAAGCAAGTAGGATGACGAGCATCATCATTATTTAAGGAAGACGCATCATAACATTGTACTGCTGTCCCTAAATAATGAGTACTGTCATTCTCAACTACAGGAACAAGGATGAAGTCTCCATTATGTGAACATTAGTTAGAATAAAATATCTGTAGGAAAATAAGTATAACACATTTTGAAGAAGTTCTGGTATTGAAAACAAGATCTTTGGCTGTATATGTGCTACTTAACCCATCGCTTTGCCCGGAATGTACTCCAGGACAGATCTGCTGGTCCTGCGCGACTCCCCCCTCGCGCAGGCCTGGCCCAGTACAATCCCAAGGGCCTGCCTCGATGAAGGGGTGTGGAGCCCCGAGAGGTGGTATGCAGCAGACAGGAAAAAAATGAAATTAAGGGCTTTTTTAGAGGGGTGTTTTAAAA
>NW_015386442.1:1994754-2015493 GCF_001527695.2 Protobothrops mucrosquamatus | reverse complement strand
TGGGTCTCCTCAGGGTGCCGTCAGCCAGACAGTGCCGGCTGGCGACCCCCAGGGGGAGGGCCTTCTCGGTGGGAGCCCCCACCCTCTGGAACGAACTACCCCCAGAGATCCGGGTGATCCCGGATCTCCCCTCCTTCCGCCGCGCCCTAAAGACATGGCTCTTCCAACAAGCGGGATTGGCCTAGGGAATTTTTAGTGGAGTTTTAAGAGAAATTTTAATTATATAGGCCATAGTAAATATTTCTTTTTAATTTGGTTTTAAATTAGGTATTTATTGTAGTATCTGTTTTATAAGGCTGTCAGCCGTCCTGAGTCCGGTAAGGAGAAGGGCGGGATAAATATTGAATAAAATAAATAAAATAAAATAAATAAAATGCTTGCATCATCTTTAAAATACTCATACTTCAGAATAGCTGTGTCCTTGGTAAAATTCGGAATACTTTTGTTAAAAAATAGGGGTGAGAATCAATTAAATTGTCCAAATCAATTAAACTAGTCTGTCTGGAAATATTGGTTGGCTCTTCAAAAATTCCATGTAAGAATCTATAATTGCAACTGAATTTCTACAAAAATCAATAGGAAAATAATTAGTTTTTCTAATTCTTTAAATATCTAAGAATTTTAAATATTTTTTTTAAAAAGAATGGTATTTCACTTTCATATATAAGAATTACTAGGAAAGGGAGAGGTATTGGCAGATTTGTGTTCCAAACAAGATGTGATTTAAACAGTGCTTTTGAGGAAGATATTGAAGCTTCTTTAATCCTTTACTTCATTCTGTTCTGCCCTATAGGGGGACGAGAACTGGACTGGAAGAAAAAAAAATCTAAGCATGCAACAGTAGCAGAGTTAGAGTACCCCTTTGCTCTGATCTGGCACCCCGATTTTAATAATATGCACTTTGTTAGTTCTATCCCATCTGAGCAGAAGTATTTTGAAGTAGTGTAATGGAGTCAAAAAGGAATTACTTGTCATGCACACTTTCCTGATTCTCCATCTAACTCTCGTGTTCTTTATCCAACTTACTCTCTCTCTTTTTTCTATTCCAGCTCAAGGAACATATCCACACAACTAAACAAGATTGTGCAGGAAACAAATTATTTTGTTTTCTTCCTGTCTGAAATAAGCTTTTTATAAGAAGCAATATTGTATACCTATATTTATTTGTATTCCTTTTTCCTTTCTTAGTTTCACTGAAACATAAGAACTTTAGAGGTTCTTATATGTTTCCTTTTATTTAGGAAGTTAAAATATTACTAATATTCAGATATGTCTCACATCTGTTGTCTAATATGAGGTTGATTTGTTTTATAAAAAGATTTTTTGTTACATGCTGAAATCATAGTAAAGAAAACATCAGCTTCCTGTAGCTATAAATGTGTATAACAACTATAGTTTTCTAAAACATTATTCTAGCTTAAAAATGTAAATGCCCAGACATTTGAATATATTTGATGTAGTAGTGAAAAAAAAAACAAGGTCTGTGTGTATTTAGGAATAATCTTCTCAGTTTAAAAGGAAAATCTCTTCTGAACTCACTGATTCCTTTCTGATATCACTAACCTTCATCTTCTCAAGGATAAAGTATTCATTCATAGTCATCAAAGATGGAGCTGACAAGAAAGGGCTAACTACTTTTCCTAGCTAAAAGGCAAGGCTTAAATAAGAAGGAAACCTGTTCCCTTCAGACTGAGATTTTCCACCCTAGTGGAAGTGAGCGATTGCAGTTTCTGAAGGGCTTGGATTTCCTGTCTCAAAGCCCAATTCTATACCTGGACATAGACTGGCTGAACTTATCCCTTTAACTAGCATTTGTTGGGATCTATCCTATTGGCTTCCATATTCTACAAAGCAATTAGTTGTTGTGAAATCAACCTATCTGTAGTAAAGAGTTACCTCGTGGTGAGATGGATGGCAAAACAAATTTAATAAATAAATAAAAATAAAGAGAGTAATATTATTATTTAAAGTGTTTTCTGTATTTTGATCAAAAACTTCACACATGATTAATGGAATTGAAATAAGAGGACGCAACTTCTTCATCTGTGTGTGAATATGCAACAAGGAAAGGAATTATTTCTAGATCCGAACATCACCATAGCAACAGGGCTTCGGTAAATGCAATGGGATTTTTAATTTTGTTTAGAATAGTTCATTATCTGTGATCTTGCAAATTGCTGTGAGAATAAATATTCACACATCAGCATTTATTTACACTTTGACTTATTAATAGAAGAGTATATGTCAATTCAAAGCTTGACCTATGTTATTCTGCATCCACTTCTGAATCCATTTTTATTTAGAACTTTAAAAAATATTTTTATAAGACTACAATATAATGGAATGAGTGCCTTTGTAGTCATAGCTGAATTTTGTATTGTTCTCATATTAACTTATAATGATTAAGAAACACTGATGGATAAATGCATTCTAATACACCCATTTGTCTGTTGGTAAAGATTTTACAGGTTTAGATTACAATCAGGAAAATTCCACAATTTTTAAATTAGACCATTTCTCACTTATTTCCAATGTTTAATTATCTCTGTTTAAAAGGATTATTGAATGCTGTTGGGTTTTCATCTCATTGTGTCCCTTTATAGTTTTAGAAAATCATTAACCTGCCTCCAGAAGCAGTGAACGCTTCAACACTGGAAGTTTTTAAGAAGAAACTGGACAGCCATTTGTCCGAAATGGTATAGGGTTACCTACCTGAGCAGGGGGTTGGACTTGATGACTTTCAAGGTCCCTTCCAACATCATCATTATTATTATTATTATTATTATTATTACTATTATTATTATTATTATTATTATTATTATTATTATTATTATTACATGATAGTTCCTTGATTAGGATATTTTTAGCCATCAATAGATACTCAGAGATAAACCACATTTACACACCATTCAGAAGAAGCAATACAAAAAGTTAAAAGGAAACAAAAAGACCAGAACAGATCCTCTCCAGCAGTAACACCCAGATAAGCAGCAATTAATACAAGACAAACAAAATACCCTGCACAGGAGGAAACCACAACTCTATCAACACTAGCAGGGCAAAGCTACTGGGATGGGAGCAAACCCCATCATTAGTAGTACTGATGATGTTACATAGTTGGATAATGAAAAATACCCAAGCTCAAAGGGTTCCATAGTTGGATCCTACATATTGGACTTGTTCAGAACTTTATATGACACTAGGCATCACATACTCCACTGAATACTCTCTGAATTTGTTTCAGAGAAATTTCCTTACCTAATCAGAGAAACAGAATGATCATTGGTGGGCAAAAAAGCAGTGGGAGCGGGAATGATTTCCAACTTCCTGCTGGTTTCCCCATTGAGTTTCCTTGTGGGAAGCTGACAGAGATCATCAGAAATCTCCCTCCCGCCTTTTCTTCCCTCACTTCCTTCTTCACTGTTTCTTCCAGCAGGCAGACAAGCAGGCAGATAGGTGGCTGCTGCTGGGTGGGAGAGGGAGCTAGGGATTGGAAGATAGGCTGGGAAACTGACACAGAACATTGAAAATGATGTGACTGCAGTAGCAGGCCAGCAGCAGCCAATATCACTGAGATTTTTAGTAGTATATAGATTTAGGATATGGAAATAGGTCTAAGAACATGAATTGGCATGTCAACAATAATGTTGCAATATTGCTGAAGCTAGGCAGATATAGAGAATTGTAGAGATGACTTTGAAAAAAATATGCAGTGATTATTGAGAAAACTTAGACTTAGCTTGAAAAATAGGAAGACATAAAGGATTGACTTAATTTGGTATAAGAGGGAAGGAATGAGAAATATTGTCACATTTTCAAGATTCATTTATTGTAGCCTATATTCTATATTTCAGTATTTCTTGTGGTATCTGTTTCCTGACCTGTTTCTACCACAAAGGATTGACAGCAGGCTGTGCATGTTCAAAATTTGGGACACTAGTAGGAATGTCATCAGTGTGTAATAGGCAATCATTTGGGATAGTAATCACTGGGGGTCCTTGGTGCTCTCTGAGCTTGGTTATTTTCTTGTAGACATTTCATTACCAAACTAGGTAACATCATCAATGATGTTATCTAGTTTGGTGATGAAATGTCTGAAAGAAAACAACCAAACTGTCCTATACCGTTCCACATGCACATACATAGCATAAATGGAGTAAGTGTGTTTATTTCACACAACCGATCCCTAGTTATTTCTAAGTCGAAACTCTGTGTGTGGAGTCTTTTAAAGTCTGCTTCAAGAATCCTGGACAGAACACAGGCAACGGGAGCAAAATTTGCTGCAGTCTTTTCTGTGCTGGCAGCCTGGGAACAACACTGGCAGGACAACAGCCCCACCACACTTGGGTTCATGGTGCAGCAATGGCAAGCATGTTTTCAGTGGGTTCAAGGCTGAATGAAGGAAAAATGATTCCAGCAGGTTCTCGATGAGGGCAACTTGGCTTCAGTGGGTTCAAGGCATGATGATAGCAACATGATCTCAAGGCAACAGCAACAAGGGCATTCATAAATCAATGGATTACAAATGGTTGTCTGTGACAACTATCAGGTTCCAAGTGTCGAGGTAAAAGGGTGCTGACTGGTGCACCTCATTAGGAGGGGAGAGGCTGCCTCCTTGCGAGTAGTCTTGCCGACCTCTGTTACACCTCCCTTTCTCATCATCTGAACCAGTGCCCAAGAGGTCCATCACACAAGCTCAGAGAGTACCATCAGAGACTTCACTGTTTAACTCTGAGCCACAAATATTTTCTTCTATCGATAGCAATCACTTTAGTAAAGTGGGCAAACTTTTGGGGCTTCAGTCACATTTAAGAACTTATAGTGGGTGATTTACAAAATGGATTCCACAGGAGATTTGCCTAGTCACAAGATGGTTTCTTTTATGTGCCTGGCTATTCACAGTAAAGTCATTTATTTATTAAAAGGGAAACTATACCTCCACATCAATAGGTGGAGAGTCTGCAGAGTCAAATACATTGCTGAAAGTCAGTATGATATTAGAGGCTGCTGTTGCTTTGGAGCGTGCCAACTTCCTACTTTAACTTTTTATTACAGATAGTTTTTAATGATGGCAATTGGTACCAGAATTTCTATCACTAAGCAATATGGCTGTAAAGTCTAGTTTCCATCATTAACCAAATCCAACAATTATTAGATGAGGCTACTTCTTGCCAATTTCTCACAACCAAAATCAGTGGGGAAGCTAGCATGAAGTTGTAAGTCCCAGTTGTCAGTCAGGTAAGTGACTGCTGCCACGTGGGGAGGAAACGGGAGTGTGCAAGAAGTATGATGAGGAATAGGTTGAATGCATGGGGGGGAAGGTGCAAGATGGGTGCAGTATGGGTTGGGGAGGGTGCACGGAGGTGCAGCAAGGATTGGGGAGGGGTGTAAGGCTACAGTACATTCAGGGTGAGTGTGTGGAGGTTGCATGAGTGGATCATGCAGTGTGAGCAGACAGACTGGAGGTGGATATATGGGGAGGACACTTACCCCACTGATTTGTAACCTTTCCTGCTGGCTTTCTGAGAAAGTCAGTGGGGAAGCTAGCAGGCAAATGGCAAATGGCAATCATGTGATTGCAAGATGCTGCAACTGGTCATAAATGTAAACCGGTTACCAAGCATCCAGATCTCCAGACCTCACATGATCATGAGTGTGTTGGAACAGCTGGAATTCTGAGGACAGGTCACAACTACCATTCATTTCATTCATTCACCTACCCCTCATATAAATTAAAATAATAATCAATTTTTCACTTTTGAAATACGTATTTAAAATATATTTGTATATTAATCATAAAGGCTTTTAATAATTGCAATACGCATTGTTTTGTTTACTTTTGTGTAATTGGTGCAATACAGTTTTTTTGTTTTTAATTTGCTCATTTGTACTGGAGTTGTTTGCTATGTTTACAGCATATCAATGATTAGCTGATCAGAAAGGCATTGGCAACTAGCTACTGTACTACTAAAGCATGCATGCCACAAGAATTGCCTTTTTGTACTTACATTACAGTGTTACATGCAAGTATGTTAAGAACAGGATTGTACTGAGGCTCATGTTTTTTCATTTCTTCCCCTTTGCCCACTTATGAATACCCAAAACTGATTTTATACACAATTGTGTGTCTGTTTACACCCATACAGACACACACACACTTTTTCCTAGTGGAGCTAATTATTCACCAAGGACTTGTGAAATTCTGTGCTAATGAAAGAAAACATAAAAAAGACAAAATGTCTGAATAATAAAAAGCTGCTGTAAGCAAATGTGAAAGAGATTTTAAATGGGAATAAGCCGCTGGCTACAGTGTACAACTGAACTAATGAGTGCAATAGACAGCTGGAAGGAATAATTTGATAGGAAATTAAATGTCAAGCACTCAGAAAAACTTAAAATACTCAGGGATCCCAAATTATTGTTAGATCAAGACAGTGCAAATACATAACGGCTATAATACAGTATCTATATTTCAGCAAAAAGGCTGGCATTCAGAGATAAAGTCACTTTAGCAAATGACTGTTGTAAGCAAGAACTGATGGAATAGTTCAGAAAACAATAGTTACTGGGAAGCAAAGTAGGGATGAGAATTGTATCACAGTCCAATATGTGTTTTTTGCTAAGTTCCTATGCAGTACAAGATAGGATAAAGATGTTTAAATATAAAAATGGACAAAAGGATGCTATACTTTCCATCCTGAAAATATTTGCAATTTTTCACTAGTTGAATAAATTTTACCTTTCAGGAGAGGAGAAGGTATGTTTGGGACAAAAGATAAAGACTGGAAGTTCTGCCATCCTTTAATGTTTATTCAGTATAACTCCTGAGATGGTGCTCCTGCCATTTCTTTCTTATCCCTTTGCTCCTTTTTAAAATGATCTATCCTACTTCAAAGCAGCCATATCTGACAGGAATGCAATTAAGTCAGCAGTCTGAATTCCCTATTAGCACTGACTGAACTAAATTGCAGATTGAATTCCAAGATAAGGTACCTTCAGCAAGGAAGATAATGTCAATGTAACTAGATTGCAGTTTTGAAACTGTTAAAGGAATATTTGTGAAAGCCAGCTTCCTATGAGAATATATTTAGAAATGTGTAATGTTGTCTACTTTACATCATATTGTTGTAAGAGTTTTCTCAGTGCAAGAATCCCAATTGCACATCCATGACAGCATAGCAGTTTCTGTTTGAACATTTCCAGGGAAGGAAACCCTACCCTGTTCTACATACTTAGTTCTAAATTCATAATCACAACATGAAAACAATTGTTCTGATAGTTAGGAACATTTTCTAACGTTCAACTGAAATATATCTTCCTAAAACTCAAAGGTTCTTGACCCTGAAAATGATCAATGAATTTGAATGAAGAAATCTAAAGTTGAAGTTATGCTTGAAGAAATCAATATGTCATTTGTTTTTAATAGTATAATTATAGTCTGGATATTACTGAGTTCTTCAGAGAAGCAGTACTGCAACTGCATCCTTGAACCCGCCCAAAATGTCTTCTCAAGAGTAATACCTTAAATTTTCTCCCATAGGATCTAGTTTTAAAACACTGATTATCCTTGTTACCCTTCATGATATTTTGTTTCCATTCTACAGTGCAGGACCCAGAATGGAACATAAAACTCAAGGTGGAATCTTACTAATGCAAAGTATTGTGCAATTATTACTTACCATGAAATTTCTGTTAAGGCAGTCTTAAATTGCACTTCATTTTTGCAGTCATCTTACTCATTTCTGGTTCATAGTCAGCTTGTAATCTTGTTAAGTGTTATTCATATGTTGCCACAACTAAGGGCTGGACTTGGAAATTAAGGATCGGCTGTCTGATTAGTAATTACATATGAAACCACTGAAGAATCCTTGGGATGTTGGCTAGAACTTCACAGAAGAAGCAAAAGTACTTTTGGGATAATGCCAACAAAACTCCATGAAAGTCATAAAGAGTCAAGGTTGGCTTGAGGATATTTTTAATTTTACTTTATTGTTAAACCATATCATTCCATTTTGCATTTACACATTTAATTTCTCTTTTCTAACTGAAAAAATCTTACATTTTCTTATGTGCAATTTCATACTGTTATTTATAGCCTGGTCCTCTATTCTCTGAAAATAATCTTGCTTTTAATTCTTATCTTTTAGTGTTTCACACATTTTTGTATTTTTCTAAAGTGTTCCCTCCAAGTGAAAAATATCAAAATAAAAATATAAAAAAATACTGGGTCTTCTGATACCTGACTTTATGAAGAATGATTGATGAATATTTTTAGATTACACTTTTTGAGCCTGCTATATATTTACTTAATTATTCATATTATCTAACCCATAGATGGCTAGCTCGCTGATGATAATCTCATGGGTAATTTGTCAGATCCATTGCTGAAATCAGTGTATATTATTTTCACTGTATTCCCATAGCCAAACAAACAAGAGATATGTTTACTTTGGCAAGGCTTGTTCTTGAAAAGTTAATGCAGACATCTGGTAATCATTGCATTGTTTTGAAGCTGCTTACTGATCTATTGATCTGGAATGTTTCCAGGTATTGATAGTCTGATTAACTTGTAGTTTGTCTGCTCTCCTCTCCCTCCCCCTCCCCTCCCCTGCCTGCCCTCCTGTCCCCTCCACTCCTTCCTGCCCCCTTTAACACAAACAATACCTTTGACTGGCACTTCACCTGTTGTTCAGCCAGATCTATCAGCAAGTTCATAGTCGTGGCTCCTTTACTTATTAGAATAGGACCTTTTTACTTAGGTAAGTTTAAATCTTAAATGTATATGTATTACTAAGACAGTTTGAGTTGAACATTAAGACGGAGAAGATAGACGAGAAGAGTTAATAGACCACCATTTTATGAGAGAGGGAAGGGGAACAACCCTTTCAATACAACTTTACCTTTATCTCATCGAAAATCATTTCTTCTTACCTTTCTTCCTTTTATTTTAAACTTATCAGAACAAATTTTGTGTCAGTTTTTTCTGGATTAAATAAATAAATAAATAAATAAATAAATAAATAAATAAATAAATAAATAAATAAATAAATAAATTTTGTGCCACCCATTTCCCCTATAAAGTGATTCTGGGTGGCTTACAAATATTAGCATTTCTTACACCTAATGAGGTGATACGCCCCCATGGTGGTTTGACACGGAAAGGCAGCAGAAATAAGGATAGAAGGATAGTTAAAGGGGTTAATGAGGATGTTACAATGATTGGTTATCACGGCCCTGTCACGAGATCTAGGGCCCAGATGCAGGTGTCGGTTTATTTATAACTGCTTTTCCCATTGATTGACTTTGTGCCCTGAGGATGTCGGAAGGATCCGACGAAAGCTTGGCCCCTATGATTGTATGCTTTTAAAAGTTTTTAAGGTTTTTACTAAACTTTTAATTGTCTTATATTCTCCTGGTATTCGCATTTTTATTTTGTACCATATATATATATATATATATATATATATATATATAAACTAAATAAGAAAATTTGTTTTTGATACTTTTTGTTACATAATTCTCATTTTATTCTTTTTTTTTTTTGAAACAAGCAAACCTATCATTAACTATCTGTTCTTTTATTTTATAATGGATGTCCCAGCTACCATGTTGGTGTGGCATATCTCAGATTTCAAAAGGGGATTTTTCTTTTTGATTTTCATTTCATAATAAGTTTTATTTTGCTCTCTCTTTGCATGTCTTCCAGGCCAGCTTTTCTGTCCATTCTCAGCAAGCCTATTGAATACTAGCTCACAAATTCACTTATGTGATACTCAAAACCTGTCACCCATATACATTCTCTTTTGGTCAATTTATAACAGGAACAAAATCAGTTTTCCTTGTTGATAGTAGTGCTCTTTCAACATTTAAGCTCTCTTGCATTGTAATACAGAATTTGCCCTTGTAGCCCCTGACCTATAAATTTATAGGATATATATATCCAAGGAGCAGTTTTCCGAATAGTTAATAAAATTTAATATTTACTTAGATGGTATCAAAAATGCCTTTTGTTTTTTTTTTAAATTTTGCTCTTAAAGTATATTAAAATATACTTTAATAAAGAAAAGATTATTAAATATATTCATGTGTGAAATAGTTGAAACTCTATGTGTAAAAACAGCATCTAATTTACACCTTTATTTTGCAAGTTTTTTTCAAACTCATACCAAATATGCGATCTGTCTTGGATATTTTAGAATAGTTGGAGGGACTGAATTTGCCAGATGTTAATTCAGAATAAACTGTTTAATATTCCATAATAAAAACCTTCAGTTTAAGATGACAACATTAAATTTATTTAAATTTCACTAGTGTTTCAAAAAGTAGGCAAACTGGAAACAATCACACAACATGAAGCTTGGTGAGCCTTGTTGCTATTATGGTTTAAGAGTTAATACTCCACTGCTTTGCTTGTAGTGGTTATTTCAGGCAAAGTTTTGGCTAGAAAGATGCATACAGGCAGAAATGAAAGAGTCACTTTTAACCCATAGAGATGTTCTGGGTAAAATTATTCTTAAGTGTGCACAGATGAATTCACAGACAAGGACCTTTCCAGGAACAATGAGTATTTCTCACCAAATTGCCTAAGACTTTCTTGTACTATGACATGAAAATATGCTTATAAACAATTTTATTCAAAAGTTTTAGGGCCTGCTTCTAATCTTGTCTAGGATTGAAAGCAAGCAGGATCAGGCCTAGTTAGTACTTGAATGAAGGACAAGCAGAGAAGAACCAGGATTGTAGGCTAGATTGAGAAGAAGGCAATGGAAAAGCACTTTGATAATGTTGCCAAGAAAACTATATGGGTATGTCCATGAAACTGCCAAGATTCTTTTTATGTTTATTGTATATTATTTAAGATGATGAGAATTATTGGAGAATCAGGTTTGTAAAGAAGGTTGAAAGACCTCTATTATTTTACCTTGCTCTTGCTCTGTTGGGCTTAAGATATTATGAATGAAGGCAAATATACGTATCCCAGGATAATGTTGCAGGATACAACCTGGGTCAGTCACCGGGACCAGAAGTTTAGCCTTCCGAGCTTTTGGACTCGTGCTGCAGCCCAGCCTCAGGGAACTTCCATCTCACCAGAATGAGACATCATGCTATACAATAGGGGTACATTTTGCTAAAATTGGCGTATTATATGGAATGTCTTAGAATAGATTTTTATTTTCCTGGAGCAGAAGGAATGGGTTTGAGTTTATTCTGCCTGATTTTCCACAAAGTTCCTTTCCCAATCAATTTTCCTGGAGCTTCTTGGAAAAAAAAAATCAAACCTCATTTTAGTTTTACCTGAATACAAATCATATCCATGGGAGCGTTCTGAATGCATTCTAAGTAATACACATAGCTGGGATAAATTCGCCTTCTGCCACATGCATTCATACTGAATTTGTGGATGGTTAAAAAGAAATATAACACAATATACAGTATGTAAGTTTCAGATGACAAAATGTCTGAAAATTATCATGCTGAGTGAGTTACAAGCTTGGAGGTATTCTCCCCTCTATCTCATTACACAAAATAAACTCTTGTTTATTTTATTAAAGGACACATTTACATTATTTTCATTATTAGCATAAATAGTGTCTTGTCTTGTGTGGTGAATTTTCATGACTATTTCCCTGAAACTTTCCAGTGATTGAGTAATGAGCCAACCTTGCTAAAGTCCTCTTACAGAGAGAAAACTATCTGGCCATAAAATCTAATATTTCTCTCAGTACACTTTGCTGTTTTCTCTATGTCTACATAAATAGATTTACAATATCACTATATTAGTTTTGATTTATACACTCAAATGTACATAAACATTCTTTGTAGATTTGCACTGGTAGAATATTTTAATTAACAAGAGGAGTATCAGCTTGATAGCCTGATTTCTATAACCATAGTTTTTTAAATTACCATATTCTCCAGCATGACAAGTGGAGAATCCACCAATGGGTTAGCTTCATCTTCTGCCCGTATAGACTAAATCAGCCAAGTTGCCACGTCTCTCTCCCTGGGCCAAGAACCCAGTCACGACTTAGTCCTTCGCCCGAGAGGACACGCTACTTGGCTCTAGGATCCAGATTGCCTTAGATCAGGTCATATTTAATTTATTCTTTATTCCTCTTAGAGGAAGAAATAGGAAGCGAACAGCTGTTCGTTCGCTGTGGCTCACAGCCACTTGGAGCAGATCCGGCAGGCTTCGGCTGAAGCCTTAGCTTGGTCACTCGGCAGGTTAACAAAGGGCCGGTCACCATTTTTGGCACCGCGTGGGCTTTCAGCGTGGGGAGGGAGGAATCTTCCCCCCAGGAGGATAAGGAGCCAGATAACTGCCTAGCCATCGCTGAACAATCGAATCGCTTGCTATCAGCCAACATAACTACTTCCCATATGGGAGTGAATTAAAGGGAAAGCTTGTGGCCGCCATTTTTCAAGCTGCAAAATTCAAAAGAACTGACTTGCCAGCTCCCTCTCAGAATCCCGAACAAGCCGGGCATCAGACAGGTGACCGTCGCATCGGCGGCAAGCCGAAGCCAGCTAGGACAGGCACAGTGATTTTTAGTCCCAATTCTCTCTAAATCGATTCAGGGAAAGTGCACGAGCCGGAGAATTGCTGATGGGGGAGGGAAGGGGAGGGCGCGGCACCCCCTCAGCAGCAGGATTATCTCTGTACAGGGATAATCTCATTCCCCCATGTACCATCTGAGCCACTGAGAATCCAGCCCAGTTTCACGGATCGTTGCGCATTTTTCACATTTTTTTTGAAAAAAAAAGGGAGAGAAGAGGAAGGATTACACGACCTCAGAAAGAATCTGAACTGTCTGCCCAACAATTGTGTGCGGGTCGTATCATTAACTTGATCTCGCTGCCACCAGCAAGTCAACAAAGCGTTGGCCACTAAGTGGAGCACAGAGGTGCGGTTGTACCATTAATTTGGGCTTACCGCTTTGGACTGGTGCCAGTCATTACCAAGTTGCTCTGTAGCCAAAGCAGACCTATTACCAGGCTCCTCACTATGAGATTACTCTCAGTCTCAATGCTGAGATATCTCCTGTGGCAATGGCAGACACCAACGTTGCTCAAACAGCACAGGATACCTCCATCAGTCCCCCTGGATGTAAGAGGTCAAGATCATCCAATCAGGAAGCAGCGGGAAGGATCAAGGCCAAAGCAATATCTGGCAAAAGATCCTCTAAGACTGCTGACAAGGAGGCAAGACGAAGACACTAGGCCCTAGAGAAACAATTTTCCAGGGCTGAAAAGAGACAAAACACAGCAGGAGACGGACTGGCTTCTCCTGCTTACACAGAAGCTAAGATATTTGGCCCTCTACAGACTACTCAGGAACCTCTGGAAACAGAGGCCGACGCAGAACAGGCAGAGAGACCCCCTTAAGTGAAAGGCCTGAAAGCCTGGAGGCACCCTTTACTCACACAGCAGAGGGACTTCGTCCCACAGACAGTCAGGGAGCCTTATCACCTGAGCATTTACAGTCCCTGATATCTCAGGGCATTGCTTCCACAATGCATCATAGGCCCAGGGCTGAGTCTGTAGTATCAAGAGGTCGATCCTATCTTTCCCAAGAGAAGGCTACGGCATACCAGGGATCCATTTCCCCATCTCGTTCTTTTAGAAGCAGGAGGTCCCCCACTGGGGACTACGAGCAAACGGATCAAGGGTTGTCAGAGGATGAAGACATATCCGCGGACTCCCCACCATTTGTAGGCCTCTTCAATCTGACCCTCTTTAAATCCCTGCTCCACAAGGCCAGCAGCATGGCAAAGATTAAGAGGCCAAGGATCCCTTAGGAGGAACCCTCTAAAGCCAGGACACTAATAGCAGGGTGTTCTCGGAACCCACCTATACACAGCAATATATTCCCTTCCCCCCTCTTTTTTAATACAATTCAGAAAAATTGGGGAGCACCAGGGTCCTTCCCCTCAATGGGGGGGGGACAGACAGGAAGCTGTTCAACAAAATCCTGCCTTATCAGAGGTGATAGAGGTTCTGGCAGTAGATGAGCCACTAACGGCTCTATTTTCGCCATCCATGGTATCTGGGGATGCGGCGGAGGCCTTGAGGTCAGAGGACAAGAAGGCGGAACTTACCTTCCGCAGAACACATCAGGCCTCAGCATAGGCGATAAGGGCAGCCATATCTAACTCCTTCTTTGCTAGGACTTCATTGCTTTGGCTGCGCCAACTCCAGGCCAGAGTTTCCCCAGAGGAGGAAAGAATCCACCATGATTTAAGGAGGTTAGTGGCTGCAACAGAATTCATGGCAGATTCATCATTGCACGCCACCAATTACTCTGCCAGAGCAATAGTGTCTAATATCACAGCCCGCAGATTACTGTGGCTCAGACAATGGCGAGCAGACATCAAGACAAAGTGGCGGTTAGCAGCTTCACCTTACAGGGGTGGCCTACTTTTCGGCGAGGCCTTGAGCCCTTACTTAATAGAAAATAAGGACAAACGCAAGGTCATGGCTCACCTCTCAAAGAAGGCCGAGAGGAGAGCCCCTACCTACGCTCATAGACAGTCCTTTCGATCCGAAGCAGGCTCAGAGCTTACTTTGTTTCCCTGCCCCTTTCAGCCCAGATCAGACCGCCAGGTTGACAGATCCAGCAACAGGGACAGATATAGACAACAATTCCAGTTGAAGCAGCCCTTTCAAGGAGCGGGGGACCACCCCTTTCATAAATCCAAGTGACAGCGGGGAGTCCTCCCCCATTGGTGGCAGGCTGGCCCTTTTTGCGCATAGATGGCAAGTCACTATCACGGATCTTTGGGTCCTAAACACCATCAGATTCGGCCTCTCTCTGGAATTCACCTCCAAACCCCCGAGCCACTTCATACCTTGCGCATTACCCAAGGATCCGATCAAAAGAGGCCTCATCAAAGAGGCTATCCAGCACCTCCTGGATATCTGGGCCATAGAGCTGGTACCAACGGGGCAAGAGGGATAGGGATTCTACTCCATCCTGTTCATAGTCCGAAACAGCTCGGGGGGATGGAGGGTAATCCTAGACCTAAAGAGTCTGAACAATCATTTGACATACAGGAGATTCAAAATGCAGACGCTCCAGTCTATATTGGCTGGCATCAGAAGGGGAGACCTCCTAACATCCATAGATCTGACAGAGGCTTACCTTCCCATTCCCATATTTCCCAAGCATCGGAAGTTTCTCAGGTTCTATCATGCAGGCCAACATTTTCAATACATGGCCCTACCCTTCGGCCTTTCATTGGCCCCCAGGGTGTTCACAAAGGTACTGGCGACACTCGCTGCACATTTACGGGCCATCCCTGTGCGCATCCAGTGCTACCTGGATGACATTCTCATTCAATCATCCTCTGTCCAGATGGCACAGTCAGAATTGACACTAACCCTAAGAACCTTTCAAGATCATGGGTTCTCAGTAAACTTCCAAAAGAATCAAACAGTTCCGTCTACCCGCCTCCTTCATCTGGGAGCGGTGATAGATACAATGAAGTGCAAGGTCTACCTATCTCGAGATCGTCGATCCAGCATTCGAGCCCTGGTCAGTCAGATCCGAAGAAAACGTGTCACCACACTGGCCACACTCTCCCACCTGCTGGGAAAGATGATCTCATGCATAGCAATCGTGCCCTAGGCACGGCTACACTCCAGAGACCTGCAATGGTTCCTGCTACAGTTCCAGAAAATAGGAACCAGCTCCTCCAACCAAAGAGTAAGGGTCCCAACACAGGTCCTGAAATCCCTGCAATGGTGGGTTTCCCCAGCGGTGGGAAAGGGATCTCTGTATGAGGAACCCACCCGGGTCATCCTGACCTTGGATGCCAGCCTATTCGGCTGGGGAGCATACATGCAATCACGGCTGGCACAGGGCCAATGGTCCTCATCAGATCTGAGACGCAACATAAACTGGTTAGACTCAGAGCCATAAACCTGGCCCTACGCCACTTCTGCAGCTCAGTGGCGAATCAACATGTTTTAGTTCTCACAGACAATGTGGTGGCAAAGGCCCACGTCAACCGATGCGAGTACATGATCCAGATCTCTCATGGCCGAGGCCCGATCGCTGGGAATCTGGGCAGAGGCCAACCTTGCCTCCCTCAGGGCCGAACACATATCGGGAGAGGCGAACCAGCAGGCGGACTTCCTGAGCAGGTCAACAGTAGACCACTCATAGTGGAGCCTGCATCCAGATCTCTTCAGAGAAGCATCAGAGAGATTCGGTCATCCAGTACTGGACTTATTCGCCACCCCGAGGAATGCCCAGCTCCCGAGGTTCTTCTCCCGCTTCCCATCTCCAGGGGTGGAGGGGACCAATGTGCTCTGGGGGCCATAGCCCAGGGGTCTGCTGTATGCATTCCCCCCTCTTCCTCTGATGCAAGCAACCATCCGGAAGATACTGCAGGAACAGGCAGAGGTGATACTTATTGCTCCACATTGGCCAAGACGGCCGTGGTTTGCAGACCTCATGAGTCTTTTGGTATCCCCCCCATGGAAGATTCCACAAGACCAAATCTCCCTCAGCCAGGGGACCCTGCAATATCCAGAGCCACAGTGGCTCCAGTTAACTGTCTGGCACTTGAATGGAGCCTCCTAACAAGGGAGTCCTTCTCACCAGACGTCATTACCACAATCCAGGCCTCAAGAAGGCCTACAACTAACAGAATTTATGACTCCACGTGGATAAATTACTGTAGCTGGTGCACAAGACAGCAGCTAGACCCCTTTAGAATTACTATTCCAAAGATCTTAGACTATTTGTGGGAGGGGCTTAAAAATGGATTAGCACCCAACACAATCCGCAGACAGGTGGCCGCCCTGTCCACGATCCTTACATATGGCAACTCTGAACCACTGGCCAAACATCCCATGGTGCGATCCTTTATCAAGGGCACAACTAACAACAGACCACCCGTGGTCCACAGATATCCCTCCAGGAATCTGTCCAAGGTCTTACAGGCCATTACTTCATCTCCATTTGAGCCTATCCGGACCTGTACCATACAGTGTCTGACACTTAAGGTCGCATTTCTAGTCGCTGCAACTTTGGCTCAGCATATTTCAGAGTTGGCAGCCTTATCAGTTAGAGAAGACCTTTGCATCTTCCACACAGATAGGGTGGTTCTACGTCTGGATCCCTCCTTCGTTCCCAAGATCAATTCCTTGTTCCACAGGATGCACAAGGTGGTGCTACCAGATTTTTGCCCTCAGCCTTCCCATGAATTGGAACGCAAATGGCATACTCTAGATGTTCGCAGGGCCTTAAGGCAGTACATCAAGCAAAGGGCACCTTTCCATAAATCTGAGGCCCTTTCGTGTCCTTCCAGTCTCACTCAAAAGGTTGGAAGGTCATGGCGCCCACAATTGGCAGATGAATCAGGACTTGCATAGCAGGAATGTACCAGAAGCAATCGCTCCCCGTCCCAAACCGAATCACCGCTCATTCCACTCGCAGTGCTGCAACATCAGCAGCGTGGGCGACTCAGGCATTGATTGAAGAAATATGTAGGGCAGCGACGTGGGCGTCACCTTCCCCCTTTATAAGACATTATAAGTTAGATAAATTTGCATCTATGGAGGCCTCATTTGGCAGGAGGGTCCTCCAATGCATAGTATTAGAGAGTGGGACATAGGCCCAGACTGCTTCCCACCCACAGGGACAGTGAGGTACTGTACGTCCCATTGGTGGATTCTCCACTCGTCATGCTGGAGAAGGGGCATTGTCTTACCTGAACGCCTTTTCTCAGCATGATGATGGAGAATCCACTCCCACCCTTAGGGCCTGTCAGGTCCTGTGTCAGTAGAAATTGAGCCAATAAGTCTGAATCATAGCCAATAGCTGTGCCTCAGTCGTGACTGGGTTCTTAGCCCAGGGAGAGAGGCGTGGCAACTTGTCTGACTTAGTCTATACGGGCAGAAGACGAAGCTAACCCATTGGTGGATTCTCCATCATCATGCTGAGAAAAGGTGTTCAGGTAAGACAATGCCCCTTTGGCCGGGTTTATTATTAAATCATAATTTCAAAACCACAAAACGTAGCTTCATATAGCAACTAAAATAAGATTTTGTTTTCCTACTAGTGTTACAAGGGAATATTAAAGGGGGAGAATTTTGTTCTGTAACAAATGGATTTGTCCCTACTAGTTTAACTGGAACTTGACTAACCCTAATCTATTTTAATCAGCTTGTTAATGATCCCACTTATTAGTTAATAAAGTTTAAGGGGTGGGAAAGAGATTGAAATAATTAGACCAAATTCAATTATTTCTGCATGAAAACCAGTATAATGATATTTCACTCTAAGGATTAAGCATGATATGTAATATATGAAGTAGCTGGAAGAAATATATGCAGTTCATACTAGAATTTGAATTAGGAAAAAAGGAATTCAATAATAGATGAGAAAAGATATATTTAGCACTTATAGACAGATTTTCCTTTTTAGTAATGTACACAATTAAAATTAATGTACACTTTTTTTGTACTTTAAAACCAAGTAAGTGTTGTTGGTGTGGCAGTGTAAGTGTTGTTGGTGTGGTGTCCAATGTCTGTCTTCTATTTGTGGCATAGTGAAACACATTTTTCACCATTTGATCTTCACCAAGTATAATGCTAGAAGAACTGAAATTCAATTAATTTGGTGGACACAATTTCTCATGTCAAATTTATTCTGCAATTCTTTCCTAGGCTGCTAGTGCAGGTGTCCCATGATGTTGTTGATTTATACAACTGTATTATTTTTAGTCTTGATATTGGCTTTGTAATAAAAGAATATCAACTTTTAATGTTTAAAACCATAGAAATAGGTCACTATTTCTCGACTGCTTTAAACCATTATCTCTTTTGATAAACATAGCATAAAATTTTATATACCTTTTAAACTTGTGTTCTCAATAATTTTACTGATGATTCAAATGCAAGAAACAGCAAAATGGAAAACAAATCAAAGTGATTTTGGAAAAATACATACATACATACATACCAAAGATAGATTATTTGCTTTAGTTTCTACTGAGAGTTTTGAAGCTGTTTGTTGACTATGATCTTTGGAATTACAGCAAAGTTAAGGTTTCCTATAGATTACTGGTGTTTAAAGCCAATGATTGGTAGTGAAAAACAAAATCTTGAAAAAAGATGAATGGATCTTTTAAAAAAGATGTGAGTATGTGTATGGGATGGGAAATAATTCTTGATTGTGAACATAGTATTGCTGGAACATCATCAGTTCAGCCAAACAAATTCAGGTCTTTTGTTTCAGAAAATTTCAACCCAGTTTCAAAAATACTTAACTTTAGAAGTAGCCTTCTAAGAGCATCTCTTTTTCCTTGTTGTTTGTTTGCAGATACACCAATAATAGTGTAGAATTCCTTTCATTGGTTGATTGATCACATTAATGCTAGAAAAGGGCAATGATTTGATCTTTCCTAAGTTTGTATTTCAGTAAAACTTCTATCAAGTTGAACAAAATTTCTGATGATTAAGGGACATACCTTTGTTGTTTGGGGGCAAAAATATAAAAGTGCTTTGTCATTGAATTCTTCCCAATCTTTTTTTTCAAAAATCTTCAATTAAATCATATATTTTACACTGGACTGTAGAATGAGACAACAAACTCACCCACTCCCTCCAACATTAAACCATATACAATATACCAGTGGTGGCGAACCTATGGCATACATGCCAGAGGCGGCACTCAGAGCCCTCTCTGTGGGCACTCGTGCCATGCCCCAGAGATGGCAACCATCCCTCTTCAACCAGCCACCCGCTAACTCGCTGAGGTCCCACGTGGCCGGATGCATCCCAGCACAGCTGGTTTCCCTCCCCCCTGTCCCATCCCTCCTGGCCTTGCATGCTCTCCTTTTCCCGGGCACGACCCACTGCATTGCCTCCTCAGCTGTCAGCCATCCGTCCAGCTCAGAGGCAGCTTCTCTGAACTGCTGGCAGTGGACTGTGGAGCCCCAGAGTGTGCCGGTCGAGGGGCCGGCAGACTGTGGCTGCTGACGGACACTATCACCCCCCATGTGCTCACTGGCCTCTGAGTGGGGGGGCGATGGTGTCAGGCAGCAGCCGGCCCAGCCCCTGCCTCGCCTTGCCCTGCGACAATGGCACCCCTGTCCTGCCTCGCCTTGCCTCGCCTCACCCTGCAGGACGAGCCTCCTGCCCACTACCCCACCTGCCAGAGACTCCCTGGATCTCCCCCAACCCTGCCCAGCCCTCACAGGCGTCCCTCGTGACCACGCCCACCTTGGCCACACTCACACACTCATGGCTGTGATGGTCATCTGCCATGACCATCACAGCCATGCCCACCCAGTGGGCCACGCCCACCTGGCATCCGGCGATAAATAAGTGGGTTTTGGGTTGCAGTTTGGGCACTCGGTTTCTAAAAGGTTCGCCATCACTGCAATATACTGTATTTTATGATGATCAAACAGTATAACAGAATAAGCAAAAGGGGACTCCACTGAATTGGTGCCTAATGCCTGAGGGAAAAGCATTTCTTTCTGTTCCTCAGAGAGCTGCAAACCACAAAATTTTCTTCAGGCCTGGTTATGAATTTTTTCCTCTCTGCTCATTGCATTCCAATTCCTTATTCCTTGAGCGGAGTGGGAGGAATTATTTTTCAAACATATGCTTTTCTGGTGAGCAGTCATGGATTAAGTATTGTTAATGTAAAACTTTGATCAGCCTGGATATAGAAAGCTTGTTCTATAACTTGCTAGTGTAAAAACAAGTTTCTCCTCTGAA
>NW_015386442.1:1990628-1993904 GCF_001527695.2 Protobothrops mucrosquamatus | reverse complement strand
GTTATGAATTTTTTCCTCTCTGCTCATTGCATTCCAATTCCTTATTCCTTGAGCGGAGTGGGAGGAATTATTTTTCAAACATATGCTTTTCTGGTGAGCAGTCATGGATTAAGTATTGTTAATGTAAAACTTTGATCAGCCTGGATATAGAAAGCTTGTTCTATAACTTGCTAGTGTAAAAACAAGTTTCTCCTCTGAATCAACAGCAGAAAACAGCCAATTTCCAGTTGGATGCTAACCATATGTTTAACAGGTACAGAGAAACACAGCTTATTAGCTATGCTGGTACAATACTACCACTATGGATATAGAATAATATGATGCCATATGACAATTAATATGTTGTAGTAAGTTAATTAATAAGATATTATTTAATAAGATATTATTTAATTCTGGAATAATAATTTTCAGTTCACATTATTTTGGGCTACAGATATTCACATATCCTTTTACATTAGCGGTGTATTGTATTAAGGTCCATCAAAACTTTGGATGTGGCCTCGAGAGCCCCTCAACTTTTTAATATGACAGATCTTGGTGCACAATCATATTAACTGTTTAGTTTCACTTTTAATGACTTTTAACATAAAATCCTATTTTTTCTTTCTCCACCTTTTATAAATCTAGGTGTTCCTCATTTCCATTTTGCATCTCTGAATCCTGAACCCACCTATTTTATAATATCTGTCTTCTCCCGTTATGCTTCTTAAAGACAGAAGGGTACTTTTGGATGAAAAAAAGAGCATCCTAGATACATAATGATTTAGGGGTGTTCAGTCTGTGAGTCTCAATGTGCCACCAAGTTTAGTTTGTTGGATTGCTATAAATAATGGCTAGCCAATATTCTGGAAAACTAAAAAACAAATCCTATAATCCAGTCATGGTGCTATCAATAGTCTCCCTTTCTCTAGTTTTTACATATCCTGTTATTTTCATTTAAGATGGGATTTTAGCTTTAAAGATAATTTTATTCCAATATTTACTCTTGCAAGTAAGCAAAACATTACCAGATGGTTCATTGACCTACCTCACGATAGCATGAAACACTATCTGAGCTGTAGCAAAGCAATTTAACTAGTAACTTCCTCGTGGTGATTATAATATGAAAGAGAGATGTGTATATAGTGCAGCTATATTGCATTAAATAATTTAATTAAAAAGTATTGGGCATCTTTACAAAGAGATTGTGTTCACTACTGCAGTCTAAAACAAAATGCATTTTGACATTCTGACATTGTATAATAGGTTTGCATCCAGACATACCGAATTTGATAGAAGCATTCCATTATGCCTTCAATTGTGTTAACAATTATAACAAATAATATAAACAATAATAGCTGTAACCGGTGATAAAAATGAAAAGCATCACTACTAATAGAAGCACATTCTGCTCTTGATTGCCTTTCAAGAGGAGATTAATTTAGAAACCATTTGTCAATGCCACAAAGATATTTTTAAAAGTAATCTTTTTCATGATATTGAACATAACACTCCAACAAACTAAATGGTGAATAGTGACAGGTGAATGAAGCAGAAGAAAGGCACAAGATTTTAATAGAAAATGCTATAAAAGCACATTGATTTTTTTATGACATGTGGGTAGACTCTTAGTTTACATCTAGATAATTAAAAATTCATTTGGAGTAATTCTCAGCTATTACCATTCAGTACTTTTAGACAATGATCTAATGTTGAACTGGCAAAATTTGGGAAAGCTGACCTCCTTCTCCTTTTCCTTCTCCCCCTCCCTCTACTCCTAACTCCTACTCCTCTTTTCTGAAGGATTTCTCCAGTATGGGATGAACAATGGCATGAAACCAGATAGTCTCATTGCACGTGGTTTGGTGTATCCAGTGTTGAATATCTCTCCAAGGTGCAGTTGATTATACATAGAGGAATCTGCAAGATGGAGGTGGGGAAGCTTACCCCAACACGGTTTTTGCTTGTGTATCTCTGGATTTGCTGAGTCTGTAGAATTATTTCAGTGTTATCCCAGGCAAATGTGGAATGGAAAGCATTTCATGGCATGGCATGGGTCAAGAGATCATTAGTATTATTATCTATAGAAGAACATTGTAACATGTATAACTTGATAATTACAACTATGAAAAAATATATCCATTTGTTATATTATTAAAGTTATTTATCATAAGTCATCTTAACTGTTCTGTTCAGCTAAGTCTATTCAGTGCTTCCTCAGCACTAGTATACTGATACAGAACAGCTTTTTCAGTGATTCAGAAGGGTATAATTAAATAAACAAAGGGAACAATCTCTGTTGGAAGGCTTAACCTATAGCAATATTCAGAATGGAGTCAATCCCATTTGTAGTTAAGGATAAGTTATGTATTCATTTTCTGTTCCCTGAATATAACTAACTGCTGTAGCATTTGGAATCATCACTAGTTTGATTAATAATGTCTATGGTTTTATACTGGTCATAGGACTGGTATAGTCCTATATAGGACTGGTATACATACAAGATCTTTCATCTTTTGATGTCTCTAGCCAGTTGGCTGGTCTCATATTTTTATAAGTCATGATACCAAATTAATCATTACTCCCCTGATTCCTGAGACTGTATTTGATCAATTCATCTCAGACTCTCTTTTTTTTTTGCATTTGAGACTCTGAAGCATATCCCCTGGGATGTTCATATCTCTTGTGTTATTGTTTCAGTTAATTTATGTCTATTTTTAATGACATCAAACTGGCAAGCTTCAAGGTTTCTCTTTCTCTATTGTCATTTGTAGATTTCAGTTAGGTTTCTTGGGAAATTTTTTCAGGTTCATTATCAGTCATTAGTTATTTAACATGACGTTTTTGTGCAGTTTATTCAATTAGTTATTTAAAAAGAAAATAACCATAAACTTGTCTCTGAGTTACAAATCAATACCTGGTTTAGATTCATTGTTAATAATATTTATTAAATGTATCCACAAAAGATTATGCAATAAAGTGCTGTAATTGCTGCAAAATGGTAACATACCTAACTTTCTGAAAAACATCAAAGGTAACAACAAAGACAGCAGTTTATAGTATATCTAATGTATTGAGATGGAGGCTGGAATTTAAAATTTATGGTGAAATAAATGGAGAGGGAGAGAGTTAGCTTGATCTTAGCACAGTTCCAAATTGTAGGAAGTACTTTTCTGTACTTTCTTTAGATATGATTATGGTGATGGTAAGAATGAAAAGAGGGCCTTAAAAAAATCTTAAAGTCTAAATAGGTTGTCATGGAAGATTGTGATCTTTTAAATAGCCTAATCACAAGTC
>NW_015386442.1:1966728-1988602 GCF_001527695.2 Protobothrops mucrosquamatus | reverse complement strand
TTCACAGGAATTCCACCCACTCACTGATATAGATATGTGGATGATATTTGGGTTGAGATCAAAACAGGAATTAGAAGTGTTCACCAAACACATCAACTCTGTGGAAAGATACATCAAATTCATATGGGAAGATGTTAACGAAAATAGTCTGATCTTCCTGGACTGTGCAGTACTCATTAAGGAAGACAGAAGCCTTAACACTGAAGTTTACAGAAAAGCCCCCCATATGGATTAATATTTACATTTTGATTCTCACCACAAAATGGAAGTCATCAGAACTCTACACCATTGAGCTGAAGGTCTGCTTATTAGCAAAGATGGGAAAGAAAAAGAACTAAAACACATCAAGGAAGCCCTCAGAACGTGTGCTATCCCAAGTGGGCCTTCATCAGATCCCCCAAAAGACCCAGAGGAGCTCCTCCATAACAGACAAAGAAGAAAACAATAAACAAAGTAACGTTGTCATTCCATACGTTGCAGGAGTATCAGAAAAGCTCAGGAGGATCTTCAGCCAGCACAACATACATGCACATTTCAAACCCACAAATACACCAAGGCAGAAGCTTATCCACCCCAAGGATAAAACACCCAGACATAAACTGAGCAATGTGATATATGCAGTACAATGCTGTGAGCTATGTGTAGATCTGTACATTGGGAAAACAAAACAACCACTTCATAAACACATGGCAAAACATAGAAGAACAAACCCTTCAGGACAAGATTCAGCAGTCCATCTGCATTCAAACAAACAAACAAACTCTTTTGAAGATAGCAAAGTCCACATTCTGGACAGAGAGGGTTACTGGTTTGAAAGAGGAGTCAAAGAGGCCGTTTATGTCAAAATTGAACATCTCTCTCTCAACAGAGGGGGAGGGATATGACATCATCTATCTTCAGTCTACAACACAATCCTTTCAGCAGTTCCAAGAAGGCGCCATACCCATTTGCATTACTGAGGTGACCCTGATGACACAGATAAACCTCCAGGTAGCCTCAATGACTCTCTAAAAGAATCCAAATGACCAGCTGTCTGCAAGGAGTATAAATACTTCCATTCTCCACATCCAGTCAGAGCTGAAGAAGCTTCTTGGATGAGAAGTGAAACGTTTTCAAAGAAAAAACAAGAAAGTCCAGTTGCTTTGTGAAAAAGTACCTTTGGGATAACTATCTTACTTCTTCAGTGATGGGAACCCTTGATATGTATTCAAAGATACTCCTGCCTATTGCCATTGTTTCAATATCTAATAATCTATGAAAGAAATTCAGCATAAACTAAATTCTTGCTCTTTACATTGCCTTTTGATGACCAAGAATATATCTCACTCCCTTGAATTATACTTCTATTTATTTTTTTCCTCATCTACCTTTTCCTTTTATTTTACAAACAAATAAGGCCATTTTTTCAGATACATTCCCTGGTCTAAATCTATAACTAAGGACAGAGTCATATTTTTGATAGAAAAAAGTAGAAAACCAGTTATTATTTATTTCAATTGATGTGGTAACTTAAAGATTTTCAGTGTTCTGCTTTTGAATAAGATAACTTTTTTTAAAAAAAGTCATATTGATGTGTTTGAATATGAATAACTCTATGTTCACTGCTTTCAGTGGGGCAGTTGGAACACACTGGGAGAGATGTTCCAATGGAAACAGAATCTTTTTATGAAAGAGGTTCATCACAAAGATAATCACAGATGAAGATCTTTATGAACATCAGTTTCATTATCTCTGACTCTCTCTTTCTCTTTCTGGGATAGAATGTTTCCTTACTCCTCCCCTCAAAGGATTATCTTCTCAGCTATTATTGACAGTTTAAGGAACAAAAAACCCGTTAAATCAAACAATAAAAACCAGAGATAATGTTTGTGAAAAGAAAATGATGTTAGAAGGGACATATTATGCAGACAAAATGATATCAAGAAGAAGTTTATTTAATGAAAAGGAAAGCAGGAATTTTCATATTGGCATTGCTGAGGAGGGCAAGCGTGTGGCAAATTGAATGATTATATGGTCAAAAAGTTTGGACTGTATTAAGAAGTAGCAATTAGGGATTAGAGGTTAAAAGGATGAGTTCATGCATCACATTATAAAGAATATGATATTAGTACAAAAGAAAAGAAAAAGAAAAAGCCGGGCCTCTTAGTCAAGGATTAAAACTTAGAAATAATATTTGAGGTTGAAGAGAATACAGAAAGGACTTTTAGTTGAAAAGGGATTTTTTTAAAGATGAAATAAAAGCAGGATTTAATAAATGTATGCTATTTAATTTTTCTCATATAATTCATGAAAATATCATACAAATGAATAATCCCATTTTGATTTAAGAGCTCCACCCTCCTTATGGACAATGCCTCAACATATGTTCCAGAAAGACTGAGAAAGAACTGATGGTTGTGTTTATGAAACAGATTTGGAGTTACATGCGTAATATTCATTTTACCTGGAATAAAAATAATAAAACAGTACTGAGTTGATCATCACACAAAACAAAGAATGTGCATCGAAAAGATAGCTACAGATCTTGAGGAGAAAGTTATTTGAGACCCAGAAAGCATTATTTATTTTAGAGACATAAGTTCTGACTTCAAGCAAAAATTTAGAAAATTTGCACCATTTGATAATTACTGCTCTTTTATCTTAATCATCCAGAAGCCTCTCTGCAGATATAGACTTATTTTCAGATCTTTAACGTTTATCTTTTACTATCAAATTATTGCAAAAGTTCCTGTCAAAGACAATTCTACAATTAAAATTCAATCTTTTTCAGTACTGTGGTTCAATACTTTGAGATTAATACCGCCATCATAAGGTTATAAACCTATCCCTGATGCCGAATCATCTGAGAAGAGGTGAGCCCTTGATAAAGAAGGTTTTCTCAGTTCTTCCAGGAAAATGATATGATTATGAAAATAATCCCCCATAGTTCCTTGGAGAAAGGTGCAAAACAAATAATGTATTCATAATATGCCATAAACATATGGTATTTATTATGGAGATCATAATAAATACCATACGTTTATGTGTTTATTTGAATGCTTGGTCCATAAACATGTGGTGTTAAGGATAACACAATTTTATAATCCCCAGATATTTTCATTTAATCAGAAGCTGACCTTTCATTACTTGTTATCTACTCCTTGTGTCACGGAATGTAGGAACTTTCTATGATCTAAATCAAAACTACTAAATTAGTTTTGATGCAATTCTTCTGGGTGTGAGTGGGTAATATTTTTGTGGCCTGTTGAAAAGATGGAATATATTTTGAGTGACGGAGTGCTTGTGGGCTCTATAGGTACTATTTTGCTGAAATGAGAGTGAGCTGCAGACTTTAAAAATGAATCCAAAAACAGTAGGATTGAAATGAAATGTTAATCCCCAAAATAATCTAGTGGCGTTTGCCAGCTCACAATAAAGAAGTGGAGAGTTAATAAATTATATTGCAATATGTAAAACAGATTAGACATGATACAGTATTGGCCTAAAGCAATAAAAAAGACAGTTTGCGTGGCCCGGTTGCTGGCATGCCACGGACCGGAGTTTCCTTGATCTAAAGTGTTAGGAGACATCTATCATATATCAATATACCTTGTCTTCTTTGCTGTACTATGTTAACAAATTAAAAAATAATCCTAGTGAAGTGGTAAAAATAGCATTTTAAATTTGCAAATCTCATATGCAGGAGGTATAGTACTTAACATGTAGAAGAAATACTTTTTGTTGTTGCAGAATCCTTTTTTATCCAGTATTGCTCCACAGAAAAATAGCAGTTAGTAGTAATGAGCAATCAATATTTCTAGCAACAGCACTAAAGAATAATCTTTCAACTATGGATTTTAGGCTCCTTGTGATTCTTAGCTGGAATACTATTTTCATCTTCAGCAAATTAGATTGAAACATAGTTTAACCTTGCCAGAAAATTGTGATCCTAAAAATGTATGAGCAATAACCTAGATAAAGGTGTTAGAGAGAACAATTACTGAACAGAAGTCAAAGGACAATTTTCATACATAATAAAATGTAGAACGTAGAGTCCAATGATGTTCTATGCCCTGTTTTTGAAGTTCTCTATCAAAGCATTGTTGTAATGGATACATGTGTGAAACCAGTGGGCAGAAATCCTCCCTGGGCCATTAGGATTGCTAAATAACATGGAAAAATTAAGAAAATATTATCTTTATAGGCATTTCAGCATTCTGAAATCTGCTTAGACTAACTGTAAGAGTCTTAAGAAAACTAATTTAATTTACTTATTAAGGTATGTATGTATGTATGTATGTATGTATGTATGTATGTATGTATGTATGTATTTGTTCACTCTTTCAGTAAAACCACAATAGGATATTTGGTTATTTCTAGTTATTATTTCTTCCTCAACATGAGTAGTTAAGTGGTTTATATTTATTTGATCTGATCAAATGAAGCTACAATTCAAGTATACATAAATTCTCACCTAATAAGTAACACATCCAAAGTGCAACATTGGATGATACAAGTAATGCAAGAATACCTAGAACAATCAATCATAATAAATACAGCAAACACAATACAATAAATACAGTTAATTATCCCAAGCTATCCATCATGTCTGTTACAGGAGGAGGAAATTTTTTTGGTATCACTTCCCATTTTAATATTTGGTGCTTCTCAGTAAGCTCTAAAATTGAATGTGATTATATAAAGGAAGTCTCTCAGAATTTAGGTAAGTTGTTAATGAATGTCTACTTTCTTGTGACTTTCCTCAGTTAATAATTCTAAATCTAGCAGCATTTGGGGGACACCAATTGAATTTTTTGACCATCATGTTTAGAAGGAAGGTTCTAGTTCAGACATGTCAAACTCGCGATATCACGTGACATCAGGCAAGTATCAGGCTGGTTTTGCCATTGCCGGCAATGGGGTGGGTGCGGCTTCCAGATGACCCATCCAGACTGCGGGCCGGCAGTTTGACACCTCTGTTCTAGTTTGTACCAAATTGGGATCCTTCAATGAGCTCAAGGTGATTAAATATATAAGTACTGGTGGTGTTAGCCTTCTATCCTCTTTTCATACTTTTGACATGCAACTGCTTGACAAAAGGGGCTGATTTTCTGTATGAATATATTTAAAGAATGTCTTATAGTTTCATTATGTTTTTTCCAATAACATTTAACAATTATTCTTTCTCTTTTCATATTCCTTGTCATCATTAGAGTAGATTAGAGCAGAAGGAAAATGTTAACAATTAAAGTTCATAGTCAATACTAGAGGGCCATGTTGATCTCTTAATGGATTTGGAATGAACTTTTCTTAATGGGAAACATTCCAGTTGAGCACAAGTTACCATGGAAATAGTTCAGCATTTTAGCGTTCTTGAGCAGATACTCAAATACTAAATCTCTACCCGACCTATTTGGTTTAGAGATGATCTCAGTCTTTGATACCCACGACAATTCTCTGAGGGTACCGTTTGAATCACCTTTGGTTTATTGGGTTTCCTTGTTGAAAGAGACGAGAACCTAATCTAGTTTCGTTGTTGTGTACTTTAGTCTGATTAAAAGTTAGTTCTTGGTTGTATGTGAGATGAGGTCGACATTAGACATTTTCTTTTTCATGTAGTTTTGATGCAAGAAATAAAGAATGCCTCTTTGGGGGGGGATTTGTACCTTCAAATTTTTGACAAATGGTCAATAGCCCACTTACCATAATGTGAAACAAATCTCAGAAGTACACTGCATTTTACTTGAGTTCCATTATTCCTTTTTCTTGGATAAAGATCTACTGATATGCTATGACATAATTACTCAAATACAAAAAATTTATGGTGGGTGTGGACTGATGTATACACTCATAACAATATAATAAAACTCTTCCTTATTGTTAAATGAATTTGAAAGCTGTAATTAAGCTTGTGACAATATATCAAGCAGATCTTTCATTCTAGCAGAGATAAGTGGGCCCCATTATCAAAGCAATAAGGGGAAAATGGATCTTGTCCAAAAGAAGCAGAAAGTGGAAGTGGCTCAGACAGACAACAATTTACATCATTTTAAAAGGGGAGTAGGTACAGTACAATCAGATTGCCAAGATTGTATTTTTATAGCTACTCCCAACAAAAGTATGTTAGAGTTTTACAGAGTTTCATTTAGCTCTGGGGAACATCAACCTTAACTTGGAGATCAGGGCACTGGGAAGACTAAGACATGCCCAGACTTAGGCTGGCTAACATGCTTCTCACAGCCAATCCTGTATCTCAGTTAAATAACAGTTCCCATTGGCTGGTTCATTGCTATGACTATTCCAATTCATAAATTCTTACACACTAAGAAAGTAGTCTTAGCTTTTCTGTTCTGGGCTATCAGGTAGGGCTAGCAATGTATGGTGAGGAAATCAATGGTGAAGTCACAAGCAGAAAGATGCATTTTCCACAAATTTCCATGGAATGTTATAAGGCATTAAATGATCCCATATCTTAAACTAATGTATTCATCCCTAAAGAGGGAATGAAATATATGCCTTTTGTCATCAAAGTAACTTTGAGAAAAACAACTCTTTTTCTTTAAGGGTTGAATGCCAATTAGTTTTATAAATAATAGATATGCTTCCCTTGCCCCCCCCCCAATTCTATTGCTTTCATGGTTGCTTTATCTTATGCATTTATCACATTTATTTTATTTTTATTTATTTATACCCCATCTTTATTGTTATTTTTATAAATAACTGAAGATGGTGAACACACATAGTACTCCTTCCTCCTCCTCTTTTCTCCACAACAGCAACCCTATGAGGTGATTTGGGTTGAGAGAGAGTGACTTACCCAAAGTCACCTAGTTGGCTTTTATGCCAATGGAATATTGCTTGTATTATATATAGTTCATTCCTATTTAAAATTTGACACTGGAATAGACAGATAAATGTACAATATTTTATTATGTTATAACATGGGGTAAATTTAAAACTTTATGGAGATAGATGGGTGAATTTATATTCACAGAATCATAGGGGTGGAAGGGGTCCCCAACCCCTGGTCCATAAACCAGCACTGGTTCACTGCCAGAAACTCTGGGATGCAGGCAGCATATGAAACCAATCCCCTCCAGTCTGCAGAAAAACCTATTTCCACTGAATCAGTCCCTGGTACCTGAAAGATTGGGGGCCACTGCCTTAGAGGTCTTCTAGTCTAATCTCCTACTCAAGGTAGTAGCCTTATACTATCCTAGTGAAATGGTTGTTAGTCTATTTTTGAAAACCAGATATTAGACTATTCTTGATAGCAGCTCATACTTGTGATGCATTATTCTGTCCTTTGATCTCAAGATAATGTTTTTATGGGGAATCTATAGCAACTTTCATCCACCTGTAGTTTTCAGTTTAATGGATAATAACAATATATAATTTATGATGATAGAGCAAGTTCACAATTAGGGTAACAACTCTGGATCAATGAAAATAATTTTTGATCAATAAAACATTTTATCAGTGGAACAAGTAAGAATGATAATGCAGTGAGACATTCATAACTTAATTTACAGCAATTAAATAGGCACTGAATGACTAAATTCTGGGCTATACATACTTCCAAATTTTAAGTAAACATTTAGTAAAATTAAGAAATGGAAAATGATGCTTACTAATATATAAAGTTTCATTTGTTTGAAGCATCATTTTTAAAAAGCAGATCTTTTTATAACTGAGTTATGTGATCTTTGTATGGAAGATGGGACTATGCAGCTATGGAAGCTGCCTCTGGTTTTCTAATGCTGAAATGATCAGTATCTCTCTATATCATAATTTGGTGGATTTCTTTCTTTGAAAGTATTCCCTCCCTCCACTGAGTTATTGTTCTTAATGGTAGTAACAAGGTGAAAAATTCTGTTCCACTGACATTTTATAAAACATTGTCTCTATGAAGTAACATAAACTAAATGTATCTCTATAAATAGAAATGCTCTGTCTAAAAAAGACATGTTTTAAAGATTTCCTTTTAGTGAGATATATATAAATACAATATTCATTTATTTGTAATGCTAATACTGTATCAACCAATAAATAAAACTTGCTTTGGTGTTATTGATGAAATTCACTTTAAAATATTTCCTCCCTCCCTCCCTCCCTCCCTCCCTCTCTCTCTCTCTCTCTCTCTCTCTCTCTCTCTCTCTCTCTCTCTCTCTCTGATAATACAGCATTTTAATGTGAAAGATTATGAGCAAGAAGTTTGTTTTTCCCAATGCTTTATTTGGAGCTTATGGCTTGAGACGTATAATTCATAAGATGTGGATGTTTTCATTGGTTTGTCTCTCAACTCAAAATAAAGTGTACTGTATAATATTTCCAAAATACTACTGGGGAATACCTGGTATTTAAATCCTGCCTCCTCCACCCGCCCTTCCGCAGTAAATACAGTACTTCCTTCTTTTGTTTTTGCCCAGAACAATCCTGTGAGAAAGGACTGCCATTCAACCACTGTATTGCTAAAAGTGGAGTTGAATTTGGGTCTCCCATGCCAATTGAAAATCCTCACCATATTATACTGTATAGTGTTCCACTTTTGATATTATTCAGTTTCCTTAATAAAAGATTATAGTAATTGTAGAAACGTACGATGTTTCATTAATTCTGTAGAAAATGCCTTTGTTACCATTTGATCAGAGACACCAAGTGATCAATCTGGTCCCCCAAAGTAATATCAGTACTTCAAAAGAATATGGTAGAAGCCAAACACAGTAAACAGAAATGTTATACTGTAATTGCTATAATGATAAAAAAAGTATGGGCTATTGAGATATACAGAATGCCATTTACACAGTATTTACATCAGATTACATACATAATAATGCTGAAAATGTTATAATCATAAATTGCTTTGTAAATTCTACTCTTAATAAATTAGGCAATGACATAATCAAACAGAAACAAATAATGTTATAATACATTTAAATAATTTAGGATGAACATATAGAAATTCTTTCTGAAATACTTTTCAATCCTATGTCAACAGTGGCATCTGGTTTTTTTTTCAGCATAACAAAGTAATGTGTGTGTGTATCTCTCTGTGTGTGTTTCTGGTCTACCCTCATTTTGTCTTACATTTGCTAACAAAGAGGATTCAATTCAATGTGCAAAGCTTGGACCATCTGAAGACGAGCTTCTGCTTAAGAGAAGTTATTTAGACAAGTTTCCTATATATGCCTGGTTCTCTGCCAATTTTGTAGTATCTTATCTTAAATAAATAGATGTCTTCCTTTCAGGCAAATACAGTATTTTAATACCAAGTAAGGATGCCTAATGAATTTCATCTTTTAGAATATTATGCTATTAAATGCATTGAGGAAAAAAATAACTGATTTGCTGACCAACAGGCTAAGGCAATCTGCAAGGTAGTCAAAGTGGTTTGGGATTAAAGAATTGGGCTATTATAATTTAATTCACTGAATAAATATGAAAAATTGATTGGACTGTTTTTCCAGATCAAGAAAAAAAGAGATATTTAATTAACTATGTTTAATTTAAAAGAACATAAATAGCAATAGCAGTAGAACTTAGACTTATATACTGCTTCACAGTGCTTTACAGCCCTCTCTAAGCGGTTTAAGGAGTCAGCATATTGTCCCCAACAATCTGGGTCCTCACTTTACCAACCTCAGAAGATCAAAATCAAACTCCTGGCAATGAGCAGTGAGCCTGCAATACTGCATTCTAACCACTGTGCTGCCATGGCTCTTTGTAGTAGTAGTGCCCTCCTGCAGATGTCTCTTTTCAGAGTAGACAACCAACTACACAAGATGTTCATCAATCTCTAGCCCAGAATCACTCATACTGCCATCAACATTGACCTCAATTCTTGGCATCATTCTAATAATTCCATATCTCATGAGTAACTGTACCCCTAAATTAAACCCCTATTCATTTTGGCAGAAATTTTCAAAACATTTATATTTCTTCTTAAAACCTAACAGCGTTTTATGCACGAAGACTAGAAAACTTAATTTGAATAAACAATTTGCTGTTAATTCACATTGGTAAAGTTACAAGTATGTCTTAAAAATCTCTTGGACTTTATATTGTCTGGATAGCTTTAGAAGTAATTATTATAGGAGAGTGGCATTAAGATATATAATTATGACTCTCAGTTTGTGAACTTTTAAAACAGACCAAAAATCATGCTTCTCTCTCTTTACTACAGAGAATAATGGGAATGATAATAACTATTTTATAATTATAATTTAGAATTATAATGTCAGGTTTGATAGGACCAGGTGGGTTTATTTGAGTCCTTGGTAAAATAACTTTTAAATAAAACTTTAAGGACTTAAAAATTCTGTTGGAATAAACACAAAAGGGTGATTAAAACTTTGTTTTTGGAGCAGTACAATTTTTTGAAAAATGCTTTTGTTTTCAATTCTCTTAAAAACATGATAGGATGAGACTTTGGAAATTGGATAGTAAAGGGAACCAGAAGGAACTAAAATTACAGTTAAAGGGGAAGAAAACTTAAATTTGATTTACTGATACAAAATGAAGCACTTCCATACTTTTTCCATGTTTGTATCCATATGACCTGGAACTGATCTTCACTCATGGAAAACGTTACTTGATATTTGAATATAAAATTTATATTTATTTGGTAAAAGCTACTTTCTTCAGCCTCAAAAAGTTCATTATAAATAATGCTGTGAAACTATTTTGAATTCTCTGGAGAGATGAAGAATAGGGTAGAATTTGCACTTGTAAGGTTTTTCAGCTCAGAATCCTAATAAATTCCAATGAGACTCTGAACACGAGGCTACTGAAAAAGAAACAGCTTTATTCTTTGATCAAAGCCAAAACCGGGTGTTTTCTAATCTCTTGTCTCTTACGCAGAGAGACAGAGGAGAAAAACACCCACAAATAATTTTTCCCCTTTTTATAGCTAATGTACTTTCTCACGGTAATAGGCTAAAAGATTTCTTTTTTGTCTGAATACCTGTTTTCTTTATCTATCAGATTAGTTCAGTAACAGCTTGTTACAAGGCTTATGCTTCGAATACACAATTGCTGGCAGGCAGCCCAGATCTTTCTACTTGAGTGGATACATTTGCAGTGATACATTTCAGGCTACAGCAAAAGCATTTAAAGTTACAACTAAGCTTTTTCTTTTTCCGTGGTCAGCTTTAAATTTATCTCTGAGCAAAGTACAGAGCACAAACAAGAAAGAATTAACAATGGGTGGGTTATACATAAATGATTATATTTTGATCTCTTCACATTTTTAGTTCCATAACCTTGTTTCTTCCTCTACCATTTTTCATTTAATAGTCCTAACTACAAAATCTTTCTAACTACTGCCTTTCAGTCTTTATATTGTTGACAAACATAGTCCAGACTTTCCTTCCCCATTTTTGCCATACTGATAATAAATGAAGTTGACACATGTCACCATAATATCTGGAAGGCCTGTTCTCTCAGCTTTGACTATTCATTCTGGCAAAATGAGACTTGGAGTTATACATCAAGAGGGCTTTTCCCTTAATTTTAAGACATTTTTAGACATTGGTTAAATGCACTGCATCTATTCATTCCTTTCAAGCTCAGGGTGACTTTAAAATCATGTTTGAGAGAGAGTATTTAAGGACATGAAAAAAAAGTTGTGAACATAATATTGGCAGGGGAGCACAAGGGGTGTTCAATTTGCTTTTTAAAATGTTAGTACCAAAGTATCACAGGATTGATATCTACATCTTGCTTAAGCCTACTATATCTGCAGTATAAAAGTTCAGATGACCAGTAGATGCAATAAAGAGATATAGAAAGTCTCTTTATTGTCTTTAGTTCTAGTCCAGTTTTTTGCAGTCATGATCAGATACATATAACATAGAACAGGGCTTTTCAACCTTTTCACCCATTGTACCACTTTTAGGATATGGCAATATCTGAGTACCACCAGCCACCTAGCAAGGTGTCAAAAACTTGATGACCCCCCCCCAAAAAGGAAAAAAGTGGTAAAGTATAGGTAGTCCTTGACTTACAACAGTTCGCTTAGTGACTGTTCGAAGTTACAATGGCACTGAAAAAGTGCCCCCCAAGCCACAGCCGAGCAAGACACCTGCCTGCCCACCCAGCGGTGCTCTTCCTTCTGTCCGAGGTTTTCATTGTTGTGAGCATTTCTGTTGAGGATTGGCAGCGGGGGTGGGGTGGGAGGTGTTTGGTTTTTATTCCTCCCATCTGCTGGGTGGTTGCAGCAGGTTTTGGTCACTTCACATGACCCAGGGACACTGTGACCGTCATAAATATGAATCAGTTGTCAAGCATCTAAACGTAAATCACAAGACCCTGGAGATAATTCAACATTCCAGCTGATCGGCGCTTCTTCTGGGCTCAGCAGAAGTGCCAGGATCAGTGCTGCTTTCCAGCTGATTGGTGCTTCTTCAGGGCTCAGCAGAAGCACCAGGATCAGGCCGAGCTCCAGCTGGAGACCAGCGCTGATCCTGGTGCTTCCACTGAGCCCTGACAGCCCTGCAGCTCCAGCCATCTTTCGCTCAGGCTTGTGCGGTGCTGCCACCGGTTCAGCTCATTCCCCTCCCCCGCTACCACTTTTTTAGGATGGTCGTGTACCACCTGCCAGGTGCCAATGTACCACAGGTGGTACCCGTACCACTGGTTGAAAAGCCCTGACATAGAATAACAGAGTTGGAAGGTACCTTGGAGGTCATTTAGTCTAACCCCCTGCTTGAGCAGGAGACCCTATCACCATTTCAGACAAATGGCTGTCCAGTCTCTTCCTAAAAGCCTCTAGTGATTGGATACCCACAACTTCTGAAGCAAACAATTCCACTGTTTGATTGTTCTCACTGTGTATAACCTTGTTTGAGTCTATATATTCAGATATATTGAAGCATTTAATACTCTTCTCTTCAAAACTGGTCAGAGGCTAGACTAAAAGTTTTAGAAAAATTAAATTTGATAGAGTTGTCTTATTCTTTATCATATTTTAATGTTTAAACAATATAAAGCAATCATAATTCCTTTATCTATTTTAGAAGAGGGAATTGGCAATTCACAACTATTTGAATATCATGTCTATCCAAAATGGTTTTGCTATTTGCTGCCAGTTTTACATATGACGCTTTGATATGTTTGTCATAAAAGTCTCAAACATCTATAAAGTGTCAAAGGGGCTCTGCCTTATCTGTCTCTGTTGTCATTGAGTGATCATCTGGATTTGCAATCCAGATGTGGTAATCCTAACCAAATATATTAGGTCAGTGATGGATTACTACACTCTGTGAAATATATTAAGTGTTGTTATGTTTATAAAATATATTGCTTTTAATCATTTCATTTTAGGGATAATATATTATTGGCATTTATTAATTCTAATGGTTGGTTTATTCTGTAATAACAATCCTTCTAAATATGGTCAGCAAGACATAACTGAATGCAATTCTACCAGTTAATTGAGATGCAAAGCAATATAAAGCTACTGTAAATCAGGCAAAGGTTAATAATCAGGGAAATAAAAGTCTACTTGCTTTGAAAGATAAGTAAATCACATTAGGTAATGAGTTTAGTGGCAATAGACAAAGTCCTGCTCAGAGGGACATCTAAATAAAAGGACTTGGATTAATGCAATCAGTCTCATCTTGCCTTACCTGCTTTTGTGCCAAATCTATTTTATGTGAACGGACAGCTACATGTCCCGGCATTCGTCAAAATTTATCATGTTGCCTAAAGCATCTAGTAGGATAAAACTTAAAGTGACTGTATATGAAATGGTTATATTTGAAGATCTTTTACAGCCAATGAATTGCTGATGATCACAATGGTGTTGTCATGGTTCTGACTAATGAAACACTTCAAAGAACTTTCAGGTCTTGTTTATCCTAAAAGCCTTTATTAACAGTGTAACAGATTGACGGCACGTCATGGGTGGATGCCAGAATCTGAATTTCTCTTGCTTGCGTCTAACTTTTCTTGCTAAACCCCTCCCTTATTTTGCAGTCATAAGTCACATCTTCCAATTAGCCCGGAGGGCAAAGATTCACTTCCGTTCCTTTTCCCGGGCTTTCCTTATAAATCTCCCTTTCTCTGTCATCTGAATTAACTCTAAAAATACCAGACAGTTCTGTATATCTTGTCCAAGCAATAATATCCTATATTAACAGTGTTGACAGGTGTTTACAGATCTACTTTTATTTGTTCAGAGACTTGTGTCACTAGAAAGGAATGCAAGTTAACATCTATAGTTACTCACTTTCTAAACCAAAAGATATATTCATTCATTTATTCATATCCATATACACCTTCCCAGCTGAAGCTGTTTCATAAGAATTAAAGTAGAAAATCCACCAGTCATATTAATTTATCTGATTACGCCCAACCGCTTTTATAATTTACATCAAGAGTCCTAGATTGCTACTCTTCTTATGCATCTTGGTACTGGTCTATTTGAGTAACATCACGTCATTTCTTTTGAAAACTGTCTACTACTTTGAGAACTATCTTTTGTTAAGGTCCATGCTAATATTTTCCCAGAGGCTGAATAAATCAAAATATTTCAGCTGAAATCTTTCCAATCACACCTCTATACAAATAAATACCATGTGCCTGCAAACACACATGCATACACACATTATATAACAACAACAACAATAATAATAACAATAACAATAATAATGATAATAAAAAGCTGGAAGGGACGTTGGAGGTCATCTAGGCCAAACCCCTGCTCAGGCAGGAAACCTTATACCATTTCAGACAAATGGCTGTCCAGTCTCTTCTTAAAAACGTCCAGTGTTGGAGCATTCACCGCTTCTGGAGGCAGGTTGTTCCACTGGTTAATTGTTCTAACTGTGAAGAAGTTTCTCCTTAGTTCTAGGTTGCTTCTCTCCTTGATCAGTTTCCATCTGTTGCTTCTTGTCCTGCCTTCAGGTGTCTTGGAGAATAGCTTGACTCCCTCTTCTTTGTGGGAGCCCCTGAGATATTGGAACACTGCTATCGTGTTCCCCCTGTCCTTTTCTTCATTAAACTAGACATACCCAATTCCAGCAACTGTTCCTTATATGTTTTAGCCTCCAGTCCTCTAATCATCTTTGTTGCTCTTCTCTGTACCTTTTCTAGAGTCTCAACATTTTTTTACATTGTGGTGATCAAAACTGGATGCAGTACTCCAAGTATGGCCTTACCAAGGCATTGTAAAGTGGTATTAATACTTCACGTGATCTTGATTCTATCCCTCTGTTAATGCAGCCTAATACTTTGTTGGCTTTTTTGGCAGCTGCAGCACACTGCTGGCTCATATCTAAGTGATTGTCCACTAGGACTCCAAGACCCCTCTCACAGTTGCTACTATTGAGCAAGGTACCATCTATACTATACCTGTACATTTGGTTTTTCTTGCCTAAATATAGAACCTTACCTTTTTCACCATTGAATTTCATTTTGTTAGATAGCGCCCAGTGTTCAAGTCTGTCTAGATCCTCCTGTATCTTAAGCCTATCTTCTGGAGTGTTGGCTAATCCTGCCAGCTTGGTGTCATCTGCAAATTTGATGAGTTCCCCATCTATCCCCTCGTCTGAATCATTGATGAAGATGTTGAAGAGCACTGAGCCTAGAACAGAACCCTGGGGCATCCCACTACACACTTCCCTCCATGTAGATGCAGTTCCATTGAGGACCACATGCTGGGTACGGCCGGTCAGCCAGCTACGAATCTATCTGGTGGTAATGCTGTCTAACCCACATTTTTCTATCTTATCAAGTAGTAGGTTGTGATCTACTTTATCAAATGCTTACTGAAGTCCAAGTAAATTATATCCACAGCATTCCTCTGATCCACTAATTTTGTCACTTGGTCAAAGAATGCAATAAGGTTTGTCTGGCATGATCTGTTTTTCATAAACCCATGTTGGCTTTTAGTAATGACTTTGTTTGCCTCTAGGTGTTCGCTGATTTGTTGTTTGATTATCTTTTCCATAATCTTCCCAGGTACTGAGGTCAGGCTGATAGGTCTATAATTTCCTGGATCCATTTTTCCCCTTTTTTGAAGATGGGAACTACATCAGCTCTTTTCTAGTCCTCTTGTAGTTCCCCAGTGCTCCAGGATCTTTGAAAAATATAGTTCAATGGTTCTGAGATCACATCTGCCAGTTCCTTGAGAACCTTGGGGTATAATCCATCTGGTCCTGGTGATTCGAACTCATCTAGGCTAGACAGGTGCTCACTTACCATTTTCTTGCCTATCTTAACTTGTGTTTCTAATCTATTTTTTATGGTACTGTTTTTGATAGGTTGTACTGTTTTTTTCCCTTTGTGTAAAGACAGATGCAAAAAATGAGTTTAACATTTCTGCTTTCTCCCTGTTGCTTGTTATCTTCTTGCCACTTTCCCCCACTAATGGACCAATCATGTCCTTCACTTTTTTCTTGTTTTTTACATGTTGAAAGAAGCTTTTTTTGTTATTTTTGACTTTGGTTGCAAGCCTTAGTTCATTTTGAGCCTTAGCTTTCCCCACTTCATCTTTGCAGGCTCGGACTATTTGCTGCTATTCTGCTTTAGTTATGTGCCCCTCTTTCTACTTTTTATACTTGTCCTTTTTATCTTTCAATTTATCAGAGAGTTCTTTATGCAGCCATGCTGGTTTCTTTTGAGAGCTGTTATTTTTCTTCTTTGTTGGTATTGTGCTAGACTGGGCTTTTATTATCTCACTTTTCAAAATTTCCCAAAGTTCTTGAGTTGTTTTCCCCTTGAGGATTCTCATCCATGCAATTCTTCCCAAGCTCTCTCTAAGTTTATTGAAATTAGCTCTCTTAAAATCCAAGACTCTAGTTTGACTGTGTTCTATTGCTTGTGCTTCCATAATGTTGAATTCCAATATTGCATGATCACCTCTCCCCAAGGTTCCTGTGGGTTCAACACCTTCTATCATTTCATCTATTAGTGAGGATTAGATCCCCTAGTTCCCTTCTCTACTTTTTGGGAGACAAAGTTGTGTGCTAGGTTTGTCGGGAATCTGTTTGATCTTCCACTTGGTGCAGAGTTTGCCTCCCAGTTGATGTCAGGGTAATTAAAATCCCCCATTACTATTTTGATGTGCTTCCTACATACCTTAGTTAGGTGATTAGCAAAAAGTTCATCTATTTTCTCTGTTTGGTTGGGTAGCTATAGTTTACACCTATGGCAATATCATTCCCCCCCCTTTTATATTGAATGCGTTCAAGACACTTTTCATCATTGTTGTGCTCTATTTCTGTAGAGATGTAATTATTTCTTACATAGAGAGCAACTCCACCTCCTCTTTTATTTTGCACAGTGTATTGAACAGGCTACATACACATTAAATGAGTCACATAGACATTGCATAAACAAACTGTACCTGCATTTTAACAGTTCTTTAGTTACTACATCTACATCTAAGTACTATTTTTCAACATTTTTGCAACATTCATGACTCTCTTTTCATAATTTCTTTTGGGGACACTTAAGCTTATAGTATTTGTTTCAGTTTTACTCTTCAACATATCAGTGTAATTTCCATAGCCATCTCTAAAATACTCCTTCTAGAATTCTTTCATTTGAGATTCATGCCAAATTATTCCATTCCTTTTATTTATTTTTTTTAATTCCATCCACTTTGTTAGAGGCTACTTATTAGCCCTCTTCACCCACATCTTTATATCCATTAAATCACTAAATTTTGGTGGCGCTCTGTAACATTATAATTATCTCTTTGTTCCAAGCAGCTTCCAGATCTTCTATTAGTAGATTCATTTGTCTTCTAATATATTTTCATATACACTTTTCTTTCTGAAATCATTCTATTTTCACAATTATTTTTTTTACTTCTTGTGTGTCAGTACACTGCAGGTTTGCCAATTTAGTAACAGTATGCTGGTTTGCAAGGAAGTATCTGGATTAAAAACCTTAGCTTGCACAGAGTGACATGAACAAATTTGGTGTGATGAAAAATGTGCCAAATGTGGTTACTATAGCCATTACAAATAGCAGTGAATACTGCATTTGGCATGAATATAATTAAGACTACTAATCTAACTTATACCTTTTCTTACCCACAAGCTTTATGTGAACAAGTCAATTGATTGCTACTAATAATATAAAATTGTAAATAATATTAGAGCAGAACATTCTGGTCTTGTGCCATTTAGCTTCAGATCACAGCCATTTTTGGTGGCTGTTTGATTTAAAGAATGCTACTCCATTTTAAATCTTATTATATGTTTTGTGCTTCAGACACAATCTAACTTGTGTATTAAATCTACAGGAAAATTGTGATGAATAACAGGAATAAAGCACTGTTATTGACTAACTGTCTAGTGTACACCATATATATCCGGGAGCAAGTCAGCAGGCAGCCCAGCCGACCACAGCCGGACGAGAGGGAGGAATAGGATGGGACTAGGTGGTGATATAGCCTGGCACATAGGGAAATCAGAAGAAACAGGGCCAGCAGGGATAGATGAGGGTAGGTCAGGCAAATGGGTGGATCCACAAAAACAGGAGGTAAATGGCAAGGAAAAGGCAGCGAGGATATCAGACCCGTCCGTACGGCCCAAAATGCCCATGGGGGGAGGGATGGGGGGCACATTAAAGACAACGGCATCAGGAAGGAGAGGGAGTGAAGCGGAGGGGGGGCATAGGCGAAGGAGGCAGGATAATAGGGGGTGGCAGTATGCTTGCACACACAAGCATGGAGAAGGATCAGAAGAAATAGGGCCCAGAAGGATAGTGAGGGGAAGGCAAGAACAGCAGATGGATCAGCAGGGTAAGAAAGAGAGGAGGGGTAGCAGTGGAGGAGCACCAGCAGTGCCAAACCTGAGCGCCCAGCCCAGAATGATTGCGAGGAGACAACCATTGGATGCAAGGATAGGATTGGCAGAGATGAGAGGGAGTGAATTCAGGAGTGAGCCGGCAGGCAGTCCAGCTGATCGCACAGAGATGGGATGAAAGGACGGGGTAGAGCTGCAAGCACGCACACCCAGACATGAAGGGAAATGGGAGAGAAGAGAACTCATGATGACAAATAGTGGAGGACAAAAACAACAGACAGACATATGGAATGGAGGAGAGGGGAACAGCAGTGTAAGGGCACTTGCGATACTGGACTCGGATCCACAGCCCAAAGTGAGTGCGGAGGAGTGGTTAGTAGGTATACCAACAGTAACAGCACCAGGAAGGAGAGAAAGGATAAGGAGGGGAAAGAGAGAAGTTGTGGAACTGGAGTGCAAACAACGGGAAGCAGGACATTTAAGGCAATTACGGTCAGTTAGGATGAATGGCCCTATCACGCGGTCAATGTGTAAAAAATTAGGTTAGCAAGGCTTATAAGAGAACTTTCTCCACCCCAATGCTTTACTCTGAAGACGCTGGCAGTGGACCAGTGAAAGCTAAGTTTGTTTTAACATTGTAAATAGTTGTTTTTATTGTTTTAAATTTTTTAACAATAAACAGCTGATTTATATTTATCCCAGAGTTCGAAGATTGTGTAGTATTGAATATATATATATATATATATATATATATATATATATATATATATATATATATATATATATATATATATATATATATATATAGTATAAAATAGGCAAAAAACTCACGATCACCAGGAGAATAAAGAGTTTAAAACTTTAATTTAAAACCAAGCTTTTGCTGGGAGCTCCCAGCATCATCAGGGTTAACAAGCCAGTCTATGGGTGTGCCTTAAATAAGGTTGTTTAGCATCTGCGCTCGGCTCCTAGAGCGCGTGACCGGCCCCAACCAATCAGCCTGTGACCTAATTATTCCTACCACACCTGCGTTTTGGTCTCCTTTCTCACATTTAAAGGTTGCTCTTTTTGTTTCAATGACGTCAGCCTTGCTGCCTGCTGAAGTTCCCTTCCGTCCCTCCCTTCTCTTAGAGACGTTCTCCCCCGTATCCACTATCTTCCCATTAGTTACAGGATTGTTAAGTGTCACCTCATTAAGTTTTACATTGGGGCTCCTAATCCGATACCGTGCTATGGTGCCTCTTCCCCCTTCCCTCTGCCCGACTATACTTTCTTTGATATTCATTCCTTTCGCTGTATCCATCGTAGTTTTTCCTCTCTTCTCTCTCCTCCTAGCTATGTTATTGCTATCATTTGTCACTTCTCTTATGTAGGTTGGGGGGTATTAGGACCGTAGAGAAGAGGAGGGGATACACGGCAACAAGGCTGGATCTACCATGACGATATCGACGGCGTGAGAAGAAGAAAAAGTTATATAAGGGGATATAGGAGACAGGGATGTGAAGGAAGCAAGCAGAAGGGGGAATGGTTGAGGGGTGTGACACCCCACGCCAAACGTAACGTGTGTTAACCGGGAGGTACAGAATAACGTGGGGCCGCACGGTGTTGGTGTATGTACTCATCCTCCTCAGTCTCACGTGCACCGATGGGGTAGGGGTGTGCTTTCTTCACCCCCTCACTGCGTGTGCGGGCTCCATTCCTTTCACCATTCCTACTTCTTCTCCGTTTGAGCTCTCTCTTCTGGATCTTACAGGCAGCCCTGCGTTCAGAATCCTTCCCAAACCGCACCCCCCCCCCCGCATTCATGGCGCCAAGTTCCAGATTCCCCCAGAGGTTGGTCTCAGTGCTTTTACTGGTATCATCAGTTCCTGCAGCACCGTTGATATTGCCGGCTCCTTCGTTCCATCGTCGCATGGGAGATTTACTAGCGGGCTGGCATGGGCCTGATGTGTGTAGCTCTCTCAATTCCATATGCCTTGTTTTGCACGTGGTGTCCAGGAAATCTCTCAGCTGTTTGCCGGCGGGAGATCGTTGTCGATCACATGTAGTGGATAGGTGGGTGTCTGCCGATCGCCGGGATTGCATTGATGTCCCTTCGTGAGCGGTTGTGCCACCGTCACCCTGATCCTGCAAGCGTCGACGGGGTTGACTGTTATGGGTCCATCGGTGACTTTTGCCCCATCTCCTTAGTGCCAGGTGGGTCGAATGCAGGTCAATGTGGCGGTTAACAGAATCGCCATCAGAAAGCCAGGCTTCCTTGACCAACCGGCCCCCCTTGGTGGCATCTCCAGTTAAAACCCGTGTGTTCTCAAAGTCAAACTGATGGTTACGCTCCGCCATATGAGTCCACACTTGGGAGTGTGGATCGCCCCTTTTCACGGCCAATTTGTGCTCATGCAAACGAGTTTTTAAATGCTTGGATGTCTCCCCCACATAGTTGCACTGGTAGTTTTTACAATCAATCTTGTAAACTACAGCTGATCTTTCCATAGTGGGGAGAGGATCCTTGGGGCGCATGACCCTGGAGCGTAACGTTTGACATGGTTTATGGGCCACTTCTATGTTGTAGGGGGCCAGTAGTCTAGCCGTTGCCTCCGAGACATTAGTTATGTAGGGTAGGGAAATACGTGTCTTGCGTGTTGGGGGTTCTTCACTTCGGTGATTGCTACGGGGTTTTGGTGCAGTGCCGTGCCGTTTTATAAACCTCAAAGGATACCCATTTTGCTGGCAAATCCTGCTGCAGTGGGAGTTCACGCGCTTAAATAATGTTTTAATGCAGCTGATTTTGTGGGATACCGGATGATTGCTCCTACGATGGATACAGCGAAAGGAATGAATATCAAAGAAAGTATAGTCGGGCAGAGGGAAGGGGGAAGAGGCACCATAGCACGGTATCGGATTAGGAGCCCCAATGTAAAACTTAATGAGGTGACATTTAACAATCCTGTAACTAATGGGAAGATAGTGGATACGGGGGAGAACGTCTCTAAGAGAAGGGAGGGACGAAAGGGAACTTCAGCAGGCAGCAAGGCTGACGTCATTGAAACAAAAAGAGCAACCTTTAAATGTGAGAAAGGAGACCAAAACGCAGGTGTGGTAGGAATAATTAGGTCACAGGCTGATTGGTTGGGGCC
>NW_015386442.1:1958582-1966452 GCF_001527695.2 Protobothrops mucrosquamatus | reverse complement strand
AAGGGCATACTTGTCTGGCAGCCTTTCCCAGATTGAAATAAAATGATAAAAGAACTGGCCTTGCCTTGCCTGGCATCTCAGTCTGTACAAGGAAGCTGCTATTAACTTAAAAATGAGGCAGGAGGAAGATGGTACACAGGGTATTCATTAGATCTTTCGACAGGCTCAGAATCAGAATCCAAGACAATTTGAGCAAGGGATACAATTCAAATGATGCTCTCTGTGGAAACAACAAATGATAGGATCAGTGATAAGTGGCCCTTGAGATGATCAAGAGAGTTTCCAGGGTATTTTTTGTACAGAATGAATGCTAATAGCCTTCTTCTTGTAAAATGGCATCACTGCAGTGTCTTCTCCAAAAAGTTTTGTCCTAAAAACAATGATCCTGAAATGATCATTGGTAAAATGCTTAACTCACTTTATTCTGTCAGTTTGCTTGGGAGTGAATGAAATATTGCATGGTTGGTTTTTGCTTAAATAGGATACTGGAATTATAAGAAAGTTTGCATTATTAAGAAAATATGAAAGCTGTATTTTGGCTTGTTACATCTCACTAATATTGCAGTAAGATATACACAATTGTAATCAGAAAGTATTGAATTAAAAAATAGTCTCAATTTACTGCAAAGCAAAGTCCAAAGAAGAATGAATAATGATCATGTTTAAAAATTATTTTGTTACTATACTTCTACAGAAGAAATGCCATATTTTGTTAAGATTATTCAATTAAAATGTATAAAAATAGCATTAAAGCTAAGTTTTTTTAATTGAATGGTTTTTCATTATTCTATGCAATTTAACAAGACTTCTAATTCATACCTGAGAATAATTCCCAGATACTTTGACTGTTGTTAGTTTTGTTACCTATTTTATTATTTTTATTAAATTATTGATTTAATTGAAACAGATTTGAAGCCCCTTCTTTTTTTCTTTGTGCCAATTTGGTTTTGTTATGTCTGCCATTTGCTTTGTTGCTTTGCCATGTTGTTTTCTTCCTTTAAATTGCTTTTAATTTAAGAGTCCTTTTGATATGTGACAGGTGGCAATTAAATCTAATAAAAATAAATAAATAAATAAATATTTTAATATTTTGTAAACCACCCAGAGTCAATGGAGTCAGGCAACATAATAATAACAAAATAATTAATTTGTTATGTTACTGTAATAAAGTACAGTCTTTATATAACTACTCATCTGTTTGTTACTGTTTTGACTTTTAGGCAAATTAGCCACGATAGTGGTGATACCACTATCTACACCTTAGTACCATTTTGATGAATGCATGTTGTTTTATTCTCTGTCCAATGGTCTCTCCTTCACTGTACTTTTCTAGGAATCAATTTCTGCTTGGTATCAGAATTTATCTGATGATAAAAGCACTATAAACTTTACAGAGGAGCATGCCTAACTTGTGAGGAGATGCTTTATATGCAATACAAATTTAGTTTTTTCTATAAATTTAACATTCTGTTGGTTTTAGATGTAACTGAGGCAGTACTAGATTTACATAACAGCACCTTGCCAGCCTTGGCTAATCTCAAAAAGATAAGTGTCTGCATCAGGTTAATACTTGAATAAGGACCCATTGATATCATATCATATGATAATTGCACTTACAAAAGTATTTTTCAAATTGAAATGTATAATACAATACAATATAATATACACTTAAGCTTTAACATGTAAGATATAATCCATTAATTATAATATATGTTTCTTTCCCAATAGGTTCACCAACAAAACTGTAACTTTCAAAAATGAAATTTTGTATAGGAAGAAACAGATAAATTGGAATTAAAGGTGTGAATATTCACTTCCCTTTGGATGTATCTGCTTTTAAAGACGATATGTTGATTCAGAAGATCCAGAGAGAGAATTGTGAAATTTATTTCATCTACTCAATCCATGGAATTTTAAGTTACCTCTTCAAGGCAGCAAATTTCCACAAAGTTGTGTGATGGATATAGCAGTGTATCTTTGTGCCTGGAAACCTCACATTGTGGATTAGTCTGCTATCAATTCCATTTTGGGGGAAGGATTGGATGTTATGGATTTATCTTCAGAAATGAGTAGGCATGGAAGAAATCCATTCAGTCACAAGCTGGAAGATCAGAAGAAGGTAAGACTATTTTTTGTTCTATTTCAGTATTATTTTACAAAATTTATTATCATTTATAAAATATTCTGTAAGTATGCTATTATGTACTATATGATTTTTACTCTAGTTGTTATTTGTGGAACTAATTTTATTACTATCTGATCATTGACTTCCAAGGAATCTTGAAATTATTCAGCAAATACGATTGGCAAAACATTCACTCTTCTACCATTTCTGATTCTGTGCCAGGGGTTTCTGTAATAATGATTATTATTAACTTTCAGGCTTAGCTCGTTTCAATATTTGATAACTTTCTGGGAAAATAAATGTTTCTCCACAGGTTCTAATATTGATTTATGAAAAGAACATCACCAGGTATTAATTAGTGTTATGTATAGAATGAGCAAATATTGTTGAATATGCATGTTTTAGAAATTATAACTTATTTGGGAGGAATATTTAGAGTTATTTATCAGATCATTTTAAATTTTTCCTATGGATACGTAAGCTGAATAAGTATTTCTATTTCTTTTTGAGATTTCATTTGCAGATAAACAAGCTTGTCTATTCAAGGTTTAAAAGTTTAGATCGCTGAATAGATGGCTATTCCTCTGCACTGAGAAGTCTAATGTCAGGTTTTAATTGGAACTGATTGAAATGCATGTTGAACCATGTAAATTAAATGAATTAATGAATAAATAAATTCTACAAATTTCTTGATCAGGAATTCTATCTTATTAAAGTTCCTACTTGCAAGGAAAGTTTATAAATGCACTTTGATACATTCCAGTGGATGTACTATATTTCTATAAAACTTAACTTTCAATTAACATAAATCGAGAGATCTGTACATATCAAAATATGTTACATTTAGATTATCACATCTACTATACTTTTAATTGTTAAATGTTCAGAACTGAACATGTGCAGAAGGCTAGAATGTTTGTCCAGAAAGTGGATGCTTATTACTAGTGATTGGGGTTAAGTCCTGCACTCAAACTACTTCTGTCACATGGGGATCAGTGCATACCTAATTAGCCTATATGCGAAATAGGCCGTTTGATTATGGTTCATTCTCAACTTCTGTCTATTAGCTTCTCACTTAATTGCAATGATAAACTGAATGGCCCAAACACAGATTTTTAGGATTACTTTATCAATTCACTTTGGAACTCAATGTGATTGCTTTGAATGGAAACAGCTTTCAGAGATCTTTGGCAAAAATCTTGCCAAGCTGTTGGCTGATATCCTAATGGCAGAAACTAAATGTAGTTCTTTCTGCAATATAAAACACATATTGTGCCTCTGAATGTTAAAACAATGATAATTTCAGAATAATAAGTATGTATTTATATAAGCAGAACATTTTCTTAATAATTTTCCTAAATGATATAAAACAAAAACCTCTAACAAATTGTACGTGACAGCACATTAAGCACATATGTTGTCCTTTAGCCCATTTATTATTAAACAGGGACTATAGACTGATCCTATCCTTTCCCCCAATGTGATTGTTATACACTCCAGCAAATTTAGGTAAATTGCAGAATTGTGGCTGCTTTTCAAATATTGTTTTAAAGTTTAGCTATACTGTTTCAGTATTTTGCTGGCATTTTTTATTGCTTTACTTGTGTTTCTAAGCACTAGCTATATAGATATTTGTTTTATTGGATTGCTGAAGGCTTTCCATGAGATGGGTGATCATATACATTCAGTTAAAAAACAAAAATAAATAATGTTTTAAAAAGGTATTATTTTATGGTTGGAATGTTATTGAGTACAATCCATTTGTCTTTGTGTGTGTGTGTGTTCCTTCTTAAGAAAATATGTCCAGATTCTTTGCCATATGGATTTTATGGATTTCAGTATTACTATACAGTTTAAATAATCTATTTTGAATTTGAGTACAAGTTGGTAAAACTGGAGTTATTTCTTCTACTGAGTTCCTACATCTTGTAGTAGGCTCAGAGGCCTTCTCAGGTTGTTATCATTTATCTATTCATCTACCGCCTTTCTTATTTTAAAAAATAATGCAAGGTGGCAAACATGCATAATGCTCCTTCCTCTTCTTATTTTCCCCACAACAACAATCCCGTGAGATAGATTGGGCTGAGAGAGAATGACTTTCCCAAAGTCAATCAGCTGGTTTTCATGATTAAAGTGGTATTAGAACTCACAATCTTCTGGTTTCTTTGCATCCATATGCATAAGCACAGACACTTTGCTTTGTGAAGATAACCTGGGAAAGCTTTTGAAGTGTAGGAAGTCAGTCCCCTCCCCCAGAGAAGGAAATATTTTGGGGGATATTAAAAAGGCAGAATATTATATTTCCCCAAAGGAAAGCAGACCCAGGTTTTCTTAATAGCCCCAAACAGAAACTCAGCAGGCCAGATCTGTAGAAATGCAGATTTGATAATCCCATTCAGAAAGTCTGAGGCCCCATTCATGAGCAAATACTGCCTGCAGAAATCCATTCAAGACAGGATCTTTTGAAATCCCTTGGAGCAAAATAGATAGCTAACAATAGCAGAGTGATAGGATTAGAACCAGCAACCTCTCCTCACCCATCCAACACAGGACATAGCCATCAGCCACAGCCCCAGGAAAGCAGAACATGACCTGCAGGACATAATAGGATTGACCTACCACCATCAGAATACAAAAAGGGCACACTCAGACTCAGGTCAAAGTACATGACACAGGAAATACAAAGCCACAGGAATAGGAACAATTCCAAACACAAAAACCCAAGAAGATATAAAAACCCACCACTCCCAGCAACATGTAGTCAGCTGCTCCAGAGCCACATGTCTTGTGGGTCTGCTCTTCAATAAACTACAACCTTCTTTATAAAGTAGTCTCCATTTTGTTTATTCCTGGCTTGGACTGGACCCTGATGAAGATTTTTCTTTCAACAGAAGCAACTGTCTTAAGCTTTCTAAGGATGCCATTGCCTCAGTGTTTCATGGATGATCATCTGCACAGCCCTTTAAAATGTTTTGCAAAGCCTTAATGTTAAGTAATATTTCAGACTTTGGAGAATATTGCATCCTATGAACAGGGGACCAGTTAGGAAAGCTTCCTAGAGTTGTAAAGAAACTACTACAATCTCTGACAAACTGAAATATGTGTCCAAACTAATTTAGCTAATACAATTTAGCTGTGTATGTATTTTCTCTAAACCTGTCTGATTACTGGAAGAAAAATGAGAACAAGAGAAGGCAGCTTTCAAAGAATATCTAAAGTTATTAAAACTTTAAGATTCTTTAGAAAGCACACAAAAACATTTGTCTTTTACAAAGAAATATTTCAGGAAATGTCTTCCAACTTGAGATGCTATATTGAACACAGTTTTGACAAACACCTAGTCCATTTCACCACCAAGCACACATGAATTAATGTTTTTATTTGATCCTGCAATATTTTTATCATAAAGAGAAAAATATCTTTATTCTGTCTCTCCCCCCTTTCCTCTTCCTTTTTCTAATAAGAACATAATTTAAATGCACTGTACAGAATTTCATTTTCCACATTGCATCTTCATTATTTGCTAAATAAATAGTTTTTTTTGCTATAACAACAGTATTTGCTGTCTCAAGTAAATGAAATAGCAAAACTGCTTATAAAGCATAGCAAGAGCAATAGAATTTAGACTTATATGCCGCTCCATAGTGTTTTATAGCTGTCTCTGAGCAGTTTACAATGTCAGCATATTGCCCCCAACAATCTGGGTCCTTAGTGTAAAGATCTGGAGATATTTGAGATTTTTAAGGATGAAAACCCAGATTCTATTTGTGTATTAAATAATGGTGTTGATAACTTCAGTCTTTTAATAATCTGAGTCCCAGATTTATTTAAAAACTTTTACCGACTGCAATCAGAATTGAAATTATATAACATTGCATGCCTGGTTGCAGTGATTATTCAGGTAGATGATTATTCTTTACCAGTATTGATAATGATGGCTAATAGAGAATAGATGAAATTCTATAATACTACTAATAATAGCAACAACAACAATAACAACAATAATAATAACTTAATATTAAAATAAATATTAATTTAGTAATACCTCAATTATTACATTGTCATCTGCTTGCATTCTATTGTAGGATCAGCAAGTATGTTTGCTTGTTTGTTTGGAATTATCCAGTTAATGCAGAATTAATTTATGTGGTATGAGAACTTTGTATAACTGTTGATACAATTTTCCAGATAGTTTTGCATCTTTAAAAGTCATGTTAATCTTGGGATGTCACAGCATGTCAAAGATTATTTCAATTGTACTCAAGTCAAATAAAGATAATCCACAAAATATTCCATTATGACAGGTTTATTTGAAAAGCCCACATTCTTTACTTGGAATGCTGTTGAACTGTGTTTGGTTATTGAATATTCCTACCCTTTATGTATCATTACCTCTTCCCTTCAGTTCTGAACTTTCAGGACAGTTGCAGAAAGTTACAAAAAAGCTGGACCTAGAAGGTACATGCTACCCCATTACAGTCCATATATGGATAATCTCCAGGCTTCTCCAAACTTAACCATTGGCATATTAGAAGGTATAATTTTGTTTGTTGGTCATTAATACATATATACATACATACTGTCATGGCTCATTTCGCAAACCCTGCTCATGGCCAGACAAGAAGCAACGGAGGAGGGAATGGGTTGAAATGCAAGGGAGGGGGGCAATTGAATGCAAACACATAGTACATAGATACATCTTACATTACACATATGTGAAACAATAATATTTCATATTATATACTGTGGTCCTTCTCTAGACTCTGTTTTGTCCCCATAAGACTTGTGGTTTGCTTTCCCAAAATTTTTCCTGCTTTCTGAGCTGAAAAGGGACCTATTCATTTAACTGATTGAATTCAAGCTCAGCAAGAGCAGGACTTGTGTGCTTTAAATCAGGGCAAGAGTGATGGTGTTTGACTTTTCAGACACACAGAAGAAAAGAACAGATAGTACAGAGAATGGAATTGATGTGGAAAGAAAGCCAAAAGCCAAGTGTTCTCCAGCAAAGATATTAGTTATAGCAATAGACAAAAATTGCTTCACTGAAGGCCAGTGAACCATGAGGCAAATGATTTATTGAAATGTTGGAGACAGTAGCTATGGAATTAAACTACCATATACATAAAAGGAACTGAAGTCTCACACTATCAGTAAATAATTGCTTCAGTCTAGATATGATAAAATTCTTTTTACCTAGCTGCTTAGGTTGAGTGTGTTTGGAAGACTTTTTTTAAAAATATATTTTATTGGTTTTTTACAATAACAATCTTTAGTGCTTAGTAAACAGCATGTTGTCTGGGTTCATATATTGATCAACATAATTCCATAAACAATATATTAATTAATAATATATTTCCTTGATCTTCTCTTCTGCCAATAGTATTCTCCTTTGTCAACATTAAACAAATATAATTCTTAATATTTTCAATACATATAAGGTTGGATATAAACATTTTTATGTGTTTGTATAAATAACAATAACATCCATATAAAACATCTTTTCTGGTAGGCTTATGTTTCAGTTGTATTTGTAAAAGTCATCTTATTAAGTCACTATGTGTCCTGTTTTCAAAATTCTTATTTAAGCTTAATTTCCCCTCAGTATTCAAACTATTCTTATCAGTCATAATTTTCTCAAAATTGATTACCTTTAAATATCCAAACTTTTCATTCATATACATCATCCCAGTATTTTTACATTTCATGTATTATAAGAAAATACTATACTACTTATATATTGTCTCC
>NW_015386442.1:1945589-1958525 GCF_001527695.2 Protobothrops mucrosquamatus | reverse complement strand
TTTGTAAGTGTTGTTGGGAGTAAGAGAAACAAGATGAGTAGGATGTACGCTTTTTGTCTCCCAGACTCTAATGATTCTCCTAGCAGCTCTATAATCCATTTTGTTAGATCTTCTTTCTTATCCTCGAATTTGTTTTGAAGTCCTGAAAGATAAAATACCTTTTCCATTTTCATTGTTGTGGTGAAATCTTGTAGATTTTATTCTGTTTGTGTTAAGTCGTAGTTTTCTTCATTTGTAGCTTCCTTATTTAAGTCACTTTCTTCTGGTTTGCATTCTATTATCTGATTTGTTTGTACATTCTTTATCGCCATTTTCTGAGAGTTTTTTAATTGTAAATTTAGGTTGAGAATATGCTCATTTATGTCATCAAAGTTGTTTTGAATCTCATCGTGGTTTAAAACCATTGTCATTTGAATCTGTCACAGCATTGCATACATTTCCTCATGGAAAGTATTGGCCTTGTCTTGGAGTATTGCTCCTGCAGATCTCTGATGTTCCAGGCTAAGGCCTTCAGAAGAGAATATTAGATGTGGTTTCCTGTCACTTTTAGGTAGGTATGCAACATCTATTTTGTCTCCCCCCCTCCAGACAGTCTTTCACCGATACCATAGTCTCTGTGATTAGCCTTATCACACAGCCAATCTTAAAATCCAAACAACCAAATCTTATATGGTTATCTTTATATATGGCTTTTGTAGTCCAATGTATTTTTAATTGTCAAGGCATCATTGAAAGCAGTGTTTTATAACAATTCTTCTGTTCTGCCAAAATTGCAGTCCAGAATGTTTAGCCACCTAAAAGCTTTTCAGTAAATTCTCCCCTAGAAGATTAGTCAAGAGTCAAGATTTTTTTTCTCTGCAAACAATTCTTGGGCTTAGAAATCACAGCTCAGTGAGTATTTATAGTCCCAGAAGGTCAACAGTTTTTAAAACAAACATTGTTCTCACTCTGTAGTAGATGGCCCTTGTGCTTTCTTTCCTCTGTTCCCAGATGTTCTTTATTTAGCTGAAAATCACTGGGATTCAAAGGAACAAGTTTTTTCTACTTCTGGGCTTCTTGCCAATTTCTGAGTCAATGCAGTTATAGTTATGCTCTGATCCTCCACTAGGTGTCAGTGTGTATTCATTTTCCAAGTTTTAAGACAAAGAATTATTTTCTTTTAGTTTCATCAATACTCTTTCAGATGTGAAATCTTAACAGTTTTCATAATATTCAGATTTATACATACTGTAGTATTATTAACTTCATTTCAATATATTTTAGTCCCCCATAAACATTAATTTGCCACTTCCGTCTATGGAAGGATGGAGGTATAGTCCCCTCCCTTCTCACTTTCAGAGGATTTTTTGGTTTTGGGGATCTTTTCCAGGAAATCAATTACAAAACAGGAGAGAGAAGATCGATATTCTCACCCAGTTCTAAGCATGCTGTTCACCGATGTTCTGGTTAGTGCTTTTGAACTTTGGCTAACTAACTTTGGGCTAGTCAGTGAGGTGTGGTTAGCCTTTCTCCTGTCAGGTTGGAGGGCTTCCCCTGGATTGAGATGATCTACCGCCATCGTTCCGTGATCAGCAGGGTACCCCTCCTTCTTTGTCGCCTCTTCGGGGTGACTTTAGACCCATTTAGGGTCCCCTGGTAGGGCGAAACCAGCCGTGGGGTGCAGAGCCCCACAATCCCTTGATCACTACAATGCAAGACCGGAAGTCCTGTGTTTGGAAGACTTCTGTGAGTTGAAGCCTAGAAGGTCTGCAAAGGGAGAGGGTAGAGATCCCCTGAGTTGGGATATGTGCTAGCCTCTCTCCAAAGCCCTTATAAGAAACCCTTGTGTGTTTGAGTGGAAGAGAATAATTCCTATTGAATAAAATAATTCCTATTTGCTCCTATTCAGTGAATTTCTATTTACTGAATAAAAGAGAATAATTCCTATTCACTGATTTATTCATTGGAATAATTCCTTTTCCAGTGCATTCTCCAGCATGACGAATGGAGAATCCACAGATGGGTTGATATTGCCTTTCTGCCCTAGAGACTAAGTCAATCAATCTTTGCCACGCCTCTCTTCCTCCGGCTAGGAATCTCCAGTCACGACTTAGTCTTAGCCCAAGAGAGACATGGTGAAGATTGGCTCTTGTTTCTAGCAGAAAGACAAAACTGTGGATTTTCCCAGGTTGTACCCTTCCCTTCCCTTCTCTGCGCTGATATCAGCACTGCTTTTCAAACCGCTGAGTGTCAAAGCGGTTTTGTAGGTTTCAGCTGAAGCCTTGAGATATTTATAGCTTCCAGGCCAGCAGAAGTGCAGTGGTCACCATTTTGAGCGCCGCTTTTATTGTTCCTGAGTGGGGGTGGACCCTCCCTCAAATAGAGTCAATTTTGGCCAGAATTCAGTCACCAGGCCTATTAGTTAGGCATAGAAGCAACTGCTGCATTTATTAATTCGGACATAACGATGGAGCAGGAGGCCATCTTGAAAGCCTTACACACACTCTCAGGCCATTCAGAAGGCCAGAATTAAGGAGTGGCATTTCAAGGGTGCTGCTCTCCAATTCCAGGCTCCTTGGCAGCTCGCATACCAAGGCTATTACAATTAGAGGCAACAACAGCCTCCTTCACTGTGTCTGGACGCAATTCACTGTGTCTGGACGCAATTTCCAAAGTTTTCAGGATGTGGCTGAGTGCCCGCTTTAACTGCCGCCATTTTCAGCACCTCTTCTCACCACTGATTTCACTGCTTATAAGTGTGCTGGCTGCCCCATTAAGTTGGTCTTGCTGTCACTAACAGGATCATCAGTGTGCTGGCTACCTCATTAAGTTGGTTCTGCCGCCACTACCAGGATTGTGAGTGTGCTGGCTATCCCATTAAGTTGGTTGCGCTGCCACCACTTTTAGCCACAGCTTGGCTCCTTGCTATTGGTATCACCTCTCTGTTGCAAACACCTTGAGATTGCCATTTCTGTGATATCTCTGATTTTGCAATGGCAGATAAAACCACAGAAGCTCAGATATCTCAAGGTGCCTCCAGCTGTTCCTCCAGGCACAAGAAATCCAGATCAGCCAAGCAGGAAGCTGCTGGGAAACTCAGATCCAAAGCTATCTCTGGCAAGAGGTCTTCCAAAGCTGCTGAGAAAGAAGCAAGCAGGAGGCACCAGGCATTGGAAAAACAATTCTCCAAAGCTGCAAGGCAAAAGAATGATGAAAGGTTGGTCAGATTACTTCTGTTCCCATGGAAGCATCAATTTTTGGCCTTCAACAAGCTCCTTCAACTTCTGCTGCTCCAAGTGCCTGGTCTCCAGAAGGGGAAACAGGTCAGTTCATTTTTCCCATGGCAGAACAGGTGGAGATGGTTCCCCATTCCAGTGAGGGGCTTGGCCTTCATATCCCTGCTCTTCCAGTTACAGCTAGACCTCTGGGGCCAGAGGCAACATTCACTCCTACAGCGGCAGGGCTTCGCCCTCCAGAGGCTTAGGAGACAGAACTATCAGAACGAATGCAGCTTCTGATTTCTCAGGCTATTGCGCAAGGTGTAGCTTCGATCCTACACAGAGAGCTTGACCTGAGTCGATAATATCAGGGATTCCATCTCACAGCAGTGTATCATATCTCTCCCAGGCGGAAGCAGACGCATACCAAGGGCCAGTTTCCCCCTCCAATTCCTCCAGGAGTAGAAGGTTGTTCATAGGGGACGACGAACAGAGAGAGCAGGGGATGTCAGAAGATGAGGACTTATCTCCTGATCCCCCTCCTTTCATAGGCCTGTTTAATCTGGCCCTCTTTAAATCCTTACTTCACAAGGCCAGGAGCACTGCTCAACTTGGTCCTGAAAGTGTCCCTCAGGCTGAACCTTCCACCAGCCAGGGACTTACCAGTAAGGTCTTTTCAGAACCAACATTTATCCAACAGGACATTCCCTGTCCTCCCCTTTTCCTCAATGTAGTCCAAAGACAATGGGAAATGCCAGGTACTTTTCTACCCCCGGGGGTGACTGATAAAAAGTTATTTAATATGGCTCCAGCACTGTCAGAGGTGCTAGCAGTCCCTACTGTAGATGAGCCCTTAGCACCATTGGTTTCCTCCTTCACTGTGTCTGGAGATATAGCGGGGGTTCTGAAGTCAGAGGATAAGAAAGCGGAGCTTAATTTCCGCAGGACCCACCAAGCCTCAACATGGGTAGTAAAGGCAGCTACATCAACTTCCTTTTTTGCCAGAATTTCACTCCTCTGGCTTTGCCAATTGCAAGCTAGGGTCCCACCAGAAGAGGTACGGATGCACCAAGATTTAAACAAATTAGTGGCTGCATCAGAATACATGGCTGACTCATCATTTCCTCCCGGGCATTAGCATTTAATGTTACCTCTCGCAGACTGCTGTGGCTCAGACAGTGGTGAGCGGATGCTAGGTCCAAGTGGCGGTTGGCCTTAGCCCCTTACATGGGAGGCCAGTTGTTTGGAGAGGCATTAAACTCTTTTCTGATTGAGAACAATGATAAGCGTAAGTTCATGTCCCATCTTATTAGGAGAGCAGACAGGAGAGCTACCCCTTACGCCCGCAAGCAGTCCTTTCACTCAACTGACACAGGGTCAGAATTCACCCATTACTCCCGTCTTTATCCTCCCAGACCAGAACGTCAGTTTGACAGATCTGGTAACAGGGACAGACCCAGACAGCAATTTCAGGCCAAATGGCCCTTTTGAGGCATGGGAGGCCGTCCTTTCAGAAGGTCCAAGTGTCACCAAAGGTGCCTCTCCCATAGGGGGCAGGTTGGCTCTCTTTGCACACAAATGGGAGAACACTACTACAGATCTCTGGGTCCTCAACACCATCAGATTTGGCCTGACTCTAGAGTTCAACTCCACACCCCCTTGAGGCATTTCATCTCCTGCCCATCATCCCAAAATCTGGTCAAAAGAATCCTCATGAAAGAGGCCATTCGACATCTCCTGGAGATCCAGGCCATAGAACCGGTACCGACAGGGCAGAAGGGATGGGGTTTTTATTCCATTCTGTTCACCGTTCCAAAGGCCTCGGGAGGATGGAGGGCAATCCTGGATTTAAAGAAATTAAATATCCATTTGGCACACAAGACGTTCAAGATGCAAATGCTCCAATCCATATTAGCAGGCATCAGAAGGGGGAACCTCCTGACGTCCATCGACTTGACGAAGGCCTACCTACACATTCCCATCCTTCCTGGACACCGGAAATTCCTCAGGGTCTGCTATGCAGGCCACAATTTTCAGTACAGAGCTCTACCATTCAGCCTGTCATTGGCCCCCAGAGCATTCATAAAAGTCCTGGCGGTGCTGGGCGCGCATCTGAGAATCATTCCGATGCGTGTCCAGTGTTATCTGGACGATATCCTCATTCAATCCTCCTCAGTCCAATTGGCTCAGTCAGAACTGGCATTGTCCATCAAGACCCTCCAGGACCATGGGTTTTCAATAAATTTTCAGAAAAGCCATATAGTTCCCTCTACCCATCTCCTTCACCTGGGCATGGTGATAGATACAAGGAAGTGCGAGGTTTACCTGTCTCAGGAACGTCGAGACAGTATCTGATCCCTAGTCACCCAGATTCAAAGGGAGTGAGTAGTCACCCTAGCAATCCTTTCTCAACTGCTAGGAAAGATGGTTTCCTGCATAGCAGTAGTTCCTTGGGCTCGGCTCCACTCCAGAACCCTCCAATGGTTCTTGCTCCCATTCCAGAGACTAGGCACCAGTTCTTCCAGCCACAAGGTACGGGTCCTGTCACAGACCCTGAAATCCCTCCAGTGGTGGGTCTCCCCAGCGATGGCCAGGGGAACCTTATTCAAGGAGCCCAACTGATTCATCCTAACATCAGATGCCAGCTTGTTCGGATGGGGAGCACACCTGCAATTCCAGTGGGCCCAGGGTCGGTGGCCCCGGACAGATCTGAAGCACAATATAAACTGGTTGGAGCTCAGAGCTATACATCTGGCTCTACGACACTTTCGCAACACAGTGGCAAGGCAACACATTCTAGTCCTCACGGACAATGTGGCGGCGAATGCCCATATCAACAGGCTCAATTATTAGGAACCTGGGCAGAGACCAACCTCTCATCCCTCAAGGTGGAGCACATCTCGGGAGAGATGAACCGGCAAGGGGATTTCTTGAGCAGGGCCACAGTGGGCCATTCCGAGTGGCACCTGCACCCGGATCTCTTCAGGGAGATATCGAAGAGGTTCGGTCATCCAGTGCTGGACTTGTTCACTACCCCGGTGAATTCCCAGCTCCCGAGATTCTTCTCCTGGTTCCAGTCTCCAGGGGTGGAAAGGGTAGATGCCCTACGCAGCCCATGGCCCAGAGAGCTCCTGTATGCGTTCCCTCCTCTCCCTCTGATCCAGGCAGTTATCCGGAAGATACTGCAGGAACGGGTAGAGGTGATACTCATTGCTCCCACTGGCCAAGATGGCTGTGGTATGCCGACCTCATAGGTCTCTCGACCTCTCCTCCGTGGAGGATACCCCGAGATCGAATCTCCCTCAGCCAGGGGGTTCTACAACACCCAGAGCCTCAGTGGCTCCAGCTAACTGCCTGGTATTTGAAAGGAGACTCCTAATAAAAGAGACCTACTCATCAGCTGTGATTGCCATGATTCAGGCTTCAAGAAGGCCTGTAACTAATAGAATCTATGATTACACATGGAAGAATTTCTGTAACTGGTATGGGAGACAGCAGTTAGATCCAGCTACAATTCCTATTCCAAGAATTTTGGATTATTTACTGGAGGAATGTAAGAAGGGTTTAGCACTCAACACAATCCGCAGACAAGTTGCTGCCCTATCCATGGTGCTCACATATGGCAACTCAGAGCCCTTGGCTCAACACCCCATGGTATGTTCCTTTGTCAGGGGAGCAATCAACAGCAAACCGCCCATGGTTCACAGATATCCCTCTTGGGACCTGTCCAAGGTCTTACAGGCTCTCACTTCACCTCCATTTGAGCCCGTCAGAACCTCCACTCTACGGTTCTTGACACTCAAGGTCACCTTCCTACTACTGTCACATCGGCTAGGCGCATCTCAGAATTGGCAGTACTCTCAATTAGAGATGACTTATGTATTTTTCATGACAGGGTGGTCCTATGCTTAGACCCCTCCTTCCTTAGACCCCAAAATCAACTCATTGTTTCACAAGGTGCAGGAGCTTGTGCTGCCAGATTTTTGTCCTGAGCCGTCCCACAATTTGGAATGTAAATGGCACACCTTGGAAGTTCGTAGAGACTTGCATCGCTATATTAAGCGAACTGCCTCTTTTCGCAAATCTGATGCCCTATTCATTTCATTCCATCCCTCTTCCATGGGTCAGAAGGTGACTGCCTCTACTATTGGTAGATGGATTAGGGATTGCATAGCAGGAGCGTACCAGACGCACTCCTTGCCAGTTCTAACACGTATCACCGCACACTCCACTCACAGTGCAGCAACTTCAGAGCCGTGGGTGACACAGGCGTCAATTGATGAGATATGCAAGGCAGCAACTTGGTCGTCTCGTTCCCCATTTGTGAGGCATTATAAGTTAGATAAATTCACCTCAGCAGACGCTTCATTTGGCAGGAGAGTTCTCCAAAGGGTAGTAACAGATAGTGGGACACAGGCCCAGATTTCTTCCCGCCCATAGGGACAGTGAGGCTTTGGTATGTCCCATCTGTGGATTCTCCATTCGTCATGCTGGAGAAGGGGTGTTGTCTTACCTGAACACCTTTTATTAGCATGACGATCGAGAATCCTCTCCCCCCCCCTATGGTCCATCTGGTTCTGTGTCAAGGGAATTTGAGCCACCACCACCTTAAAAAATCATCAACTGCTGCGCCTTCATCGTGACTGGGGATTCCTAGCCAGAGGAAGAGAGGTGTGGCAAAGGTTGATTGACTTAGTCTCTAGGGCAGAAAGGCAAGATCAACCCATCTGTGGATTCTCCATCGTCATGCTGAGAAAAGGCGTTCAGGTAAGACAACGCCCTTTCTAAGCTAATCTGTAAAATTCTGACAAGACATAATATTGAACCTGGCAATAAATCCTGTTGCTCCAAATTATACAAAATTATACCTTTTTGTATAAATAGCATTCAAAAATAATTTGTATGCAATATACAAAATAATTGGTATACAGATTATTCAGAAATATCCCATCATCATAGGTGATGGCAAAAAGAATGTCCTTAATACTCTCACAGCTTGAATGTACAATTCAATGGGAAGACAACAAGAGCTTCATATTATTCCAGTGGAGACCAGTGGATCAAACTGGCATCCTGGTAAGTTGGGGCCTTACAGCAGCACAAACTTAAAACTTTGGAAATCTATTGAAGCAAATCTGAATTACCTAAATTTAGTTTATTCAGAATGGTGATTATGTTTTTGGTTTAGTGTTACTTCAAAGTTGAGAATGCTGAAAATATTCTTTTTTAAAATAACTTATTTGCAAGTTATAAAGTGCAGTTGTAATTTTTTAGATGTGAAACTTACGTATTTCCTGATAAGACAAACAAAAAAATATTTCTTTTTGCATAGTAAAGGGCATACATGATCCAAAATGGTCCTGAAAGATACTGCCTTTCAGTAGAACTCTCATTAGAATTAAAAGGCTGTAAGCTGTTTTCCCAAGGGATCATAAAGTACTGAAGTTTATTTCATAAAATCTGTAGCATCCCTCATGGTTATCTTTGCCCAACATCACAGATAATATTGCTTTACACTTTGATAGTCAATTTGCTTTGAAGTTTGCAACCAAGGAATGTATTGGTTAAATTTTACTTCATAAATATTGTCTATGTGGCTTCAGATCTTTACGTGGTAAAAATATAGATGATTTTGATATAACTGTTGTAGTCTGAAACATATGATAACATTGAAGATAGATCACATCATTTGATTCTGGAAGACTTTTTAACACTTTTTAAAATATTGTCTTTTAAAATTTGCAAGAATTTTCTTCTTCTGAGTCTCAATTTAAGAACAAAAACATATACAGTATGTATATGGAATGTAGACATTTTCTACACCATGTTGGGAAAATCATCTATGATATTTTTACTACAATCTTACTATTTTTAATAAAGAACTAGTAAACAGGAGAGAGAATAAGTAGTTTGTAACCTACATGCAACTGTTTTTCAGAAAACTCAAACCAGGGCCTTCTCCAAATATTATCAAAACTGAGAGCCTTGGAAGCAGCTAGCCCGCACTGCTGAACATGTGATGACCCTCTTTCCCATTCATTTGTATGTAAATGCATATCTTTATCTAGATAAATGCTCTGTATGAACATCCTTCACTACTGAGTCACACCCTGATGACAGTGTAAGAGAGTTCTATAGAACTTGCTCATGTTTGGGGGTTCAGATGGGAGCCTTTTCTTGGTTCTATGAAATATGCTTGTGAATGACCAGATTTGTGATCTTGTTTACTACTGTGTTATTTAGTTGGGCTGTATATTTGTTGTGCTTTTATGCTGTGAAGCATATATAGTTTATTGGAGTCAGGGAGCATATACAGTGAATTTAGAAAGTATTCAAACCACTTTCACTGTTGTCAATTTTGTTATGCTACAGCCCGATTCTACAGTTCTTGAAATTCATTTTTTCTCATTAATCTACACTCAGTACTTCATGCTTCATAATGACAAAATAAAAATAGAATTTTAGAAATGTCTGTAAATTTATTAAAAAGAAAAAACTGAAATATCACATTGGCATGAGTATTCAGACCCTTCACTCAGTACTTTGTTGAAGCACCTTTGGCAGCAATTACAGCCTCGAGTCTTTTGGGGTATGATGTAACAAGCTTTGCACACCTGGATTGGGGAATTTTATGCCATTCTTCTCTGCAAATCATCTCAAGCTCAGTCCGGTTGTATAGCGACCATTGGAGGACAGCCATTTTCAGGTCACTCCAGAGATATTCAATAAGGTTCAGGTAAGGGCTCTTGCTGGGCCACTCTAGGACATTCACATAGTTGTCCATAAGCCACTCCTGTGTTGTTTTGGCTATTTACTTAGGATTGTTGTCATTTGGAAAGTGAACCTTCGGCCTAGTCTGAGGTCCTGAGCACTGTGGAACAGGTTTTCATTGGGGATATCCCTGTACTTTGCTCCATTCAGCTTTCACTCAACCCTGACCAGTCTCCCAGGCTCTGCTGCTGAAAAACACTTACACAGCATGATGTTGCCACAACCATGCTTCACTGTTGGGATGATATTGGACAGGTGATGATGGTGCCTGGTTTCCTCCAGATATAACATTTAGAAATGAGGCCAAACTTCAATCCTGGTTTTATCAGATCAGAGAATCTTGTTCCTCAGAGTCTGAGAGTCCCTTCAGGTGCTTTTTTGCAAACTCCAAGCAGGCTTTCATGTGTTTTGCACTGAGGAAAGGCTTCCATCTAGCCACTCTGCCATAAAACTAAGATCGGTGGAGGTCTGCAGTGATAGTTGTGGAACTCTGTCCCATTTCCACACAAGATCTCTGGAGTTCAGACAGAGTGATCATTGGATTCATGGTCACCTCTCTTACTAAGACCCTTCTTCCCTGATTGCTCAGTTTGACTGGGAGACCAGCTCTTGGAAGAGTCCAGGTTGTGCCAAACTTCTATTTGAAAGTTATGAAATTATGTGCTCTTAGGAACCCTTCCCCAGATCTGTGCCTTGTAATAATCCTGTCTCTGAGCTCTGCAGGAAGTTCTTTTGACCTCATGACTTTTGCTCTGCTATAGTATGCATGGCCAGCTGTGAGACCTTCTATAGAGAGGTGTGTGCCTTTCCAAATCACGTCCAATCAATTTAATTTACCACAGATGGACTCCAATCAAGGCGTAGAAACATGTTAGCAACTATCAAGAGTAATGGGAGGCACCAGAGCTAAATTTCAAGTGTTGTTGCAAACTGTCTGAATACTTATACCAATGTGATATTTCAGTTTTTTTCTTTTTAATAAATTGACAGACATTTCTAAAATTATGTTTTCACTTTGTCATTATGGGGTACTGAGTGTAGATTAATGCAAAAAAATTGAATTTCAAGAACTGTAGAATCAGGCTACAGCACAACAAAATTGACAACAGTGAAGGGGGTTTGAATACTTTCTGAACACACCATATAATAATACCGGGGTATTTTCTCTTTCTCTACAATAGCAAAAGTAATCATTTTTCTATATTCATATTTATATTAAAATCTATTTATTTTTGAGCAACAAATTAAATTTGAGTCATATAGCAAGATATGCATGATTTTGCTTTCCATTGGCAAATAGCAAAGCCTGAAATTTGACAGATTTTATTAAGCACTTTTAAAGTTTGGCTAGAACTGCGGGATTGCCTTAGATATGAAACTAGCTGAGTGACCTTGGACCAATCACTATTTTCAGCCCTAGGAAGCAAGCTATGGCAAATTACTTCTGAAAAACTTTGCCAAGAAAACTGCAGGGACTAATCCATGAAATCACAGGGAATCAACATGATTTGAAGGCAAATACACTTTCAATAATGTTTTACAAACTTTAGGAATTAACTTAAGCATTATATATAAAGGAAAATACATTTTTCAAACTTTAGATTAAGATAGAACTATTTTTCTCGTTTTTTGCATCTGTCTTTACACAAAGGGAAAAAACAGACCAACCTACCAAAAATAATGCCATAAAAACCAGAACAGAAACGCAAGTTAAGATAGGCAAGAAAGCAGTAAGTGAGCACCTGTCCAGCCTAGATGAGTTCAAATACCAGGACCAGATGGATTATACCCCAGGGTTCTCAAGGAACTGGCAGATGTGATCTCAGAACCATTGAACTATATTTTTCAAAGATCCTGGAGCACTGGGGCACTACCGGAGGACTGGAAAAGAGCTGATGTAGTTCTCATCTTCAAAAAAGGAAAAAAAAATGGACCCAGGAAATTACAGACCTATCAGCCTGACCTCAATACCTGGGAAGATTCTGGAAAAGATAATCAAACAACGAATCAGCGAACACCTAGAGGCAAACAAAGTCATCACTAAAAGCCAACATGGGTTTGTCAAAAACAGATCATGCCATCGCATTCTTTGACCAAGTGACAAAATTAGTGGATCAGAGGAATGCTGTGGATATAATTTACTTGGACTTCAGTAAGGCATTTGATAAAGTAGATCACAACCTACTACTTGATAAGATAGAAAAATGACGGGTAGACAGCACCACCACCAGATGGATCCGTAGCTGGCTGACCGGCCGTACTCAGAATGTGGTCTTCAATGGAACCACATCTACATGGAGGGAAGTGTGTAGTGGGGTGCCCCAGGGCTCTGTAATACCACTATGGACTGAGGGTACAATACAGATATATCTTCTAGAATAACTTCCAAGCCCATCCAACATTCAGAGTTATAATACCGGGATGTGATTGGTGGGATATACGCATTTACCAGTATTAACTCAAACTTTTTATATTCAAATTTAACAGCTAGAAAATATGAATACTTATCTTCATTATATAGTTTCTCCCCCTGCCATTGCAACACTTGCTTTATAAGAATACATAGCCCACCAGAGGGTCTCCCTTTGTTCTTTCTTTTTTGGGCTGGGGAGGCCCATCCCTGAAAACCTGGCAGTTGTACTGGTTCATCCACTTCGGTTAACCAGGTTTCTTGAAGGGCTATTACATCAAATCTAGGGAGAAAGCTCATTAGGGAGGAGTTTGACTCTGTGGCTCCTGAGGATGTGGACAGGATTCTCGGGCGGCTGAAATGCAACCACATGTTTACTGGATCCGTGCCCCTCCTGGCTGGTACTGGCTGCCCGGGAGGGTACACGAGCCTGGCTCCAGGGGATTATAAACGCTTCTCTGCGGGAGGGTGTCTTCCCCGTGGCCTTGAAGGAAGCGGTGGTGAGGCCCCTCCTTAAGAAGCCTTCCCTGGACCCAGATGTATTAGCTAACTATCGTC
>NW_015386442.1:1943473-1944475 GCF_001527695.2 Protobothrops mucrosquamatus | reverse complement strand
GATTATATATTTATTTTTAATGATTTTTTAAAATTTCTATTGTATTGTATTAAATTGTTTTAACTGGCTGTAAGCCGCCCTGAGTCCTACGGGAGAAGGGCGGGGTATAAATTTAATAAAATGAAAAAATGAAAATGAAATTAGTCCACTATCGACCATCCCTTTCCAGCCCGCTATGTTCCAGGTCATCATCTGTATGGGCTTCTCGGAGGCAAGGTGGTTTGGCTTGGTTGATTGGCTAGATGGTAAAAATGCCAGATGTCAACTTGACATTGGAGCCAAGTCAATATCATCTATGCATCCCATATAGACACAGTTGTTGTGAGGTTCGGTATTTCTTCTCGTGGGTTGCAGAACTTGTTGTTGCTCCTCTATATCTCGATTGCCAGTGTGCCTCTGCCCTTGCTCCAGGAATATTTTTTTTTCAGAAGGGCAGGTACTCCGACTTAAATCTATAAATGTAGATTTATGTCCATTTTTGGAGGGGCGTAGCTGAGAATTCATCTTGTAGGGAGATGTTGTGGAAACTTCTAAGTCAAATGAGGATGGAAGCTGGATTATATCCTTAGTATTTGTTGGCTTGGGAGGCATTGTGTGGTGAAGCCCTTTGTCTTTCCGTTGTTTCTCAGAGACAGGGTCAATCAGTGCATTTGCCCCACTGTCTGCCTGTGTGACGCTACCTTTTTTTACTATTGAGGTAAAGGCAGATTGTTGATTAAATGTATTGTCACAAGGTTGTGCAATTAGTGGAGTCAAATTAAATAGAGGCTTTGCTGTAAATTGAGTTGTTGTCAGTGCCTCTTTTAGGTCATCCAATCTTTGAATGATATTAACTTGCTCAGGTTCCGGCAGTGCACTGAATAGATCAATCAGCATTTCTTCTGGCACCTCTTCAACAGTTCCTGAAGCTGTGGGTAATGCCATTTGTATATCACTCCTTTGTCTTCTCAGGGTCAATTCAGTTGCAGCAGCCACAAGCTTAGCAGTGTGAGGGCTGTTGAA
>NW_015386442.1:1932857-1942447 GCF_001527695.2 Protobothrops mucrosquamatus | reverse complement strand
GCTGCAGAGTGCTGTCTCTTTCTCCTGTTCCCCATTCTTAGTAATCCTGGCTTGTAGAATTGTTAAAATGTAGGTAGAAAAATGATGGCCTCTCCAGTAGTTAAAAAGAGTTAAAAGTAGGTTAAAATAGGTTAAAAATGGGTTGATTAAAAATGCAATGTTAAAAAGGGTTAAAAAGTTAAAATAAAAATAAAATAAACTAAAATAAAGCTTTTGCTTTTGAGGAGCTCCTTACAGCCTTTGCTGCCTGTCCACCATCTTGGCCCCACCCTCCGTCTATTATTATTATTATTCCAACTGATTCATTAAGTTTAAGTCACTCCTTCCAGCTTGTCTTCATGGAGAAAAGTCTTTTTTTTCTTTGGAATGTTTTTCAAGTAGTTATAAGCTTCTCTTTTTCTACAGCATTTCTCAACCTTGTTAATGTCCATAAGGAAAAAGTCCCAAACTTGTCCTTTTAAAAGTTGCAGATTTTTTTAGAGCTCTTCTTTCAATTATGTTGGGAGGTTTCTATATAAACCATCAGAATAAGAGTTGGTGTCAGGTTTATATTCTAAGATTGTAATTGACTCCTCTGCATTATCAGCTACTTGTGAAATTGCCTTGGTGGTTTAGTAATTTTCTATACATATTTGCATCTCTGAAATAGTTTGAGAATTTTTTTTAACATCCTTGGAGCATAGCTGATCTATGAACTGATGGATTTTGTTTAAAGATTTTTCAAATCCATCTCTAATCATTTGCTCCTGCATCTTCTTAACTCCCTCCTTAGTCAAAGGGTAGCTTTTTTGTAAATCACTTAAGAATTGCTGGCCAATCAGGAATCATGAAAATTAGAAAGTTTTAGCCATCCACAACAAAGCAGACCAGGCTACAAATTACTAAAAAAAATAAACTAAAACCACAACTTTCTGCCCTTATATTTCTCAGTCAGCTTTTTTTAAAAAGATACTCCATGTTATGTATTAAGCATTTCATAAGGTCTGTTATAAAAAACGGTTAGCTGTTTGTTCTGTTTGAATTATAGACTGTCTGTCTGTATAACTTTAAGCCTTTGTTTTAGGCGGGAATGAGTACTTTAAATTGATTGGCCACCGCCTAGTGGCGGTCCGTATAAATATAAGTCAAGCAGTTGCTAGAGCTTGCTTCTGTGAGAACTGAATAAAGAACTGTTATTTCAACTCCATGTCTTCAATGCCTTGCTGTTCCCGCTACACAATAATGGCGACGAAAGTTGGATTATGCTGCTAGGAAGAAGAGAGCTAAGTTACTAAACGGGTAAGACCAGGCATCAGCGCTCTGGTTGGAACCGCATTCCCCCCTTCTGCCTGCCAGTACGCAAATGCTAGAGGTATTGCCTTCCTAAGGGACCCGTCCCTGGGAAACTCACAGAAGCCCTAGCAGCATAAGGCATTGGAGATGCAGTAACAGCCAAGCCATGGCCAAAGTTGGCAAACTTTCAAAGTTCGACGTGACGCATCCTGAATGATGGAGTTCATATGTCTCCAGAGTAGAAAACTACTTCAGAGTGAACCAGGTCAGAGAAGATAATTTAAAAGCTGCAACCTTGTTGTGCGTGTGTGGCCAAGCCACCTTTGATATAGTGGAGAACTTAGTTGCTCCTGCTTCCTTGGAGTCAGTCACCTTCGCTGACTTAAAATGAAGACTCAAGGAGCACTTTGAATCAAGACTGTCCATTATCGCATATGGACACGCATTCGAGCAGAGAGAACAGCAGCCAGGTGAAAACGTTGCTGAATTCATGGCCGCCCTATGCCAAGCATCCCTGTTCTGCAAATTTCCTGACCTAGAGGACAGGCTCCGGGACCGACTGGTATGTGGCCTGAGAAGTAGAGACTTACAGCAGAGGCTGTTTGCTAAAGAGACCCTGACATTCCAGGACGCACTGAAAGAAGTGATTGCAGAAGAGGCCACAGGTTGAGCCGACAAGGCTTTACATCCCTCAAAGAATTTCCCCAGCCAGACGGCTGTGCATCATGAAGAATCAGAGAGAACAGAAGACCCAGAGGTAGACATTGAGATCGACCAGGTGCAGAAGATCCCAGAAAGAAGACAGCGGCCGCTTGACAAGGCAGTTCCCTTTCCTAGCTGTCAGGGCTGTGGAGGATGACACCAGCACTCAAAATGCTAGTTTCACACATCTGTGTTCCAAGCATGTGGCAAACAGGGCCATATCGCTATCGTCTGTAAAGGTCGCCAAAGGGAATTGCCACGAAAAGACTTCCACAGGAGAGGTAATGGGGCCCTGGGGCAGAATAGAGTAGGATTTTGCTCCGGAAGAAGGAGCATCCTCAGAACTGGAGTCCATCGCCCCCTAAAAGAATAGCTTAGACTAAAAATCAAGCTACAAGGAGTTCCATGCTCCATGGAACTGGACACTGGGTCAGGTGTGTCTATAATGTCTTATAGGACTTTTAACTACATCTGCAGACATGGTGGGAAACGAGTCAGACTCAAGCCGTCAGATTTAATCTTGACAGATTTTCAAAATGCCCACATAGCAGTTAAAGGCAAAGCCATGCTAAAAGTAAAGTTCAAAGAGTTTAAGGGTCCCTTCAACATCGTGGTGGTGGAAGGCCAGCGAACAAGGCTGATTGGCTTAGACTGGTTTGATGCCCTGGGCATCCATGTGACTGGCATCAACAGAACCCAAACAGCGGATTTGGCAGCTGTCTGCCAGGAGTTTGCGGACATATTCAGTCCCAATTTAGGGAAGTACAAAGGAGCACAAATTGCTCTCCACCTTGATCCAACCGTAGCCCCAATCAGAGTAAAGCCTTGCAGAGTGCCTTTTGCCCTTAAGCCCAAGATTGATGCATAGTTAGATAAGCTCATTCAAAAGCGACTCTTACAAACCATTGACAGCTGTGTGTGGGAAACCCCTATAGTTACACCGGTCAAGCCTAATGGAGAGGTGCACATCTGCGCTGATTATAAGTGCACTATTAATAAGGCACTGCAGCAGCATGCGTATCCGGTACCTGTAGTTAACCACATTCTGGCATCTTTACAAGGAGGTCGCTTATTTGCAAAGCTGGACCTGGCACAGGCTTATCAGCAGGTTCGTCGCCTGCAGTTTGGGGTCAGTGTAGCCCCAGGGCTCTTTCAGAGTGTGATGGAACGCACATTAAAAAACATTCCAGGGGTGTGTCCTTATTTCAACGACGTTTTAATTGCTGGAGAGTCAGCAGAGTTACTTGCAGAACATTTAGAGGCTGTTCTTCAGCACTTCCACGAAGTGGGGCTGAAGCTCAAAAGAGAAAAATTTCAAATAGGAGTCAACTCCACAGAATTCCTGGGTTTCCGGATCGACGCTGCCTGAATACACCCAGCTGATTCAAAGCTCAAAGCTATTTTGCAGGCTCCCAGACCAAAGTCAAAGGGAGAGCTGCAGGTATTTCTGGGGTTACTTAACTTTTATCATGCATTTCTTCTTCACAAGGCTGCATTAGCAGAGCCTCTACACAGGCTCTTAGATAAAAGGGCACCATGGCAGTGGACTAGTACCCACAAAAACAGTTTCAAAGCAGTCAAATCACTGCTGTCGTCAGACTCTGTGTTAACACACTTTAACGAAAAACTGCCTATCAGTACTGCATGTGATGCATCATCATACGGCATAGGAGCATTTTTGAGCCATATAATGGCAAGCTCCCATAGCTTATTATTCAAGGACACTTTCCCCCACAGAAAGAAATTATGCTCAAATTGATAAGGATACTTTAGCCATAGTTGCAGGAATAAAGAAATTCCATGATTTCCTTTTTGGTCGCCCATTTATGGTCTTTAAAGACCTCAAGCCTCTTCTAGGTCTGTTTACTGCAGACAAGCAAACTCCTCAGATCCTGTCTCCAAGGATGCCTGAGGTGGTCAATCTTTATGGCAGCCTACAATTACAGGCTAGTCCATAAGCCTGGTAAGGAAATGGGTCACCCTGACGCACTCAGCAGACTGCTCCTGCCTAATCTAGAACCAGACCCCGCACCTGCTGCACGCATCCTGTCCATTCAGGATTTGCCTGAATCTCCCCTTCGTGCTGGGGATGTGGCTGCTCAGACAGTCTCTGACAAAACTCTCAGCTGAGTTTTGAACTGAGTGCTGAGGGGATGGCCAGGAACCAGTCCTGGAACAGAGTTTCAGAGTTTTATTAGAAGACAGGATGAGCTGTCTGCATACAAAGGATGCATTCTATGGGGGAGTAGGGTCATAGTCCTACACACATTAAGAGAGAGAGTCTTAGAATCTCTGCATGAGGGACATCCTTGTATAGTAAGGATGAAGGCACTCGTGAGAAGCTAACTGTGGTGGCCAGGGTTGGATAAGAATACTGAGGCTCAAATTAATGGATGCCAGGTTTGCCAACAGTCCAGATCTGAAATGCCTCAAGCCCCAATACATCGATGGGAAACTACACAAACTCCCTGGTCTAGGATTCACATAGACTATGCAGGACCCTTCCAAGGACAGGTGTTCCTCATTGTAGTGGACAGTCACTCAAAGTGGCTGGAGGTAGCACCTGTCCCTTTTATGACTACTGCCAAGACCATCCAGGAACTGCGCAGAATCTTCTCCACACATGGCTTACCCGATGTAATCGTATCAGATAATGGGGCACAATTTACTGCTGCAGAATTTCAGTCATTTCTAAGGTCTAATATGATTAGACACACCACCTCTGCCCTGTTTCACCCGGCCTCTAACGGTCACGTGGAAAGGATGGTCAGGACGACCAAAGAAGCACTTAAAAGACTAACCAAGGGCGATTGGCATCACAGGTTGGCAGACGTTTTGCTCTGCCAACACACAACTCCATGCACCTCAACAGGTCATAGCCCAGCGAAGCTGAGATGGGGACATAGGCTAACCACAAAGCTGGACCGTCTCCATCCAGACCAAGTTGCAACAGAGACAGCGCAGCCCAAGCCCCCAAGGAATTTGCGAGTCGGCGACCGGGTTTGGGCAAGCAACTACGGCCAAGGGGCACTGTAGGTGGTAGCTGTGGTTTGTAAGGTGTCAGGACCATTCTCTTACAAAGTGGTCCTGGAAGACGGGGGCATTTTGCGCCGCCACATCGATCAGCTGCGTCAGTGGCAGGCGAACCAAACCCTTGCTGCTGACCAAGAGGAGAGCTGAGGGCTGCCTGACAGCTTGGTGCATCTGAGCCGCCAGAGTCCTGCGTGACTCAAGGAGACATCCTGGATGACTCAGTTGTGATTGAGTCGCTACCAACTGAAGGAACAGTGCCCGCAGATCAGAGTATGCTGGAGAACTTATTTCCCAGCCTTTCAGGAACTGGTCCGCTCACAGACAGGTGTATAGGTCAAACAGACCAGCTGAAAGCAGACCGGTCTACCCGGCCAGAAAAGACAAACAGAGACTGGTCTACCCGGCCAGACAAGGCAAACAGAGACTGGTCTACCTGACCTGAGCTGTCAAAAAGACTCTGGTCTATCCAGCCAACCAAAGGTAGACCGGGAACCTCTGGCAGAAACACGGTGATTGGAATGATTGCGGAAGCCGCCTACTTACCTAAATGACTATGTACAATTTATGGATATGTATTGATTTAGGGGGAAGGGTGTTATGTATTAAGCATTTCATAAGGTCTGTTATAAAAACGGTTAGCTGTTTGTTCTATTTGAATTATAGATTGTCTGTCTGTATAACTTTAAGCCTTTGTTTTAGGCAGGAATGAGTACTTTAAACTGATTGACCGCCACCTAGTGGTGGTCCATATAAATATAAGTCAAGCAGCTGCTAGAGCTTGCTTCTGTGAGAACTGAATAAAGAGCTATTAATTCAACTCCGTGTTGTCAATGCCTCGCTGTTCCCACTACACAACACTCCACATTTCCTTATTTTGGCTTGCCTTAGCAGCCTTCTTCTTTGTTGTTTAACACTGGAGAAATTTCCAAAATGGCGCAGATCTTCAAAAAGGAGTAACAGGCTGTGGCTAAAGAGAGCTTCTTTTAGCTTAATAAAGATTAATAGTCCTTAAAAATGTTTAAGAAATGAAAGGCACAACTTACTGTCCATCTGAAAAATACATTCCAAAATGGCTGCTTATTCAACAATGAACTGATTGCAGCCCCATCCCTCAGCTTTCGGCAAACAGGCTGCTTCGAAGCACAGTCCCTGAAGCTACTTGCAGACCTTTGCTGTAAGGGAGGATCTTGAGGGATAACCTAGGATTTTCACTAACCCAGGAGAGTCATATAAACTAAACTAAAGGAATGCCAGGTCCTTCCATTGGTAATTGAAAAAGTTACAGCCCAGAGAAAAACCTTTTAGGGATCCCTCCCTGGGAATGTAGTCAGTTGGCCTTCTTTTTTTCACCGGAAGTGACTAGTAGGAGCTCTGATAACTTCAAAATGGTGCAGATACATTCATTTGCATGATGACTTTATGATGACTTCCCCCCTCCTTTTGAGAATGCCCATATGTGAGACCATTGATCTTATGAAATTTTTGGGATCTCATAAGTTCTAGAGGCACAATGCAAAAACTCTGTGAACTCTCATGCTAAATTTAATTAATGTGGCATGAGAACCCTAGGAGAGCTTGGCAATCTTGTGAGATTTTGGGCATTTAAAAATGTTTATTGATACTTTTTTGAGGTAGTTCTTATTTTGCCAGTTCTTGGCACATAATTATATATCTCTTTCTCCTAATATGTAATATAAATGAAGGGATCTTATTCAGAATGCAGTGAAGGAGGAGGGAGGCTTACTTGCTAACTCCTTAACGCAAATTGGATTCCTCTCATGCAACTCAATTAGATTAACAAAAATCTATATTTTGTCTACGTATTGTAGCCACATGGGAAAGAGGGATTTGGTCTGGGAAGAACAGAAATAAGTCACCATTCATGCTGCTGTGTTTCAAAGGAAAACTAAGTAAGTAGCAACAAGCTTGAAATTAAGAGAACATCTAGTTTTGCCTTAACTTTGTCCCATTTTCCAAATAGTTTTATAGGGACCTAAAGGCTAATTAAAGTGAGCCTTTTAAAATTACATCAGGCTTGCTGACCTTTCTTTTCTTAAAAGAGATTCAAAATACTATCCCTAATTTTAATTTTGGAAATGTTTCCAGAGGAACACTTTAGTGCTTATGAATTAATATATCAGCACAGGGAGCAATCATACTATAGTTTCTTTAATTTTTCAGGTAAGTATTAATTAATCTTCTCTTCCTGATGCTAAGTGAGGGCAGATTGGAATCACATGTATATATCCCTCAGGTTGAATTGTACATTTTTCTTCAATAACTCGAGATGCATGTGATAAGATACTTGACTTTTCACTTATCTTTTTACATGGTCAGTTATAAATTTAATTTTCCATCTAGGAATGGAAGTTCTGTTAAGAAAACAAAATGAAGTTTCTGTTTCATGTGTGCTGCAATCCAAGGCAAGGCTTGCAGTTCAGTGATAATTTTGCTGTAACGGATGTTTATCCAAGGCATCTACTACAACAGCAGTCCCCAATTTTTCCAGCTTGGTGACCAGCCGAGGGGTGCGGAGGGGTAGGGGTGTGTTAGTGGCAGGTGAACATGAGTGCACACACTCCATTTGTGCAAGCAGCGGACACACACATGCGAGCAAAGGGTGCTTGCACTTGTGGGCAAAGCTCCACTCACACGAATAGCAGGTACTTGCATTCATGCACAAAGCTCTATTTGCACAAACGGAAGGTGCTTGCACGCAAACACAAATGCCCTCTGCTAATGCAAGTGGAGCTTCACATGCGCACATGTGCTTGCCCATCTCTCCTGCAGCCCGGTTTCAGCCAGCCCACCACCCCGGGGGTTGGAGACCCCTGCAAATGCAGCAAATACCCAATCATTTACTAACACACTATATTGCCTTCTGGATTGCATCTTGCACATCCCCTGAAAGACGAACATTCTTGGAAAGATACAGAGAACTATGTGAAGGGAATCAAAAGTTAGGACATCCAAACTTATTCTTTCTACTTCAATAAACCTTCCACTGGATATAGCTGCTGGCTTCTACATTGGATTCCATTTACATACTGTCTTTCTTTCCAGTAGGTAATGAAATACAGCTTTTGTGAATTCATGTATTTTATTGGATGATGGAATATAGTGTACATACCTCAATAATATTGATGGAAAGCAGCTACTTTAGAGCTGGATTGCTAAAGAAAGAGAGAAGCACCATCATTTCTCCCAGCTATAATTTCTGCTTCAAATCAGTCTTTTTAAAATACGTTTTATTAATTTTTTAAAATTACAATCTTTAAAGCTTAGTAAACAACATGTTGTCTGGGTTTACATATTTAACATTAACTTCTTCAATATAAATCTGTTCAGTACTGCACAATCCAGTATTTTTTCCTTGATCTTCCTAAGAAGGGGTATAAAAAAAGTAAAAGAAGAGTAATCTGTTAATGTTAAGAACCATGATAACTACATATGTGTTAATCTATATCCGTAGAAGTAGTATAAAATGATATAATATGTTTATTGTTATTATAGTTAAGTATTCAGTTATAGGATAAAAAGTACGAGAATAATTTCAAACCAAAGGGTAGTTATAAATTTCATAGTCATTTATGATTTCCTCAATATTATTGACATTTATATAGCTAAAAAAATTATTCATACCAATCCTGCTCTTATTTTCAAATTTCCCATATCAAAAGAAGAACAAAAAAATGCTATTTTAATTCTAAATCATATCTTCTATTATAAAAATCTAATTATATCTAAGGGTCATCCATTCTTTTAATCATATTCAAACAGGTATATTAAACAGATAGAGTCCCCTCTGATAGATCAAATCCTCTGTTTTTTTTAAATCCTCTGTTTTTTTTAAATCTAACTCTTTCTTTCTTTCTTTCTTTCTTTCTTTCTTTCTTTCTTTCTTTCTTTCTTTCTTTCTTTCTTTCTTTCTTTCTTTCTTTCTTTCTTTCTTTCTTTCTTTCTTTCCCAAATAGCTTTCCAGGCCAAGGAAATTAAATTGCCCAAACATTTTCTTTCTATTTTTGTGAAAGCTGCTTGGCATGAGGAAGACAATTTAGGTATAGGATTTTGACCGGGGGGGGGGAACTCTGCCCATCCACATTCCCTAAACATTTCCCCTGCTTGCTCTATGTTCTATTTTCTAGAATCTTCTTCCTATTTTATAGAATCTTCTTCCTTATCCGAGAAGGCTTAGACTCTGACTGGTTGGCCCAGGGGGAGGAGACGGGAGCAGGTCTTGAGACGGTTGTATGGGAGGAGTTTGACTCTGTTGCTCCTGAAGATGTGGACAGGGTCTTGGGGAGGCTGAATGCAACCACATGTTTATTAGATCCGTGTCCCTCCTGGCTGGTGCTGGCAGCTCGGGAGGGGACACGAGCCTGGCTCCAGGGAATTGTTAACGCTTCTTTGCAGGAGGGTGTCTTCCCGGCGGCCCTAAAGGAGGCCGTGGTGAGGCCCCTCCTCAAGAAGCCTTCCCTGGACCCAGACGAGTTGGCCAATTATCGCCCGGTCTCCAACCTTCGCTTTGCGGCGAAGGTTGTTGAGAGTGTGGTTGCGCGGCAGTTCCCTCGGCACCTGGATGA
>NW_015386442.1:1918362-1932241 GCF_001527695.2 Protobothrops mucrosquamatus | reverse complement strand
AAGTGTATTTTGGAGAAAGAAATAAGGAGTCTTTTGTATTTTCATTGTTATAGGTAGGTCTTGCAGTATTTTATTTGTATATGGCAGTCCATATTTCCCTTCTCCTATTTCCTCCATCTCTTGGTCCATTTCTTCTGCTTCATCCTCTGGTTTCTGGTTTATTTGTTCATACTTTGTAGTTGTTATTTGGGAACTTTCCAGTTGTAGCTTCAATTTGGAGATTTGGTCATTTATATCATCTAGGTTATTTTTAGTCTCATTATGGTTTCTTTTTATGTCCTCTTTGTGTGCAACAATTGTTTGATGAATTAGCTGTAGCATGGAGAATATTTCCTTCTGAAAGGTATTTGTTTTTTCTTGAGGCATTATTCCTAGAAATCCTCTAGCGTCACCAGTCTCAGTAAGAGTGGAACAAAGTTTCCTCTAGTTTTCTAGTCTTTATATGTAGCCTTTATAATCCAGTCCTAATGGCAGTATTTTATAGTAATCCTTTGTCTCAAGTATCCTGAAAGTTATCAGTTAGGAAAGGTTGCAGTCCACAATGTTCCATCTATACTTTCTGCTTCAAATCAGTCTTGTTAGAAAGCAGTGATTTCTTTCCTGTCATCCAGCTGATCAGACAAAGTGATGAAACAGGTGATATGCTTTCTGGCAGGAGGGACAAACTTTTGTCAACTCAGTGCAGATTGTGGGCATGCATTTTACTATGAACTGTATGCTTGTAGAGTTGCACCTGGAATTCAGCATCACCCTTTTTTCAAGAGACTTGAAGGGGTAACATGTCTAAATGCTCTCAAAAGACCACTGAGGACCTGCACTCACTTCAGTCTGGGTTCAGAACAGATTGAAGACAGATTCATCCTCGTTCACTTTCAGAGAGAATCTTTGTCATAAGAGAAAGTTGAAGGGTATCATTCTTCTGTTTCTCCTTAATCTCTCACTAGCTTTGATATTTTGAACATTAGGTTCTTTAGAACTGGTGGAATTAGAGGCTGATTGTGCAATGGTTACTCTCCCTATATGTAGTTGTCTTAGAGAAAGGTACTGTAGCACATGATTCAGTTCCATAGCAAACATTTTGCTCCCAGTGCCTATATAGAACTGTTCAGTGGAATTATTAAGATGTTTCATGACATTAATTATTTTTATGCTTATTATTGTTATTATTATTACTTATTATTGCTTATTATTCATATTACTTTTCTTTGTTACAATTGAATTGGGTGTAACCTTGCATAAGTAAGACTGGGACTTGGAGGTAGTGATAGTTGGATTTGGGCAAATCAGTTGAGGCTGATTTTTTTTTTAAATTCTTTAGGACTTAAGATTCATGGGGTAGTGGAGTAACAATTCCAAAGTCTGAAATGTGAGTAATTGATTGAACTGGGTTGCATTTTTGCTGCAAAAATAGGTATGCTAGTTAGCTGAGATTGCTTGCAAGTTTTTTTTTATTGTCATTAATTTCAAGAGCAATGGGTACCTATTATCAATACTGGCATTATTTGGCTGGTATAAACAGTATGAGATTTGCTGGACATAGATTCCTATTATAGCAATCCATGTGTTGATAATCACAAAATTGTCTCATTGTAATATACTTTATGCAGCATTGTTCTTGAAAATGGTTCAGAAGCTATGACTAGTGTCACAGGAAGATGTTGCTAGGTTTGTCCCTGCTGTATAGGTACTGTATGCATGTGTTGAAAGCCCTTTACTGGCTACCAATTAACTATGATTGGTTTATAAGGCTCTAGCAATTTGGTTCCATTCTTTCTGAGAATTTCCCCCCCATAAGGGCTAAAGCAGTAAATGCAAAGGACAACTTAATTAGTCGGAATTATTTCTGTGTACGTTTTTATCTTGCAGGCCTCATTTATAGAGTCTTTCCATCAATAATTAGATGTATCTTAATGAAATTGTAGCCTTGGGCTTTCATAGGTTTTTGATAATAGAAGTACTGTTTTTTATGGTTTATTCTAGTTCAAAGGGTCATTGATTTTTAAGTTTTTATCTTTATTGAAGAAAGTTGGAAGTTACTTTTTTCTATAGCTTTCTCCCCTTTTTGTTTGTACTCCCCGATTTTACTTTTCCCTATCCCTTCTTCTTTCAATTTAAGTCTCTTTTCTCTGCTTTACTGTATGTTATACTGTTTTTCAAATTTAATAAATTCTGAAGAAAAATAATTAGATGTATCTTTTTCTTGGGTATTCATCTGACTCTCTTGCTGTCTACTGCTGCTGATAATTGTTGCATGTACTTTTCATAATTCATTGCATATTTTTCTACTGTATTATTATTTGTTTACTACTTTTATTATAAATCATATTGCAAATATGGTTTGTTATCTGCCTCTGTTCAGATATACAAAATTATATATTTGAAATCAGTGTAAATTTACTTGTGTTCGACAGTCTACTTAGTATCTTTACTAAGAAATTTGACTTATTTTTAAATTCATGTTTATTCTGAATTCACATGAAAATTTGCTGCTATTTTGTCCTTGCATCCATGTTGTATTTCAGCATAATAATGTCCAATTATACTTGATCTTTTTCCAGATAGTCCAACTGAAGTTGCAGTTATGTAAGTTAACCAAAATGAATGAGAAGAAAAGTCAAGTCTTTATTGTATAAATAAAATACATGTAGAATTTGTTGTCATGGTTACAAATGCTTTATAATAGACTACTCTCCTTTTAAGGCTGTTACTGTCAACATTGTGACAAACTGAACTGAAGCCATTTTCATTTCGTCTTTGTTGCCACATATTTAGTTTAGAAGAAGGAAGGGGGGTGTAGTTTTCAGTTAGCCAAAACAATTTCAATGTATGGGAACCAAGGTCAGTGCTGATAACATTTTGCCGGGCTGGAGAGCTGGGAGGAGAGGCCACGTTTTCTAACAATTGGTGAATGTGATTTATGACAACTAATTTGGGGTGGGAATTGCAGCGTGTAACTTTGTAATCAAGGGGAGGGGAATTTAGTCTTGGGTTCACCTTTGTACATGCTGCTATTTTGTAGCCAAAATAAAATGTTCTTTAAGAAAGAAATCCTTGCCTTGAAGTTCTTTTAATTGGTCTCATCTATTGGAACCATGATAGTAACCCAAGACTCCAAACTCTTTTAATACCACGGGATCCTGAGCTCCGGTTGCCTACCCAAAGCCTTGGGAAGATGACAAAGACTCAGAGAAGACTCCATGATGGAAAAAAGAGAAGAGTCTGTTACTAGCCTTGAAGCTATAGCAACCACATCAGCGGATGGGGTGCTGGCCATTTCCCCGATAGAGAATGTGACTTCGATGGTTCCGGCAGCCGGCGTGAGACCAAAGGAATGAGAAATCCAGTTGGAGCCATTGTTGCTGTCAGAGGGAGACACTTTTGGAGACACTTGGCATTTGGAGACAACCCAAACAAAAAAGAGTTCAGTAAAAGGATGCTGAAGTTGAATTCCCACTAACTGCTTCTCATGAATTACGCTCTCCTGACCGAAGAGGTGCAAAGCGATTAGCACTGTGGGATGAGTCAGGTGAGTGGAAATATCTGATTGCAATCCAGAGACAGTCCGTTGAGCAGTTAAGAGAGAAGTTTAAAGGACTGGAGGTGGGGGGGAAGGAGCATGTCACCCATCAGCTACTTTCCAGTGAACGGGATGACAGAAGGCCCTAAGACCATCCCCAATCCAGGTGAAGCCCCAGTCCCATAGCTGGAGCCTGAGCTATCTCCCCACGACCAAACCCACCGGCTTTAACTTCAAGTCCAGTGCGGAGACAAAGCCCAGACCAGCGTCAGTGTCATGATAGCCCTGACTGCCATTGGCGACCTGCCAGCCCTGATCACCATCAACATTATGCCACTCCTGAACATCAGCGATGGCATGTTAGCCCCAATCGACACTGTCGCTATGCAAGCCCTGACTGGTACCCACACCAGATCAGCTCTGAACGCTATCGACATAGAGCATGCCCCAATCACCGCAAATACCTGGAAAGCCCTGATCAATATCCACATTGGGCCAGTCTGGATCGACATCGGCACGAGGCAAGTCCAGACCATTATTAGTACAGACTAAATCCCGATCACCATCCCCGGTGACTCAGCCTTGAATGTCATTGGTGTCACACCAGCCCGGGGCCCCTGCCAAGGGCTGATTGAGCAGCAGGGCTCCCACAAGATCAATTGCAACAGTATGGGTTGTTACAGGCTCTATTAGATCAGTAGCATCCTGGAGTAGCCCCCCTTTCACATCCATGTTTGATGGCGACCACAAGAAGCTAACTTTCTTTTTAAATCAAGTGCACTCCCACATGAACAGGAATGCCAACGCCTATACAGATCCTGCCGCTATGGTCGATGTCATAGTGGCAAACCCAGTGGGGGAGGCAGTGGAGTGGTTGAACAGCTTGTACAACAAACAAGCACCTGAGCTATGGGACTACAACTGTTCATCCATGGGTTCCATACCCCTGCAAGTGGAAAAGGACATTCACGAAGTGAAACAGAGGGGTTGACCAGCCAAGGAATACGTGTGCAAATTCCAGAGGGTGGCTGGCAGGATTGTACAGTGGCCTGAGAGATTGCTAGTTCATCATTTCAAGTCCGGTCTAGACCCAGACCTATTCCAGTGTGCATCTATAGGGGGATCCCTGATCAACTCCATGAGTAGTATCACTTGGCTGTGAATTTAGATATTGAGCTGAACCGCTACAAAAAGCCACTGACTCCTGGATGTGGCGTCACCTCCCTTGATGAACCCCACCAACTGTGATGACTGGAGCTCCAAGAGCATCAACTGGACCACCAATCAAGTGTTTTAGATGTGGCCAACCAGGCCACCAAGCAGCTGTTTGTCCAGTTCCTTTCCCTCGCAAAAAAGCACTTCAACCATGTCAGAGAAGCAAAAAAGAAGCTCACAGTCTACCAGAAAATAATGGAGCTGGATTAACCAGGAGCAAGCCACCCAAGTTATCTCCCCTACTTGAGAGACGGCCAAGGCTCCGACCGAAGCTGTCACTTCACCCACTCCGTATGACAGCGATGATGAGGGAGAAAACAACCTGATGGTGAATCAGCCTGTTCCACCTTTTCCCCTCTCTGCTAAGCTCTTAGTCCCTAAAACAAGCACCCAAATGGACTTACATGTGTTAGTTGACTCTGGGTGTTCATGATGCCTGATCAGCCTCCCTACCATCCTTAAATTGGGTATCAGAGCAAAAAAGCTTTCTTCCCCCATGAGGTTTGAACAGGAAAACGGATTCTTAATGGGCAGAGCTTTAGTCACCCACCTAATGGAGCCTGTGAGGCTAGAGGTGGGGGAGCATTGGGAGTTTATTCAATTCATGGTGGCCCCAAAAATGACTGAAGCAGTGATTTTGGGATTAGCTTGGCTAGACAAGTGGAAATCTCTAATATGGTGGGATAAGGGGATGAAAACCCTGAGATTACCCATAGGGCCACCACCCCCCAGCCCCTCTAGTGCCACCAGCGAGACCTCAACGTAGCCATCTGAAATGCTAAAAACAGCAGCAGATCCTTTGCCAGGAGTGCCTCTCATTCCCAGCGAATACCGAGACTTGGCCAAAGTGTTCAGTGAAATGGAATGTGACATCCTATCCCCCCAATAGAACCACTGACTGTGCTGTTGAGATTCTGCCAGGAGCAAAATTGCCAAAACCCAAGATGTATGCAATGACCCCCCTCAAAGTAAATGAACTAAGAGAGTACTTCAATAAAAAATTGACGAGGGGTTTCATTGAACCCGTTAAATCCCAAGTGGCTGCCCCTATACTTTTTAAGGAGAAAAAAGATGGCTCACTTAGACTCTGCATTGATTTTAAAGGTCTGAACGCAGTCAGCGTGGAAAATATGTACCCTCTCCCATTAATGAAGGACATGTTAGCCCACCTGGTGAAAGGATGAGTTTTTATCAAATTAGATCTAAGAGAAGCGTATTACTGCATGAGAATAAGAAAAGATGATGAATGGAAAACTGCCTTTAACAGCCCCCTGGGTAGTTATAAATTCCTTTTGGATTACAAGGAGCTCCTAATGTGTTCATGCAGCTGATCAACCAGGTGCTGCACAATCATTTATATAAAGGGGTTTTGGTTTATCTTGATGACATCTTAATCTATCCAGAGATTATGGCAGAACATACAATTTTAGTACGAGAAGTACTCAAAAAACTGTTGTATGCAAAACTCTCAAAATGCAAGTTCCATCAGGCACGTTTGGATTATCTGGGTTACAGAATCTCCAGTGAAGGGATAGGGATGGACTCAGCTAAAGTAAAAGCCGTGATTGAATGGCAGCCCCCACAAACTCAAAAACAACTCCAAACCTTTCTGGGATTTGCTAATTTCTACCTCCAATTTATCTCCTTATTTGCTGAAATTGCTTTGCCCATCACAGAACTGTTAAAAACTGGCAAAGATTGGGGTAAGCCATGGCTGGGTGAACCCCTACGCTGGTCGTCAGAGTGCCAAGCCACTTTTCAGAATTTAAAAAGACTGCCGCCAAACCAGTTCTTAAACCAGTTCCTGAGGAGCAGTTTATCATTCAAGCTGATGCCAGTGATGTGGCTATGGGAGCAGTCCTACTACAAAAAAACCCTAAAGGAGAATTACAACCCTGCACTTACACTTTGAAGAAACTCACTGACACAGAACAGAGATGGGCTGTCTGGGAGAAAGAAGCCTTTGCAATCCAGTGGGCCTTACTGACTTGGCGTCATTTCCTAGAGGGGAGTAAGGTGCTTTTTGAGGTTTGGACTGATCACAAAAACTTAGAAGCACTGAAAACTCCCTGCAAACTGTCTCCCGAACAAGTCTGCTGGGCATAATATTTTAATCGTTTTAACTTTACCCTAAAATATATACTGGGGGGGGGATTTTTTTTTTTTACCTGATGCTCTCTCTAGGTTACCTCAATATAAAAGCCAACACAAACAAATCATAAACCCTATCATATCACCGTCACAAGTTATTTTTCAGGTAAAACCCAGAAAACAACAACATATGAGGTCACCAAATCCAGACGACCCGTTAACAGAGAAATTAAAACAAGAACTGAAAAGTGACTGATGGTTCAAGGAAAATCAAACCATCCTGACCCATAGGGATGGATTGGCTTGGAAAGGGGGGAAATTGTACTTGCCTGAATCACTTAGGCTCCAAGCCCTCCAGCGCAGGCATGACGTTAAGCAAAGTGGACACTTTGGTTATTTAAAGACACTACATTTAATTCGAAGGCAATTTTGGTGGCCACATTTTAAAAAAGATGTGGAGAGCTATGTAAAAAGTTGCGCAGTCTGTGCTACCATGAAAAGGATCCCAGGAAAGCCTCCTGGACTCTTGTAGCCTGTCGCAGATCCTTCTCAGCCGTGGGAAGAGATCGCTATGGATTTTATTGTTGAATTACCAGGAAGTAGAGGGAATATGGTAATATGGATGGTGAGTGACCTTTTTTCAAAGCAAGCTCACTTTATAGCATGCTCTGGACTCCCATCTGCACAGAAACTAGCCAAATTGTTTCTTAAACATATCTACCGGTTGCATGGCGCACCAAAATGAATAATTTATGACAGGGGGGGTTCAATTTATGGCCAGATTCTGGAGGGATTTCCTCAAACTGATTGGTTCTACACAAGGACTGTCATCAGCTTTTCATCCCTCTATGAATGGAGCATCTGAAAAAGTGAATGCAATGGTGGAGCAGTATCTTAGATGCTACGTTGATTACCAACAAACAAACTGATCTCCTCCCTTTTGCGGAAGTAGCCTACAACAACACAGTACACAGCAGCACTGGACTTACGCCATTCAAGATAGCCACTGGAAGGGATTTTATTCCGATGCCTGAGTACCCCCAGGATCCCCCTACCTCTCAGAAATTAGTATCAGTGGGTATCTGCCTGTAGGGCTGTGTGGGACAATACAAAAAAAGGTTTACAAAAAGCATTCTGAGCATCTCAGAAACCATTCCGTGTGGGGAAAAAGGTTTATCTTTCTACAAACTATCTAAGATTAAAATTACCTAGCAAACAATTAGGACCAAAATAATTGGGGCCATTTCCCATAGTGTGAATCATAAACCCAGTCAACCCATTAAAACTCCCTCGTCTTTTAGGAAAGATCCATCCAGTGTTTCACTGCAGTCTATTAAAACCTTTTTTGAGAATCAACTCTGAGACCCCCTCCTAAAAAAGAACCTGGCCCTCTTGTGGTGGCTGGAGAAACTCATTATGAAGTAAAATGTATCCCTGATGCTAGATTATACAAAGGAAAATTGCAATATTTAGTACAGTGGAAGGGATATCCATTGTCAAAAGCCACCTGGGTGAAAAGTACTGAGGTGAAAGCTGACAGACTGATACGCAAATTCTATGATAAACATCCAAGAAAACCAAGAGGGGATTCTTAACATTTATTCTGTTTGGTTTGCAGGATTTCTCCTTTCTTTTAAGGGAAGCTGAATGTCAACATTGCGACAAACTGAACTGAAGCCATTTTCATTTTGTCTTCATTGCCACATATTTAGTTTAGAAGAAGGAAGGGAGGTAGTTTTCAGTTAGCCAAAACAATTCGAATATATGGGAACCAAGGTCAGTGCTGATAACATTTTGGCGGGCTGGAGAGCTGGGAGGAAAGGCCATGTTTTCTAACAATTGGTGAATGTGATTTATGACAACTAATTTGGGGTGGGAATTGCAACTTGTAACTTTATAACTAAGGGGAGGGGAATTTAGTCTTGGGTTCGCCTTTGTACGTGCTGCTATTTTGTAACCAAAATAAAATGTTCTTTAAGGAAGAAATCCTTGCCTTGAAGTTCTTTTAATTGGTCTCATCTATTGGAACCATGACAGTTATATTACATATATTTCTCTCCACCCTTACTGTCTGGCTTTTTTTATCTGTAAAAAGAAAATTAAGGGTTATTTAAAAATACAGAAAGATTTAAGAAATTCGTTTTTCAGTCAAAGCATGATATGAAAGAAGAATTTGAGGGAACAAGGAATTAGAAATATATTTTGTTTCAAGCTCAGTAACAAAGAGCTGCTGATTAAAATGTTTAACATTTCAGTAGTGAAACAAAACTACCCCAGCATTTAAATGAGCTTCTGGATGCAATTTGTAGGGGAGTTATTGCTGATAAAGCTCCGCATGGCCCATGATTTGGCTATTTTACTAGTTTGGTCTAGCAAGGTTAAGGCACCAGGCTTAAACCCAGGAGACTCTGAGTTCTAGTCCTGTCTTAGCCATGAAAGCCAGCTGGGTGATTTTGGGTCAGCCTCTCTTCACTGGCTGTTGTCAGGAAAATAGGAGAATGTAGGAGTATTAGCTAAGTACATCACCTTGAGTTATTTATAAAAATAACAAAGGCAGGACAAAAAGAAATAAATAAAATTTGGAGACTGCCCTTTGTCAATGGTATTTTCCTATCCTAAATGCTCTAATAGAGTGGAGTGCTCTAATAGAGCTCTAGAATGTGTGCCTTTTTCTTTGTGGGTCCTGTCCTCTGCACTATTCCTCCCTTCCCCAAGACACAGTTGGCCCCAAATTTGTTGGCCTTTGGAAAGACACTACAAACTTGACTACTTCTTCAGGACTTAAGGCCATAGTGATTAGATCTCTTGCCTGGAGGAATGTAGTAAATGTAATTTCCTGACTAATTCTCTCTACTGATTTTAACTGGAATATTTAATTTGGTTTTTGTATATATTTTGTGGTGTATTGTATGTTACTTAGAGTCATAGTGTTCAAGTTGGGCAACCATATAAATGTTACATAAATAAATGAACAAAAATGAGTATATATTTTTTCCTTTCCGTAGAATACACCCACACAAACACCCACACACACACACAAGAGTTGTAAGTTTTCCTTTCTCTAGTTTCTAAATAAACAGAAAACAATTTACTTGTCATACTTCTCTTTTTGTTTTCCCAACTCTTTTAACTTTCCATTTCTGTGGAACATTCCTTTAATCAAAATAAAAAGTGGTTATGCATAGGATGTAATACTTAAAACTTCTGAGTAAATGGACTTAGCTTGATGAATGGGCTAGATATGCTATTTGTTATACTAATATATAATTATAACAGATGATATAGAATGAAAATTTGTTCACAAAAGTAACATTAGATGATTGTGATAGCTTTGAGAACAATGTGTGCTATTCTGATTCACTTTCAACATCCTTTCTTCAACTCATAACCATATAAAAATTAAAATTCAAGAGGGACAGTTTGAAGATTAGAATGCTAATTATTATATTTATCCAGAAAGAAGTTTACTCTGAATGTAAGAAGTGGCATCCATATGACAAAAGCAGTGTCACATTGCATCACAAGCTCTGCTCCTTTTGTATGCATATATGTTGTTGTGTTGCACTGCAGCTTTTGTTATTCTGAACACCCTTTTACCTGTCTTCTTCCAGGCACCCCTGATAAGAATTGTCCCTGCAGACAATTTCTTGTGAAAGAGTAGAAAGACAAATAGACAGACAGACAGATGGCATTGCTTCTTCCTACATCCTTTCTATGTTAAAATTACTTTGTAGGAAAAAATCTAATTTTTTTCTTTCAGGTGAACACAAAATTTTACAATTCATGAAGATTATTTCATTTGTAGACATATGATTTAATCTGGAATGTGTTAGTAACAGATCTGGAAAAAAAACAGTGTATATATTAAGCAACTAAATATTTTGCAGAATATTTTAAGCATTGTAGTCACATCTCTTTTCTCATGTGACCAAATGATTAAGTTATATAAAATTGATTGTTCAGTCTGGCATCCAATATTATGTCCAAGTAGAGCAGAATTTTCTCATTCTATTTTATTCCCGGTGGATGTAATAGTATCTTTGGGAATGGAATATGACATCACAAAATCCTGATCCAACATTATCACTTTGTGTTCAAATTAGTACCCCCCACCCCATACCCTCATTGTAATGAACAATATGTCTTCTTATATTACTTATGTGATTTGGCAAGATAGGCCTGTCCATTTTATTTTATTCCTTGGAAATGTTCTGCAATTCTGTTTGTATCATTGGTTCATTGGGAAAATTATATATTTTTTACGTTGGGCTATTTTAATAGTTATGAAAGCATGGGAAACTTTGCTTAGCATCTGGTATTCTAGACTTTGGATTAAAATTGTACTCTTTCCACTGAAATGAGGAGCTCCACATATTTCTCCCTTGGTGACCAAGTTATTATTCTTCACTCTGGTAAGCATTTTTGAAACATACACATTTTTTGAAGTTTGATAGCATTCCCTCAGTCATATCAATAACCTTGACAACTATGTCTAACCAGCATTTGCTCTGTAACTGTTAATATGCCTTAGTCAGAGATGGCAACATATTCTTCTATCTTTTATCTAGCGCTCTATAATTCCAGTGCTGTTTAACTTATTTGCATTTGGTCTGACCTTTCTTGTCCACCTTTTCAGCAGTGGGTTATTGAATTCTGAGCCATTATTCTCCTGACTCAGAGAAGCACATCGAGGGACAGCTAGTTAATATGCTGAGCCACTCCTGAAGAAAAAGAAAGAAAAGAAAAGAAATATAGTACTGGCCATTTTAAACCTTGCCATGTACTGTTGCCATTGTTTAAGCAAATTGAATTTATATGAAAGCTATCCTATACGGTATCTGAAATCAATGTGTGCAAATACTTTGCTGCATATTAATACTATTAATCATCATTGTACTGTAAATGTCATTTCATTAGCCACATACATCATTTCTGCTGCTTTTGGAAACCTATCCAATAACATTTTTCTATGTTTAGTTCTATGTACCCATGTTGACAATTCATTAGGATTTATACAACTTTAATTTTGAATTGTCGCTTGCATTTTTATTTATATATGACTTATTAGATAAAAGGTCAACATTTATATTTATTACCCGCTTATTTGTTAGATTTATATATTTATTTATTAAATTTCTAGGCTTAATTAACAGCATAGTCACCCATAAGGCAGTGACTGCAGAGGAACAAAAACCTTCACTCCATATTTTCTGAAGGAAATATACAACACTTGAGATGCTATAGACATATTGACTCAAAACTCCAGCTCATTTTAATTAAAATAAATTTATATTCTAATTTTGTTTGAGTAATAATTTTGATAACTTCTTTATAATTCATCAGATTCTCATATTTTCAGAAGCTTCACTTTTGATCTTACTCATCAGACAAGGTTGATCTCAGCTTTGATTTTCTGCACCCAAAGAAATGAAAATTCCTAAGAGAAAAGCTGCTTGTAACATGCAAGACATGTCTTAATTATCTTGTGTTATATGCTGTTGAATTTTTATGTTCTTGCATTCATTTCTTTGATTGTATGTAAGTTCATGGGTGCAGAATATAGATATAAGATCCTATATAAAAAATAGAAGAATAACTGACTTTGCCAATTGAAATCTGAGACTATTTTAGGGGCATATTTATAAACAAGAGGCTCCTGTATACTGAGCAAGCAAAATGAAGTTTGTTAAAAACAGAAGATTGAATATTTCTCTATCCATGCAATATTGCTGATGTTACATTGTCATTTGAAATTTTGGAAAGCTTAGTGGCAGGCTTCTAGAACAAGAATTCTATGCATTTATTGCTGACTTCTAAAATATATTTAAAATGTATGCATTTTATTTTGTTTTCTGTTCAGTCATGTCCAATTCTTGGACAGTGCAGTTTTCTTGGCAAGGTTTTTAAGAGGTGGTTTGAAGACATGGAGTTGAAATAACAGCTCTTTATTAGGTTCTCACAGAAGCAAGCTCTAGCAGCTGCTTGACTTATATTTATACGGACCGCCACTAGGTGGTGGCCAATCAGTTTAAAGCATGGGTCATAAAAGAGCCAAGGTTGACTACCCCTGCTTTAAAGACCCTTTTGAATTGCTTCATACATAACACCCCTTCCCCCTAAGTCAATACATATCCATAAATTGTACATAGTCATTTAAGTAAGCAGGCTGCTTCCGCGATCGTTGTGAATGCCACATTTCTGCCTGCGGCTCCTGATCTACCCTCGGTTGACCAGCTAGACCGGAGTCCTTTTGAGAGCTTATGTCGGGTACACCAGTCTCTGTTTGCCTTGCTTGGCTGGGTAGACACGTCTCCACTCAGCTGGTCTGTCCAGATAGACCACTACACCTGTCTGTGAGTGGAGCAGTCTCTGACAAGCTGATGAATAAGTCTTCCAGCATACTCTAGTCATCGGGCACTGTCCCTTCTGTTGGCAGCTTTTCGTTAAAATGAGTTAACACAGAGTCTGACGACAGCAGTGATTTGACTGCTTTGAAACTGTTTTCGTGGGCACTAATCCATTGCCATGGTGCCCTTTTATCTAAGAGCCTGTGTAGAGGCTCTGCTAATACAGCTTTGTGAGGAAGAAAGGCATGATAAAAGTTAAGTAACCCCAGAAATGTCTGCAGCTCTCCCTTTGACTTTGGTCTGGGAGTCTGCAAAATAGCTTTGAGCTTTGAATCAGCTGGGTGTATTCCAGCAGCGTCGATCTGGAAACCAAGGAACTCTGTGGAGTTGACTCCTATTTAATAATAATAATAATAATAATAATAATAATAATAAAGTTGGAAGGGACCTTGGAGGTCATCTAGTCCAAGCCGCTACTCAGGCAGGAAACCCTATACCATTTCGGACAAATGGCTGTCCAGTCTCTTCTTAAAAACCTCCAGTGTTGGAGCATTCACCGCTTCTGGAGGCAGGTTGTTCCACTGGTTAATTGTTCTAACTGTCAGGAAGTTTCTCCTTAGCTCTAGCTTGCTTCTCTCCTTGCTTAGTTTCCACCCGTTGCTTCTTGTCCTGCCTTCAGGCGCCTTGGAAAATAGCTTGACACCCTCTT
>NW_015386442.1:1907125-1918262 GCF_001527695.2 Protobothrops mucrosquamatus | reverse complement strand
CCAAGTGTGGCCTTACCAAGGCATTGTAAAGTGGTATTAACACTTCACGTGATCTTGATTCTATCCCTCTGTTAATGCAGCCTAGCACTGTGTTGGCCTTTTTGGCAGCTGCAGCACACTGCTGGCTCATATTTAGGTGATTGTCCACTAGGACTCCGAGGTCCCTCTCACAGTTACTACTATTGAGCAAGGTACCCCTTATACTGTATCTGTGCATTTGGTTTTTCTTGCCTAAAGGTAGAACCTTACTTTTTTCACCATTGAATTTCATTTTGTTAGATAGTGCCCAGTGTTCAAGTCTGTCCAGATCCTTCTATATCTTAAGCCTGTCTTCTGGAGTGTTGGCTATTCCTGCCAGCTTGGTGTCGTCTGCAAATTTGATGAGTTCCCCACATATCCCCTCGTAAAAAAAGTTGATAAAGATGTTGAAGAACACTGGGCCCAGAACAGAGCCCTGGGACACCCCACTACACACTTCCCATGTAGATGCGGTTCCACTGAGGACCACACGCTGAGTACAGCCGGTCAGCCAGCTACGGATCCATCTGGTGGTGGTGCTGTCTATCCCACATTTTTCTATCTTGTGAAGTAGTAGGTTGTGATCTACTTTATCAAATGCCTTACTGAAGTCCAAGTAAATTATGTCCACAGCATTCCTCTGATCCACTAATTTTGTCACTTGGTCAAAGAATGCAATAAGATTTGTCTGGCATGATCTATTTTTGATAAACCCATGTTGGCTTTTAGTAATGACTTTGTTTGACATTTTTCCCTTTTTAGATTCAGCCCTGCATCGCGGAAGTGCTGAAGAACAGCCCTTAAATGTTCTGCAAGTATCTCAGCTGATTCCCCAGCTATTAAAACATCATCGAAGTAAGGGCACACCCCCGGAATGTTTTTTAATGTGCGTTCCATCACATTCTGAAAGAGCCCTGGGGCTACTCCGACCCCAAACTGCAGGCGACAAATCTTGAATGCCCCTCTATGGGTAACTATTGTTTGAGCCTCAGCAGAGGCATCATCCACAGACAGTTGCTGATAAGCCTGTGCCAGGTCCAACTTTGCAAATAAGCAACCTCCTTGTAAGGATGCCAGAATGTGGCTAACTACAGGTACCGGATATGCATGCTGCAGCAGTGCCTTATTAATTAGTGCACTTATAATCAGTGCAGATGCGCATCTTTCCATTAGGCTTGACCGGTGTAACTATGGGGGTTCCCCACACACAACTGTCAATCGGTTGCAAGACTCCCTGTTGAATGAGCTTATCTAGCTCTGCATCAATCTTGGGCTTAAGGGCAAAAGGCACTCTACGAGGCTTTACTCTGATTTGGGCTACGGTTGGATCAAGGTGGAGAGCAATTAGTGCTCCTTTGTACTTCCCTAAGGTGGGACTGAATACGTCCGCAAACTCCTGGCATACAGCTGCCAAATCCGCTGTTTGGATTCTGTTAATGCCAGTCACATGGATGCCCAGGGCATCAAACCAGTCTAAGCTGATCAGACTTGTTCGCTGGCCTTCCACCACCACGATGTTGAGGGGACCCTCAAACTCTTTGAATGACACTTTTATTGTAGCTTCTCCTTTAACCGCTACGTGGGAGTTTTGAAAATCTGTCAAGATTAAATCTGACAGCTTGAGTTTGACTCATTTCCCGCCATGTCTACAGATGTAGTTAAAAATCCTGTAAGACATTATAGACAGAGCTGACCCAGTGTCCAGTTCCATGGAGCATGGAACTCCTTGTAGCCTGACTTTTAGTCTAAGCTTTTCTTTTAGGGGGCGATAGGCTCCAGTTCTGAGAATGCTCCTCCTTCCGGAGCAAAATCCTACTCTATTCTGCCCCAGGGCCCCATTACCTCTCCTGGGGAATTCTTCGTGTGGCAATTCCCTCTGGTGACCTTTACAGATGGTAGTGATGTGGCCTTGTTTGCCACATGCTTGGCACTCAGCTGCATGGAACCGGCATTCTGAGTGCTGGTGTCGTCCACCACAGCCAAGACAGCTAGGAAAGGGAACTGCCTTGTCAAGCAGCTGCTGTCTTCTTTCTGGTCGATCTCAATGTCAACATCTGGGTCTTCTGTTCTCTCTGACTCTTCATGATGCACAACCGTCTGGCTGGGGAAATTCCTTGAGGGATGTAGAGCCTTGACAGCTCTACCTGCGGCCTCTTCTGCCATCACTTCTTTCAGTGCATCCTGGAATGTCAGGGTCTCTTTATCAAACAGTCTCTGTTGTAAGTCCCTACTTCTCAGGCCACACACCAGTCGGTCCTGGAGCGTGTCCTCTAGGTCGGGAAATTCGCAGAACCGGGATGCTTGGCATAGGGCGGCCAAGAATTCAGCAATGGTTTCACCTGGCTGCTGCTCTTTCATCTTGAATGCATTTCTTTATGGGATAATGGACAGACATGGTTCGCAGTGCTCCTTGAGTCTATGTTTTAAGTCAGCGAAAGTGACTGACTCCAAGGGAGCAGGAGCGACCAAGTTCTCCGCTATATCAAAGGTGGCTTGGCCACACATGCACAACAAGGTTGCAGCTTTTAAATTATCTTCTCTGACCTGGTTCGCTCTGAAGTAGTTTTCTACTCTTGAGACGTATGAACTCCATCATTCAGGTTACATTACGTCGAACTCTGAAAGCTTGCCGATTTTGGCCATGGTTTGGCTGTTTCGGCGTCTCCAATGCCTTATGCTGCTAGGGCTTCTGTGAGTTTCCTAGTGACGGGTCCCTCCAGTGTTTGCATACTGGCAGGCAGAAGGAGGGGAACGCTGTTCCAACCAGTGCGCTGATGCCTGGTCTTACTCCTTTAGTAACTTAGCTCTCTTCTTCCTAGCAGCATAATCCCACCTTCGTCGCCACTGTTGTGTAGTGGGAACAGCGAGGCATTGAAGACACGCTGCTTGACTTATATTTATACGGACTGCCACTAGGCGGTGGCCAATCAGTTTAAAGTACTCATTCCCGCCTAAAACACAAGGCTTAAAATTATACAGACAGTCTATGATTCAAATAAAGCAATCAGTTAACCTTTCTTTATAACAGACCCTTTTAAATTGTTTAATACATAACAGTTGCCATTGCCTCTTTTCTAGGGCTGGGAGAAAGTGACTAGCCCAGCTGGTTTTGTGCCAAAGGCAAGATTAGAATTCACAGTCTCCCAGTTTCTAGCCTGATGTCTCAACCACTACAAAAAAACTGGCTCACATGTTTTTTATTAAATGTACTGTATATGAAAAGGTATTATATCTATTAAAATGAGTCATTTTTCAACTCAAATACATTAATTTTAAAAGCAGAATGACTGGGGGACAGAACAGTATGTGTTATGTGCTCTGCAATTCTGTCTTTGGACTATTAATCTGAACCTCTTTTAATAATATTATAAATAAAATGGCAATTTATATGTGTACCATGGTTAATTCCACAGGATCACACGGTTGATTTGCTTCAGTGGGACAAATGGTAGCATAAGTCATGTGGTTCACAAACAAAATGCAGTCAGAATCCATTCTCCAGTTATTGCTTGATATCTTTACAGTTCCCCATCCTTTCCCAAAAATAATTGGATTGTGGGATATGGCATTTTAATGAGCTAAACAAAAAGATCATTCTGAAATAGGGTGGCAGACTAAAATTGGCCCTTATAATAGAAAGAGCAATGGGAGAGAAGAAATCCAAAATGTATTGTAGTGTTGATTTCTGCTGCTGCTCCCATTGATCTTAATCCTGTTTTCTATTTTATTCTCTTTTGAAAATACACTTGCAATTTTTATATTCTAGCTCACCACCATTATGTCATTTGGACTAGTGTACCATAAATTAACAAAAGTGCCAAGAGGATTAGAACAAGTCGGGATCATTTCTGTTGGTATCTTTCTGTGGCTGTAAATACTGGAAAGATCTCATTTTCCTGTGAATTCGTTACCCTGCATTTTCTGCCAAAAGGTTTTATGTTGATAAGCCTTATTATAACTAATCTCTGGTGTTGGCTGTGATGTTGTTATGCCCCTGCAAGTAATTTAATGAGATGAAGGCATCCACATATTAAAATGTTTGTGGTTTATTGAAATTCTGATACTGAAATTTTTGATACAATAAACTGCTAATGAGGAAAAAATTGGACACTAAAAGGTCTTCATCTATACCACACAATATATAGTTTGGCCTGCAAAAATGTCTGTTTAGGAATGGGTAGGCCAAGCTAGAGGAAGCTAAATCAGGGGTTCCCAACCCCCGGTCCATGGACCAGTACCGGGCCGCGGCATGCCAGTAATTGGTCACACAAACAAGGAAAGCCCCATATACAGGATGCAGGCACACAAAACCATGCCCCCTCCAGTCCACGGAAAAACCTCTCTCCACATAACCTGTTTCTGGTGCCCAAAAGGCTGGGGACCTCTGAGCTAAATGGTAACTCTACAATAGATTACTTGAATTTTGCATTAGAAAACTGGGCGTCAACTCATATTAGCTTTGATTATCATGAAATATATTAGTTGTCTGGGAAGAATTAGTATTTATTGTTTTGCTAATATAACTCAGTTAAATGAGAAAATTGAAATAAAGGAAGCAATAGCACTTAGACTTACACACAGCTTTACAGTGCTTTACAGCCCTCTCTAAGTGGTTTACAGAGTCAGCATATTGCCCCCAACAATCTGAGTCCTCATTTTACCGACCTCGGAAGGATGGAAGGTTGAGTCAACTTTGAGCCAGTGAGAATTGAACTGCTGGCAATGAGCAAAATTAGCCTGCAACAAGTGAGATATATCCAAACTACAAATATTACAATAGGGCATTCCTATATAAATCAAAGCTACATATAAACAGTGTGAATTGCCAAAGCATAATTATTGTGGGTTTTTTCCCCTATTCTTCCCGGTTTCAGCTTTGTAGATTCAGTGATAAATGTTCACAACAGAAATATCATTTTTCTACATTGAAAACCAAAGTGGCTGCTCTGCACATTAATTGTAGAAGCTTGCGTGAATGACTGCACTGACTTCCTATTGACTGTGATTTAATAAATCACCTGTTTTGCTGCAATATTTTAAGAAAAAAATATTTTGTTGTTACCAGATATCACAGTGTTTCTCTTTCTTTTCTCTAGACAATAAGTAGTCAAATAAAACTATAAGTGGCACTTAGCCACAGGAAGCACTGAAGGACTAGAACTTTCAGTTAGCAATCACATTGCCTATTGCTGCTTTCTTTTTTAGGGAGCTGGGGTTAAGAGTGGATTTTTAAAAACCCAAATGATGTGCTTTGTTTAAGAGATTGAAATGCATGAAAAAAACCACACATGAGATGGGATGAGAACCGTACTAAGACAAGACAAGTTGAAAAAAAGATAATCTTTAGATGAGGCAGTACATAATTGCTATTTATAAATACATGATTCTATTATATATATGTATGTATGTATACACACACACACATTTATTTTATTCTGTTTGTATCAGAACTGCAGTATGGGAATGACAAATAGCTGTAGATACTCTCTCATATCTTACCTAAACTCATAATCTTTTGTGAAAATCTTCAACACTATATACAATTTTCTGTACGTGTTGACAAATGTGTCAAGGCCAAGCATAACTGTAGTCTGTAATCCTTTATAAAAGTGGCATTCACTGCTTGGTAAGATGTGAAGGTTTGGAAACAATAGTGGGAAATTTGTAAGAGCTGGCAATGATTACGAGAATGTCTACTTTTGATAAAGAAACAGTCTTGAGACAGAATTGTGAAGCAACTGAATTTGCCCTAGGACAGAAACTAGGCTCTCATTTATATTTGCAAATAAAATAAAAATCAGTTCAAATATAATTAGGAAAAAATGAAGGGATGTTGAGGAAACATTTTACACTAATTAGTGTTACTGGAAGTTTAGAAATATCTGCCAAAATAGTTTATTTTTTAAACATATATGATAAATTGATATAGAATTAATTTAAAACAGGGGAAAATAGTATGTGAAGGTAATTATAATGTGCATTATAAAAAAGATCATTATCCACAATGATTGATTAAAAAAAGAAAGAATGAAGCATTAATTACGGGACATTTTGATAAATATATAGTGAAGGGACAAGAACATGAATGAACTAGATACTGTACTTGCGGAGATAAAAAGACAGTCATCTATTTTATCTAAACCCAAGACCACTGGGATAGAAGAAACATATTGGAACACCAGACCATCACGTTATATCACATGAATAGTTAACTGTAGACTCAAGCCTTTTTTTTTTTTTTTTGCTCTTCCTGAGCATGATGATTGCTAAAATTTGTTGGTACAGTTTCCAGCCATATTGACACAAAAAAATTCATGTACTTCTTAAAATAAGCATAGCACCGGTACAGAAATAAATAACCACTTAATAGAAATACAGAAATACAGGAAGGAAGGAAAGAAAGAAAGAAAGAAAGAAAGAAAGAAAGGAAGGAAGGAAGGAAGGAAGGAAGGAAGGAAGGAAGGAAGGAAGGAAGGAAATGTCCCTTTTCATTTTCTATCATTTCTCCACCTCCTATGGTGGCCTTTCCCTATTCAAATATCAAACAGATCTTCCAGTCATTCCAAGATTGTCTGTCCTTATTATTCTCAATTTTGAATGTCCTATCTTTGTGTAACTCTATTCCCTTTGTATTCAGACTGTCTATTCAAACTTCAATTAGCAGAAAAATTGTCTTGAAGTATTTGGAGGTAAAAGTTCATCTTCTAGAAAGGATTAAATGTAGTTAAAGGCTATATATTTCTTTCTAATGAGTCCAGTTTTAGAAACTAATGTTTTTTTGTGCAGATTGCTGTAGAACGTAAATATTGTTTCCTGTCAGTTTATAAGCAACAAAGAAAGCACAATAAAAGCTTCTCCCTGTGCAAATAAATGCCCATCTTTTCTCCTTAGAAGAGTATTGCCATCAGTGATTTCTCTTCCAAAAAAGTGTACAGATAATTAATTTTATGAGGGAGCTGTGGCTTTGATAGATGGCAGCTTTATTTTCTGGTTTTTCCTCCTGTGGAGGGGAAATTCGCCTGGGTGATACAGTTAAGAATGTTTTATTTATGCAGAAACACACACACACACAAAGAGAGTCTAGTAAATCTTAAACAAAAAAGCTGTATGTTTTGAAAAATAGAGGCTGTTAGTAACTTGATATATTTCATGATAGTGTCACATATTTCATTATTTTTGCTCTTAGTGGAAGATATGGAATAGCTCAAATGTTTCTTGCTTCAAATCTAGAAGGATAAGACACACAGACACACAATTATTACTATTATCATTGGTCACAGTCTGCCAGAGGTTTAGACAAGATTTGGCATTTTCATCCATCTATCGAGTCCTTCCCAAGAACCTGGGATAGGCAAATGCTTTTATTTGATGGTGTTAGAGGTATCATTACAGGATGTAAGCTATTCCAAGTAAACCTGCATTCTGCAATTGACTGATGGTGATTTTGGCAGTGTCAATGGTGTTCAAGTGGTGCTCCCGTCATTTTGGGATTGTACCTGAGGTGCCTATTATTATTCGTACTACTTTACCTTTCTTTTTCTAGTCATTTACTTCTATTTGCAGGTCTTTATATTTTGTAATTTTCTCCAGTTCTTTATCTTCTGTTCTGTTATCTCCAGATGTTGCAATGTCTACCATCCAAACATTTTCGTCTTTTTTATACACAATTATTAAGTCTGGGATGTTGTGGCAGATGCTTATCTGTTTGAATTCTAAAGTCCCAAAGCACTTCAGATTCTTCATTTTTTATTACTTTGTCTATTTTGTGGTTCCACAACTTTTTGTTTGCAGGCAAGATATTCCAATGTGTTATTTTTGCTACTTTGTCATGCCATTATTTATAGTCGGTCTGTGCCATCTACTTAGCAGCTAAAAACTGATCCACTATTTTTTCAGTTTCTTTACAAAAGTGGCATTTGCTGTCTCTTGCCGTCTTCTCAATTCTGGTTTTATATGCATTTGTTCTTAAGGCTTGATCTTGTGCAGCCATAATTAGTTCTTCTGTTTTTATTATTCAACTTTCCTGCTCTTAGCCAGTGCCCAGTCTGCTTTGCCTGCTTGTTCTTTTTATGCATTTCATGTAACAATTTGACTTGCTGTGTCTCTTTTCTATTCTTTATTTGGTATTTCTTATAGGCCACTTTGCTTTCTCCAGTACTCATTAAGTTTCAGTGCATTTTCTTCACTATCCTTCAGATATTCTTCTAATGTCACTTTTTTCGTCTTCAGTTGTCTGTTATACTTGCAACATTCTATGCCCACCTATTTTTCCTGGAATCATGGTCACTAAGTGGTTGTTTAGGACAGCTTTAGGACAGGTTAAAGAACTTATAAATCACTTTATTTTATTTTGAAAGAGGAAAAGATCTGCTATAAGCCTCTAATAAGATATGAAAAAAAATGCACAACCAAGAACTATATAATTTCCTCACATTTAATTTTTCATACCAGTAACACCTTTGGAGAAAATACAGTCAGCTTATTCACTGTTCAGGAAACTTTGTAAAAGAGTAATGGGAAATTTTGCCATGAGTTTCTCAAACACATAGAAACCTATACATGCATTTGTTGTGTACACATAAAGCAGAGCACTGGGCCTCAACAAATGGGATAGAACTACATCTAAATGAAAAATGTCACAGCAGATGGCAGTATCTGCCCAACATTAGCTCATCTGAAATAAATAAATTAAAAAATAAATAAATTCTAGGGCTGTAGCCTAGATTGAGGAATTAAAAAAAAAAACAAATAAATCAGAATCAGGCAATGGAATCACTTCATACCACAAGGAAATCATCTAGAGCTGTGTTTGATTTGCCTCTTAAATTAAAAAAATAAACAAATCATTCTCTTTCTATGTCTCTTTGCTTTCTTCCTGTCTTCTCTCACAGAATAGAAACAGTTTGGTTAAAATTCCCATATTCCTATTATATTGATAGGGAAATTTGGCAAGGTAGTGACTGACAAATAAGACAGGGAGCCCCTGTACCTCAAAAGAAAGCACATGTAAAAATGAGACAAGGGTAAATAGAATTTTTTGGAAAAGAAGTAGAGCATAAAAGATTATTATTACCTGTTGTAGGTCCACAAACTGATGAAGCCTACATAAGAATTTGAGAAGGTGTCTTTGCTCACAACTTTTTTAAAAAGAGCAAATTAAATAGCATAGACTTTATGCAGCATGGGAACCGAGGCAATAACATTCATTTGTATGTCAACATGCATGATTCTGGAGGAATAACATTGATATATTTCTCACATGAAAGTTCACATAGCTAGCATAGTGTGGTTTATATAGTGTTGATACTCTCATCCCAATATGGGTGGCCGTAGATAGGCTGCCAGTAACTAGTGCTCTCATTGCAGCTAGTGCTCTCAATGAAGCATAGAGCTTTATCCCCAAATGTATTTGTATTGGATTCCCCGCCCCTCAGAATTTGGCATCCAACTTAACTTAGCTCCATAGGTAATTGCCTAGTTTGCCATCTGGTAATTGTTATTTATTGTGCAATGAAGAGTAGTACTGTTCTTTCAAATATGTAAGATAAAAGTCGTATATTTTAACTGGAGAAGACTTACTGTGATTAGAAGCTCATAAATTGCATCTAGTCATATAAATTTGTAGTTTAGAAACTTTGCTCACAACTCAACTTTTTTACTTATTAAAGAAAATCCAGGGGATAGTGTAATAAAACAAATATAATACTAAGAGTGTGGAATGGCAAGCTATTTGTCAGTGGTCCTGACTCCTATCCTACTCTGATGTTGATTATGTATAGCTGCCTAAGTTTTATTTTTAATAAATATAAGTAGAAAAGGACAGAAGTGAATTTTCTTCCATAATCAGATTACAAACAATTTTACATCAAGTTCCTCTCAGCAAATATAGCAATAGTTCTATAAGATTGCATAGAAGTTCTGTAGAGATCCTGAAGCAAAATGTTGTGTGTTGGTGATAGAAAGCCTTGAGCAAGTCGCATTAACTGAATAATGTGAAACAAGCAAACAGTAAAAAAAGATAGCAAAAACCCAAACCATTTTTAAGCTATATAAAAATCCTTAATATGTCATTCTTTTTCTGGCTCACTTGACTTCCTCTTCCATGTTTTGTGATTTTGTGTGAGAAATTTGTAGGCTTTTGTATTTTAAAAATTGTTTCAGATTTGTTTCATAAATATTTTTCTTTTCTCCCTATATTAAAGAATAAAATGAGGGCATATCTGTCTATGTATCCCAGTCTATCCATACATACATTCCATGGAGCTTCAATACTCCTATACAAGTGGTGGGATTCAAATATTTTAACAACCGGTTCTCTACCCTAATGATAGTTTTAAGTATAAAAAAACAATATACTGAAAGGTAGTTTATTATTTCATGCATTTAATACTTAAGAACAATAAATGAGGTACACAAAACTAGATTATGTTATAAGAAAGAATTTTAAAATATTAATGAAAAAATATTAAATAATACCTGACAAAAACCAATAAAACTGTTATTTAAGATATTTCCATATTGCTTCTTGATTGGTGTCCTCACTTGCAATTTTCTTGGCTTTTATCCGAGCATCATTGGCTGTGTCATTTATTCTTAACCATCTTTTCACTGTAGGAGTAGGATCCTGATTGTGGCAGGAGGCTGTGAGGCTCATTGCTCCGATCGTGCCAGTGCCACTGCTCATGGCAGGAGGCCGCACAGCACATCATGCCAATCACACCACTGCTTACGGCAGGAGGCCATGCAGCACATCATGCCAATTGCGCCACTGCTTGCAGCCGGAGGCCACACAGCACATCACACCAATCATGCTGGTGCCACTGTTCGTGCCAATTGGTGCGACGACCTTGCGGCACCAGGAGCAGCACCAGCACAATCAGTGGGAAGAACCATGTGGCACCCTTCCACGAGCAACAGCAGTGGTGCAATCAGTGCAAAGAGTAATGCGGCATCCTGCTGTGAGCAGCAGCAGCAGAGGCACAATCAGCACAAAGAACCACACAATGTCCTGCCGTGAGCAGCAACAGTGGCACGATCGGCGCGAAAAGCCGTGTGGCATCCTGTAGTGAGCGGCAGCAACGGCATGATATGCCATGTGGTGTGTAGCCACAAGCGGCCA